>NC_072474.1:49927689-50235439 GCF_027574615.1 Eptesicus fuscus
ACACCTAGGCCCGGGTGAGGCCACGTGCCCCTGGGTCTGGGAGAGGCCAAGCGTCCCTGGGTCCGGGTGAGACCGTGTGTCCCTGGATCCGGGTGAGGCCTCGTGCACCTAGGCCCAGGTGAGGCCACGTGCCCCTGGGTCTGGGAGAGGCCAAGCGTCCCTGGGTCTGGGTGAGACCATGTGTCCCTGGATCCGGGTGAGGCCTCGTGCACCTAGGCCCGGGTGAGACCACGTGCCCCTGTGGCTGGGAGAGGCCAGGCGTCCCTGGGTCCGGGTAAGACCATGTGTCCCTGGATCCGGGTGAGGCCTCGTGCACCTAGGCCCGGGTGAGGCCACGTGCCCCTGTGGCTGGGAGAGGCCAAGCGTCCCTGGGTCCGGGCGAGACCATGTGTCCCTAGATCCGGGTGAGGCCTCGTACACCTAGGTCCGGGTGAGGCCACGTGCCCCTGGGTCTGGGAGAGGCCAAGCGTCCCTGGGTGCGGGTAAGACCATGTGTCCCTGGATCCGGTGAGGCCTCGTGCACCTAGGCCCGGGTGAGGCCACGTGCCCCTGGGGCTGGGAGAGGCCATGCACCCCTGGGTCCGGGCGAGACCATGTGTCCCTGGATCAGGGTGAGGCCTCGTGCACCTAGGCCCGGGTGAGGCCACGTGCCCCTGGGTCTGGGAGAGGCCAGGCGTCCCTGGGTCCGGGTGAGACCATGTGTCCCTGGATCCGGGTGAGGCCTCGTACACCTAGGCCCGGATGAGGCCACGTGCCCCTGGGTCTGGGAGAGCCCAAGCGTCCCTGGGTCCAGGTGAGACCATGTGTTCCTGGATCCGGGTGGGGCCTCGTGCACCTAGGCCCAGGGGAGGCCACGTGCCCCTGGGTCTGGGAGAGCCCAGGCGTCCCTGGGTACGGGTGAGACCATGTGTCCCTAGATCCGGGTGAGGCCACGTGCCCCTTAGTCCGGGTGAAGCCGTGCCCCTGGGTCCGGCTGAGACCAAACCAGAGGGAGTCGGACCTCCGTTACCACCATTTGTCCACCATCCAGAGCTGAGGGGTCAGTGCTGACATGTACACATAAGGAACTGGTGGACATTGAAATTGGGTCTCAAAAAAACTGTTGGTCCAGAAAGAAACTCACTACAGACTGATCCATCTGCCTGTCAGCATAACTATTATTGCTCGTCTCACATTCAGTTCTCATAAGTATATATCTAGTGACATATGATCTCGCTCATCTAGGGGAAATGATGAACAACATAGACTGAGGAACAAGAACAGAACCAGAAGCAAGGAGGCATCGATCGGACTATCGGGCCTCAGAGGGAGGATAGGGGAGGGTGGGGGGAGGGGGAGAGTTCAACCAAAGAACTTGTGTGCATGCATATGAGCCTATCCAACGGTTAAGTTCAACAGGGGGTTGGGGCATGTGTGGGGAGGGGGGGGATGGGAATGAGGGGATGAGGACAAATATGTGATACCTTAATCAATAAAGAAATTAAAAAAAGAAAAAAAAGAAAAAAGAAATGGTGTTGGCAGGGGTGTGGAGGCAAGGTAACCCTTGTGCACTGTTAGTGGGAATGTGAAGTTGTTAAGCATTCTGAAAAGCAGAATAGAGGGTCCTTAGAAAACTAAAAATAAAACTACCATCTGATCTAGTAACCCCACTTCTAGGTATACACCCCAATAAAACGGAATCACTACCTCGAATAGCTATCTGCACCCCGATGTTTACTGCAGCGGATTCACAATAGTCAAAATGTGAAAACAACCTCAGTGCCTGTCAACTGATGAATGAATAAAGAAATGGTGATATGTACATGGTGGCTTATTATTCAGCCACAAAAAGAGGAAAATCCTGCCATTTTCAACAAAATAAGTAAAGCTGGGGACATTACGCTAAGTAAAATAAGCCACACAGAGACAGACAAATACTTTATGATCTCTTTTATATGTGGAATAAAGTTGAAGTCTTAGAACCACGGAGTACAATGGTGGTTGCCAGGGCTGGGGTTGGGTAGGAAATGAGGAGATGATGGTAAAAGGGTACAAACTTTCAGTTATAAGATGGGTAAAGTCAGGATGCAATGTACAGCATAGTGATTATAGTCAGTAATACTGTATTCTACTCTTCAAGTTTGCAAAGGGAATAGATCTTAAGTGTTCTTACTATAGAAAAGAAAAAGGTAACCATGTGAGGTAATGGATGTGTCAATTAGAGTATGATAATGATTTCACGTTGCATATGTATATTAAATCATCATATTGTAGCCTTTAAAAATAACATTGTATAACCTACATTTATACAATTTTTATTTGGCAATTATACCTCAACAAAGCTGAAAAAATACAGAAAAAATTGTCCATATTAGAAATGGACAGTACTGTAGGGATCCATTAAAAAGGGTGACCATCAAGTGGACAAGAGACAAATTGTGATGCATAATGGACCTTATATCTTGTTCACCATCAAAACACCAGGGTTAAAGTACTGAGTTCAAAATACTATTTAATAAGCAAATGAAAAATCAGTTAACCAACTCATAGATAGCCTGACAATTGGGTGATGACAAAACATTACTTTTATTTGAGGAATCAGACTTTAAATAGATACGTTTGTAATAACATTTGCCTCTTCATTCCTTTTTTAAGGAAGAATTAAGTGTACACAATTTCATTCATCCATTGTCTTATTCAAAAAGTGTTTTCTGGACATTTCCTAAAGCCACAGCACTATGCTGGGCTGAGCGTGATGGGACTGAAGAAGCCAAATACATTGAATCTGTTCCCTCCACATGTTTGCAATCTAGCTAAATCAAAATTACATGATACCATGTATCATGAGTGAGGACTATCAGAAAGTCCACTTCAATGATGCCAAATATTAATTTTATTCCAGGTGGCTGCCTTGGCAAGCTGTCAAGAGGCATACGGCATAAGCGTCATTGTAGGAGTACCTCCTGATTCCCAAAATCTCTCTGTGAACCCCATGCTCTTATTGACTGGGCGTACCTGGAAAGGAGCAATTTTTGGTGGTATGTATTTAGGCTTGAGGGCTGAATTCTTTTTTTTTTTAATTCTTTATTGTTGAAAGTATTACATGTCTCCTGTTTTTCTCATTGATTTCTCCTGCCTGCTCCTGCCACCCAGCACATGCCCTCACTCAACTGCCTTCTGTGTCCATTGGCTATGCTTATATGCATGCATGAAAGTCCTTTGGTTGATCTCTTACCCCTGCCCACTGCCATTCTCCCCTGCCTTCCAAGAAGGCTGAATTCTTATTAACCTCAGGATCTCTCCCCTTCATCAAGTGCCAAAGCCAGGTTTTAAAAAGCAAAATGTTTGAAATAAATTAATAGACCCCAAATAAATCTACAGGCTCCAAGCCAACTAGCAGTAGAACTAATACACACATTCCCAAGATAGACATTTCTGGTATCCCCGTAAATTAGGGTCTTTCAGCACCACTTCTCTTTATACATGTGACTACACAAGGCATGGAATATACCTAGTAGGATCCAGGAAACCCGTAGCAATAATTCATGTTACTCTCATTGCCCAAATCTAGACAGTTGCACATTTTGCTCCTTGACTTCGGGAATAACCATGCATGCAATAATGTCTCTGTGAGAGAGCTAGTAACCGAGGACCCTAGTTTAGCTAGTCAGATTTGTTTAAGTAACAAACAAACAAAAAAAGTCTAGCCACTGCAAGAGGATATTGAAGCACTCAGTCTCTCATTGACCTCAGTAATAGTAGTGTGAGTAGAAGTGAGTAGCAGTAGAACTTCCATTTTAATTCTATTCAGAAAGGCTCCTCTCCCTTTTTCTTACCCCTGGCTGCATCTGACAATGATATCATGTTCTTTTCAGGCTTTAAGAGTAAAGATTCTGTCCCCAGACTTGTGAGTGAGTTTATGGCCAAGAAGTTTTCACTGGATCCATTAATAACCCATGTTTTACCTTTTGAAAAAATTAATGAAGCATTTGACCTGCTTCGCACTGGAAAGAGGTAGTTTTTAAGTTTCCTTTTATGGTGGTGGTGGTGGTGGGGTAGGTTGTTTAACAGAGAAAAGAGGTGAAAGTACAAGAAAGACATTAGAGTGCCTTGGTTTTCCATTATTAGTTCAGTCTTTGCATGCAGTACATTTAAGATCATATAATGAGAAGCTAGGAACAGTTGTTTTGCTTTCCAGTTCTGCTGAAATGAAATTACATATGTTGGTTACAGTGAATCTAAATGATCAAAGCCACCTATCCTGTATAATAAAAGGGAAATATACAAATGACTGAACAGCAGAACTACCAGAATGCCTGCGGCCCCTCGCCCCAGCCGGCCCCACCGCCAATGGGGGCCATCAAGGGCAGGCCGGCTGGACTCCACCAGTGCACAATTTCATGCACCAGGCCTCTAGTCTTTATATACAAAAAACACTCACCCTTGCTAAGAAAAACAATCAGAGTCCCACAGTCATTAGCATAACATGGAGTCACTGTAGCCTCTGCCTGGCCAGTTAAAAGGTTGACATTAATGTAAATGCAAATTATATATAGGATTAGGTGGAGCTACATTGGGATTGCTTTAATATAATGGAATATTTAATATAAATGTTATATTAAATATTAATGTAATATAATATATAATATAAATAATTTTTAAAGGCAACAAGACCTTCTCTAAAAGTATTTATACATCAGAAGATCATTTTGAGAAAGAACAAGAGTTGCAGTATAATCTGCCTGATCTTCCTGAGAATGGAGTCTCTCTAAATACAAATCAGCTTTATCTTCTTCCTAAGGCTCCTTAAGCACCACTTTATCAGAGCTCTATTAAATCTTCTTCATTTCCTGTTACATCATTGCTTCCTTCAGGCAAGATACCCATTATCTTGTAATTTGTGCAATTTTTTCTTCAGGTTTAAATCCCAGCAATTTGCACTAGATGTGTGACCTAGAGCAAGTTACAATATCTCTAAGCCTCAGAATTTTTAATCTCTAATCTTTAAAGCCTGCCTCATAGCATTGTTATGTTTAAGTGATAAAATACACAAGGAACATCTATGGAGTATGTGACAAATAGCAAGAACTCATTACCCATTGTTGTTTTCAATTCATTATTATGTCAGGCATGTAGACTCTGAAAATGTTTTTTGAGAATCCTAATGCATAATAAAGCCTAAATGACAGCCAAGTTCAGGTTTGAGTTTAAGGTTGGAGAAAACACAAGACCGAACCCGACAAGGTGAACTGTCTTTGACTTGAATGCATAGGGACAGGAAGGGAGAGGCAAGAAATACACCTGTTCACTGAGACACAACAAATGCCTCTTGGACTCTTACATGGAAGAATGTGAACTACATAAATATTAAAATAATTAATACCTTTTATTTTGTGTTTCAGTATCCGTACCGTCCTGACATTTTGAGGGCATACAAATGATGTGAAGTCATTTTTCAGGCAAATATTTAAAATCCAAGTGAAAGTTAGATGAGCCATCAGCTGAGTAATTGAATCCAATAAACATTTCTTCTTAGTCACTTCACTCATGTTGCAAGGTGTCGTCTTTCCCATTGAGGAAAAGGATTTCTTTGACTTCTTGCACTTTTTGTACCTTTGCCACCCTTAGTCACTGAAGCCCAGTGGAAGAGGTCCTCATTTTGCTTGCCCCCAGCATACACTTGTTGGTCTCTTGTGCTTGAAGTCTTCTACTTCTGCCTCTACTTCCACTGCCTGTATTTTCCTTTCTATGAAATGTACCAAAGCCCAAAGGTAAAAACTGCTGGGGAAAGGGTACACTCAGACTTTTAAGTGAATACAGACCAGCATGTCTAAATGCAGGAAATTTCTTAGGGAAATATGTCATAATCATTTTATATGACACAGGGGAGTGTATTTATTGATTTTATACCCTTTGCACTGAATATATGATTGTTCTGTAAAATAAAAGCAATTTCGTGCTACCTGAGAAGGATGTGAGGTTCAGATGTTAAATGTGAAAATGGAGCTATTCCTAGAAACATATTTTAAAAACCTGGAATTTTTACTCATGAAAGTACTTCATTGGTTAAAACATATTAATTATTACTTTAATTATTTATCATTAACTGAAAATGAGTCATACATAACTAAAAAGTAATATGGTAATTTAAAGTGTAGGGATGTAGCCGAAACCGGTTTGGCTCAGTGGATAGAGCGTCAGCCTGCGGACTGAAAGGTCCTAGGTTCGATTCCGGTCAGGGGCACGTACCTTGGTTGCAGGCACATCCCCAGTGGGAGGTGTGCAGGAGGTGGCTGGTCGGTGTTTCTCTCTCATCGATGTTTCTAGCTTTCTGTCCCTCTCCCTTCCTCTCAGTAAAAAAATCAGTGAAAAAATATATTAAAAAATAATAAAAATAAAATAAAATAAAGTGTAGGGATGTAGCAGGTGTGGACATGTAAAATGGTAACTACAAAATAGCACAAACATCAAAAGCAATCTGTTTTCTAAATGTGTGCATATATACAGATGTATTTTTTTGCAAAAATTATTTTCTATCTAGAACTTTTCTTATTAACTACTATGTCTTAAATCAACCGATAACCCTGGAATTAGTTTAATATTTTTAAATATGTGAAGTCCTATGGTATTTTGTTAATGCTTCCCCACAATCAGGGAAAGATTTGCATTTTGGATTTATCTCTAAATGTATATTGGAAAACTTATTCCTGTAAGGAGTTTTAGCTTTCTCCAAAAGTGTATTTGATTCTGTGTCTATAATTTATTTGGTATTGTGGAGAGGACTCTAGACTAGGACAAGTGATCTCCCACTTCTCTGTGACCTCCTGTAACTTACTCAACCTCTCTGAGCCCATTGTACCCTTTATTTTTAAAAATTATTCTACTAACCTCTAATTAATCCCCTTTTAATGTGCACGAATTTCATGCACCGGGTCTCTAGTCCTACCTTATAATAGAGAAACATGCAAATTGACCTTACCTCTGCTACACCCACGATTGGGCCGGCGGGAGGCTGGGAGGCGGGACTCCGGGTGGCCTATCCAGCAGTTGAGAAGATCAAGATGGCGGCGCCCAGTCCTCTTAGTTCCAGGGGTCGCTGGGAAGATCGCCACTCCGGGGAGGTGAGGCCGGGCTGCCCAGCCACTCCTGGGGGTCCCTGGGGAGATCGCTGCCCCAGGGAGGCGAGACCTGGCTGCCCAGCTGCTCCAGGGGGTCCTTGAGGAGATCAGCAACAGGGGGGGGGGTCATGGCCGGGCCCATCCAGCCGCTCCCGGGGGTCCCTGGGGAGATCGTCAACCCGGAAGGGCGTGCCGGGCCCTCCCAGCCGCTCCCAGGGGTCCCTGGGAAGATTGGCAACCCGGGGTGCATGGCCGGGCCCGCCCAGCCGCTCCCGGGGGTCCCTGGAGAGATCAGCAACACAGGGGGCATGGCCGGGCCCACCCAGCCGCTCCCGGGGGTCCCTGGGGAGATCAGCAACACAGGGTGTGTGGCCAGGCCCGCCCAGCTGCTCCCGGGGGCCCCTGGGGAGATCGGCACACCAGGGAGGTGAGGCGGGACTCGCCCAGCCACTCCTGGGGTCCCTGGGAACATTGCAGGCATGTGGTTGCTGAGACCCAGACCAGGCCTCTGGCCACAGATTCATACCTTTGTGGAGACCTAGGGCAGGGATCTGCCTCATCTGCAGAGAGACAGAGGTTCTGCAGTGCCCCCAAGAAGTGGGTGGGCCCAGCCTGGGATTAAGGTGCATGGAAGGACTCCTGGCAGAGGGCCAAGGACCCTCACCCCTGAGGCGGGGGTTGAGGGGTGGTGCCACCTCAGCGGAGGGGTGCTGCACTGCAGGGTACTGGACTGACTGATGTGATTCAGAGAAGCTCCCAGTGCTAACCCGCCACGCTCAGGCGGCCTTCACATTTCACAGGCGGCGACTCCTGTTCCCGCCTTGACCCAAAAGCAAGCTCACGACACCCTGCCCCATGGCAGAGCATGCCTAGGCAGTGAGTAGGAAGCCTTCCACCTGCTTCGGAGAAGGGGGGCCAGTAAAGAATGGGGGGAGAGGAAAGAATGTGGAGCATCCGCAATGAAGAGGTGCTTGAGAAAGAGGCTCGGAAGCCTGACTGGAAGGTTTGTTCTGTTTGCTGGGCCGCTGCCCCTTAGGAAGTGCAAAGAGCATGGCTCCGAGGGCTTCCTGTGTGCTCTAGGGCTTCCTGAGTCAAGTTCCACAGCCAACTGGAATTGGCCTCAGTTTCCTGGTCTGTAAAATGGATTAAGTGTGTCCCAGTGCCTTCACTGAGCTTTGATGGCCAATTGAGATACTATATAAAGAAAATGAAGGAAGAAGTGAGAAAGAAAAGGAAGGATGAGCAACACAAAAGAAAGACTGAAAGGAACCTGTAAACCCATTGTCATTTAAATAGGGAATATAGTCAATAGTGTTGTAATGATGGTATGATGCCAGGTGGGTACTAGAAATATCAGGGAACACTTTGATTATATGATTGTCTAACCACTATTCTGTAACTAACATAAAACCTGAAACCAATACAAAATAATGTTGAATGTAAAGAAATGAAAATTGGAGTGAAATTTTTATAAACTTTAAAGTTTAAATAAAAGCTGTAAAGGAAGGAAGGGGAGAATAAAAAGTGTTTTTCATTTTACCACTTCATTAAAAAGACAGTTGTCTTTATATGGTGCTTTTATACTTTTCTAAGTCATTATCTCATTTTAATTTCCAGGCAACTTAAAGACAAGATAAGTATTCCCTCCACTATTCAAAGAAAGGAAATCTTGGTGTCTGGTCCTAATGATTCAATGGTCAAGCCCTTATTGTAAAGCAGGGTTAGTAAAATTTTCTGTGCAGGGTCATATCTATACTAATAAAAGCCTTGGGGGTGATCAGGCCAGCAGGGGAGGGTATTTGGAGGCAATCAGGCCCGCAGAGGAGCAGTTAGGGGGCAATCAGGCAGGTAGGTGAGCGGTTAGGAGCCAGTGGTCCCGGATTGTGAGAGGGATGTCCAACTGCAGGTTTAGGCCTTATTCCACAGGGATCGGGCCTAAACCTGCAGTTGGACATCCCCTGAGGGGTCCCATATTAGAGAGGGTGCAAGCTGGGCTGAGGGACACCCTCCCCAGTGCACGAATTTCGTGCATCGGGCCTCTAGTATTTATATAATAGACTCAGAGGGGAGAGGGGAGGGAGGCAGGAAGATATTAACCAAAAATCTTATATGCATGTATGCATAACCCATGGCACAGACAATAGTGCAGTGAAGGCCTGGGCAAGACCCAGGTTAATGGGGACATCTGTAACACTTTCAACAATAAAGGTAATTTTTTAAAATAATCCTAGGAACTAACTTCAGAAAATGAAAACTCTGTCCATCAATTATCCCAGTTATGAGAGATTTTCTGACCTTGAACCATAAAGCCAGGGTGACAAAGGCCAGGATGATGCACACCAGACTATCACTTGACCAGTTTTTGAGATCTTATCATAATGTACTGTACTGGTCTGCATATAGGCAACTTTTCAACTGCCTCCTTTTGATCTCTTTGTTCTTCTTTCCCTCATAAAAACTGTCTGTTCTAAGATGTAGAGATAGGCTTTGTGACAAGAATCCATCTTCTCAGGTGTCTGGCACTTGAATAAACCACTCTCTTTTTTCACCAGCATCTGTCTCATGAGTTTGGCTTTCATGGCAGCAGGCACTGAACCTTAGTTCTGATTATAAGAGTGGATGGGAGAACGAGATTGGGAAATAACTGGGCAACTAAGTATTTCTTTTGAACAACCCTCAATAAATTAGAAGTGGAAAAAGCTGAGTGAAGTAACTTCCTTCATTAATGAAAGGAAATACTAAGGCATTTGTTTTATCTTTCCAAAATCTTCAAAATATAATGAGTACCAGGAAAAAAATTAGAGCTGTTAATGACCCGTTATTTTTCATTTGCTTCCTTTACCTCTTCAGGGACATTTAAAGATAGGACTTTGAAGAATATGTTGGTTAGCTTTTTCAGTGTGAGCAAGATTTGAGGCTCTCTGGCCACTCTTCCTCCATCTCTGCAATAGTTCTGAAGAAAAGGATTGAAGAAAGAAGGGGAAAGGATAACAATTATATCCAAAACTAATACCTAAAGGCAAAATTGTCAATGTTTAAGTTGAATTTTGAATTCTGTGATTACAATGATTGTTACCTAGGAGCAAATATTTACACCTAAATTTAAAGGATGAAGAATAGTTTGGAAGAAGGAAAGTTGGTTCTGCAGACAGAGGGATCAGCATGAAAGAGCAGAATGTGTTTAGGAAATTATAAGCATTTAGTATTGCTAACCTGAAAACTTCATAATGGGAAATGTCTGGGTCAGGTAACCGTGATTCTTGAATTCCTCTAAAGAGCTTTAGATTTCATCATCTGGATAAAGGGAACTCTATTATAATCTTCTGTCCCACCAAAGTGCCTCAGTGATTGAGCATCAACCTATGAACCAGGAAGTCACAGTTCTATTCCCTGCCTGGGTTGTGGGCTAGATTCCCAGTAGGGGGTGAGCAGGAGGCAGCCAATCAATTATTCTCTGTTATCACGGATGTTTCTATCTCTCTCCCTCTCCCTTCCTCTCTTACATCAATAAAAATATTTTTAAAAATTTTTCTGATTGCATTGGTAATATTATTAGATTAACATATTAGAAGCTCATTCTTGCAGCCCTGGGTGGGGGTATTAGAGATGAGGAGAGAAACAGAATGAGGAGGATTTAGCTATGTACAGACAAGAGAGAATGGGGCCCATGATATTTATTTTTAAATACTTCTTTATTGTTAAAAGTATTACATAATTCCCCTCTTTTCCCCCATTCACCCCTGCTGCCCCCCTCACCACCTGCCTCCATCCGAGGCCTTCAGCACGTATTGTCTGTGTCTATGGGATTACCTCCCACCCACCCACCCTCCCCCACCTTCTCTCTGAGATTCTGCACTCTGTTCCATGCTTCCACATCTCTTGATCCACTCCCTTCATCAGTTTATTCTGTTACATAGATTCCACATATGAGTGCTATCATGTGATACTTGTCTTTCTCTGACTGGCTTATTTTACTTAGCATGACACTCTCCAGGACCCTCCATGCTGTCTCAAAGGGTAAGAGATTCTTCTTTTTCACTGCTGCATAGTATCTCATGGTATAAATGTACCACAGCTTTTTTTATCCATTCACCTGCTGATGGACACTTGGGCTGTTTCCAGATCTTAGCTATTGTAAATTGTGCTGCTATGAACATAGGGGTGCATACATTCTTCTGATTGGTGCTTTGGATTTCTTAGGATATATTTCTAGAAGTGGGATCACTGGGTCAAATGGCAGTACCATATTTAATTTTTTGAGGAAACTCCACACTATTTATATAATAGTTGCACCAGTCTGCATTCCCACCAGCAGTGCAAGAGGATTCCCTTTTTTCCACATCTTTATCAGCACTTGTCATTTGTTGATTTGTTGATGGTAGCCATTCTGACAGGTGTGAGATTGTACCTCATTGTCGTTTTGAATTGCATCTCTTGAATGATTAGTGACTTTGAACATGTTTTCATATGCGTCTTGGCCTTCTGTATGCCCTCTTTGGGAAGTGTCTATTTAGGTCCTTTGCCCATTTTTTAATTGGATTGTTTGTCTTCCTTTTGTTAAATTGTATGAGTTCCTTACATATTTTGGATATTAGCCTTTTATCACATCTATCATTGCCAAATATATTCTCCCATATAGAGAGCTCCTTTTCCATTTTGTTGATAGTTGTTGTTGTTTTCTTTTTTGTTTGTTTGTTTTTTTTTGCTGTGCAGAAGCTTTTTATTTTAATGTAGTCTCATTTGTTTATTTTCTCCTTAGTTTCCTTTGCTTTAGGAGATGTATCTATAAACATATGGCTAGGATAGACCCGCCCCTCGCCCAAGCTGCAGAGCTTTGCGCAGGGACGCGCTCCCCCTTACGGAAGTTGGCGTGCGGGACAGAAGCAGCTCCCTGTCGGGGAAATCTGTCAGTGAACACAGAGGGCTCCCCTTTGGGGAATTTGGGGGAATTTGGCTTGCGGGTCACAGTTCCCCATTCGGGGAATCATAGAGCGTGCACAGAGGGGCTTCCCTTTGGGGAATTTGGCGCGCAGGACGGACTCCGCCCCCCTTCAGGGAATCTGGGAGAGTGCATGGAGCCAGCTCACCTTCAGGAATTTGAGAGTGTGTGCCCTAGCCAGTTTGGCTCAGAGGAGAGAGCACACACAGGACGCAGCTCCACTTCAGGGAATTTGGCACGCCGGACACAGCTGCCTGGGATCCCTGACTCACAGCACATTCACACTAAGAGCCAGCAACCCCAATTGTTGGTGCATGCACACACAGGGACCCTGATTCTCAACGAGAAACCCCACAAGGCAACAGAGACTCTGACACTCGATTCTTGGTGCAGACACAGGGAAACTCTGACTCCTGGCACATGCTAAGGATCTCATTTTCGGCACATACCAACAGTGTGGTGCAGAGAGGGCCCCTGATTCTAAGTGCGCACACGAGACCACACAGAACACAGGGGACACTGACCCTGGGCAAGTCTGGTTCCCACCAACCAAAGGCAGCCACACGTCCTAGTGTCAGAGCACTTCAGTGAAACTCGGGTGGAGCGAAGTCCCCATAGCACATGGCCCAGGTCCACGCAAACGGAATCTTGAGCTTTCTGGTGATAGCCAGAATGGGGAAACGAAATAACTCACAGAGGAAAGAAAATGTGGAGTCGCCAAGAAATGAAATTAGTGAAACTGAAGCTTGCAACATGACCAAAAAGGAGTTCAGAGTAATGGTCATGGAATTTATACATTGGATGGATGAGAAAATCAACAACTTATGCAAGAATCAGGAAGAAATGAAAAGTGATATAGCTACAATCAAAAACACCATGGAAAGTTTCAACAGTAGACTATAAGAAGCAGAGGACCAAATTAGTGAGTTAGAAGATCAGGTATAGAAACAAGCTCAATCTGAACAGCAATTGGAGAAAAAAATTAAAAATCAGGAGGAAAGCCTAAGGGAGCTTCAGGACAACATGAAACAAAGTAACATGCGTATAATAGGGCTGCCAGAAGGACAAGAAGAGCAGCAGGGATTAGAAAATCTATTTGAAGAAATAATGACAGAAAACTTCCCGGATATGGGAAAGATAAAAGTTACACAAGTACAGAGAGTCCCAAGCAGGATCAACCCCAAAAGACCCACACCAAGACATGTCATAATTTCAATGGCAAATATAAATGATAAAGAGAGAATCTTAAAGGCGGCAAGAGAGAGACAGAGAGTTACCTAAAGGAACACCCATCAGACTGTCAAATGATTACTCAAAAGAAACACAACAAGCTAGAAGTGAATGGAAGGAGGTATACAAAGTGTTGCAAAGCAAAGAACTGGATCCAAGAATACTATATCCAGCAAGACTATCAATCAAAATTGAAGGGGAAATCAGGAGCTTCGCAGACAAAAACAGGCTCAGGGAGTTTATCACCACCAAACCAGCAATGCAAGAATTGCTAAAGGGAATACTGTAAAAAGAAGAAATAAACAGGTAAGAAGGAATACAGACACAAAAATAGATATGACTACAAACAAATACCTTTCAGTAATAAATTTAAATGTAAACAGACTAAATGCTCCAATCAAAAGACATTGAGTGGCTGAATGGATAAAAAAAACATGACCCATATATATGCTGTCTATAAGAGACCCACCTCAGAACAAGAGAATCACACAGATTGAAAGTGAAGGGATGGAAAAATATCTTTCAGGCAAATGGAAATGAAAAAAAAGCTGGGGTAGCAATACTTATATCTGACAAAATAGACCTCAAAGTAAATGCCATAACAAGAGATAAGGAAGGCCACTTCATAATACTAAAGGGAGAAATCCAACAAGAAGAAATAATTCTGGTAAACATATATGCTCCCAATATAGGAGCACCCAAATACATAAAAAAAACTCCTGGAGGATATCAAGGGAGAGATTAATAGCAATGCAATCATAGTAGGAGACTTTAATACCCCACTATCACCATTGGACAAATCCTCTAAACAAAAAATCAGCAAAGAAACATCAATCCTAAATGACTCACTAGACCAGATGGAATTAATTGACATCTTCAGAACATTTCACCCCAAAGCCACAGAATATACATTCTTCTCAAGTGCACATGGGTCATTTTCAAAGATAGACCATATGCTGGGTCACAGGCAAAGTCTCTTCAAATTCAAGAAGATAGAAATTATATCAAGCATCTTCTCAGATCACAGTGGCATAAAACTGGAAATCAACTACACTAAATACAATCCAAAGAAATCAAACACATGGAAACTAAACAGCATGCTATTAAACAAGGACTGGGTCACCAGAGAGATCAAGGAAGAAATAAAAAAACATCATGGCAACAAATGACAATGAAAACGCAGCAATCCAAAATCTATGGGACACAGCGAAAGCAGTCTTAAGAGGGAAGTTCATAGCTCTACAAGCCTATTGCAAAAAAACAAGAAACAATGGTAATAAATTACTTAACCCTACAACTCAAAGAGCTAGAAAAAGAGCAGCAAGAAAAGCCCAGTGTAACCAGAAGGAAGGAAATAACAAAGATCAGAGTGGAGATAAATGACATAGAGAACAAAGAAACAATACAAAAGATCAACAAAACCAAGAGCTGGTTCTTTGAAAGGATAAACAAGATTGATGGACCTCTAGCCAGGCTCACCAAGAAGCAAAGAGAGAGGACCCAAATAAACAAAATCAGAAATGAAAGAGGTGAAATAACAACAGCCCCCGCAGAGATACAAAGGATTGTTACAAAATACTACAAACAACTCTATTCCAACAAACTGGACAACCTGGAGGAAATGGACATATTCCTAGAAAAATATAACCTTCCCAAAATCAATCAAGAAGAATCTAAACAGCTCAATAGGCCAATAACTATGGACGAAATTGAAGCAGTCATCAAAAAGCTTCCGGCAAACAAAAGCCCGGGGCCTGACGGCTTCACAGGAGAGTTTTACCAAACATTCAAGGAAGAACTAAAACCTATCCTCCTCAGACTATTCCAAAAAATTCAAGAGGAAGGAACACTCCCAAGCTCCTTCTATGAAGCCAGCATCACCCTAATACCAAAACCAGATAAAGATAACACAATGAAAGAGAATTACAGACCAATATCCCTCATGAACATAGATGCCAAAATCCTCAACAAAATTCTAGCAAATCGGCTCCAGCAATACATCAGAAAGATCATACACCATGACCAAGTAGGATTTATCCCAGGAATGCAAGGATGGTACAATATCCGCAAATCAATAAACGTGATACATCACATAAACAAATTGAGAGATAAAAATCACATAGTCATATCAATTGATGCAGAAAAAGCATTTGACAAAATCCAACACCCTTTCTTGATAAAAACTCTCAACAAGGTGGGAATAGAAGGCTCATACCTCAACATAATAAAAGCTATATATGATAAACCCACAGCAAACATCATACTCAATTTCCCCTAAGAACAGGAACAAGACGGGGATGCCCACTCTCACCACTCCTGTTTGACATAGTACTGGAAGTATTAGCCATTGCAACTAGACAAGAAGAAGAAATAAAAGGCATCCAAATTGGAAAAGAACAAGTAAAGCTGTCTTTATTTGCAGACGACATGATATTGTACATAAAAAATCCGAAAGACTCCGTCAAAAAACTAATAGACTTAATAAATGAATTCGGCAATGTAGCAGGATACAAAATTAACGCCAAGAAATCTATGGCCTTTCTATACACCAATAGTGAACTTACAGACAGAGAGACTAAAAAGGCAATCCCATTTACCATTGCTCCAAAAAAATTAAGATACCTAGGAATAAACTTAACTAAGGAGGTAAAAGACCTATACACGAAAAACTACAGGACACTGAAAAAAGAGATAGAGGAAGACGTAAACAGATGGAAGAACATACCGTGTTCATGGATTGGTAGAATCAATATCATTAAAATGTCCATACTACCCAAAGCAATCTATAGATTCAATGCACTCCCCATTAAAATACCAATGGCATATTTCACAGACCTTGAAAGAACTCTCCAAAAATTCATCTGGAATAAAAAAAAGACCCCGAATAGCCACAGCAATCCTGAGAAAGAAGAATAAAGTAGGAGGGATCTCAATACCAGATTTCAAGCTGTATTACAAAGCCACTGTTCTCAAAACAGCCTGGTACTGGCACAAGAACAGACATATAGATCAATGGAACAGAATAGAGAATCCAGATATCGACCCAAACCACTATGCTCAATATTTGACAAAGGAGGCATGAACATACAATGGAGTCAAGACAGTCTCTTCAATAAATGGTGTTGGGAAAATTGGACAGATACATGCAAAAAAATGAAACTAGATCACCAACTTACACTATACATAAAAATAAACTCAAAATGGATACAGGACTTAAACATAAGATGGGAAAACCATAAAAATACTAGAGTAATCCACAGGCAGCACAATCTCAGACATATGCCAAAATAAATTCTTCACTAACACTGCCCCTAGGGCAATGGAAGCTAAAGAGAAAATTAACAAATGGGACTATATCAAAATAAAAAGCTTTTTCACAGCAAAAGAAACCATCAACAAAACAACAAGAAGGCCTACTGCATGGGAGAACATATTTGCAAATGGCATCACTGATAAAGTTTTAATCTCCAACATCTACAGGCAGCTTATACAACTTAATAAAAGGAAGATAAATGATCCAATAAAAAAATGGGCAACAGACCTAAATAGAATATTTTCAAAAGAAGACAGAAGGAAGGCCAAGAGACACATGAAAACATGCTCAACATCACTAATTATCCGAGAGATGCAAATCAAAACAACAATGCGGTACCATCTCACACCTGTCAGAATGGCTATCATCAACAAATCAACAAACGACAAGTGTTGGCGAGGATGCGGAGAAAAAGGAACCCTCGTGCACTGCTGGTGGGAATGCAGACTGGTGCAGCCACTGTGGAGAACATTATGGAGTTTCCTCAAAAAACTCGGGGAGAGGCCAAGCGTCCCTGGGTCCGGGTGAGACCATGTGTCCCTGGATCCGGGTGAGGCCTCGTGCACCTAGGCCCGGGTGAGCCCAAGTGGCCCTGGGTCTGGGAGAGGCCAAGCGTCCCTGGGTCCGGGTGAGACCATGTGTCCCAGGATCCGGGTGAGGCCTCGTGCACCTAGGCCCGGGTGAGACCAAGTGGCCCTGGGTCTGGGAGAGGCCAAGCGTCCCTGGGTCCGGGTGAGACCATGTGTCCCAGGATCTGGGTGAAGCCTCGTGCACCTAGGCCCGGGTGAGCCCAAGTGGCCCTGGGTCGGGGAGAGGCCAAGCGTCCCTGGGTCCGGGTGAGACCATGTGTCCCTGGATCCGGGTGAGGCCTCGTGCACCTAGGCCCGGGTGAGCCCAAGTGGCCCTGGGTCGGGGAGAGGCCAAGCGTCCCTGGGTCCGGGTGAGACCATGTGTCCCTGGATCCGGGTGAGGCCTCGTGCACCTAGGCCCGGGTGAGCCCAAGTGGCCCTGGGTCTGGGAGAGGCCAAGCATCCCTGGGTCCGGGTGAGACCATGTGTCCCAGGATCCGGGTGAGGCCTCGTGCACCTAGGCCCGGGTGAGCCCAAGTGGCCCTGGGTCTGGGAGAGGCCAAGCGTCCCTGGGTCCGGGTGAGACCATGCGTCCCTGGATCCAGATGAGGCCTCGTGCACCTAGGCCCGGGTGAGCCCAAGTGGCCCTGGGTCTGGGAGTGGCCAAACGTTCCTGGGTCTGGGTGAGACCATGTGTCCCTGGATCCAGGTGAGGCCTTGTGCAACTAAGCCCGGGTGAGGCCACGTGCCCCTGGGTCTAGGAGAGGCCAAGCGTCCCTGGGTACGGGTGAAGCCAGATCCTGGGTCCGGGTGAGGCCGTGCGCCCCTGGATCCATCCGGGTGAGGCTGGGTCCCAGGCCCGGGTGAGACCACGCGCCCCTTGGGTATGGGTGAGGCCACGTGCCCCTTAGTCCAGGTGATGCCGTGCCCCTGGGTTCGGCCGAGACCAAACCAGAGGGAGTCGGACCTCCATTACCACCATTTGTCCACCATCCAGAGCTGAGGGGTCAGTGCTGACATGTACACATAAGGAACTACTGGACATCGAAATTGGGTCTCAAAAGAACTGTTGGTCCAGGGGGAAGCTCGCTGCAGATTGATTCATTTGCCTGTCAGCATAAATATTATTGCTCGTCTCACATTCAGGTCTTATTAGTATATATCTAGTGACATTTGATCTCATTCATCTAGAGGAAATGATGAACAACATAGACTGAGGAACAAGAACAGAACCAGAATCAAGGAGGCATCGATCGGACTATCGGGCCTCAGAGGGAGGATAGGGGAGGGTAGGGGGAGGGTGGGGGGAGGGGGAGAGTTCAACCAAAGGACCTGTATGCATGCATATAAGCCTATCCAACGGTTAAGTTCAACAGGGGATTGGGGCATGCGTGGGGAGAGGGGTGGGATGGGAATGGGGGGATGAGGACAAATATGTGACACCTTAATCAATAAAGAAATTGAAATTAAAAAAAAAAAAAAAAAAAAAAAAAGAAACAGGCTTTGGAAAAGGAAAAAAAAACAAAAAAAAAAACAAAAAAAAAAAAAAAACTGAAAATGGAACTCCCATTTGACCCAGTAATCCCACTCCTGGGAATATATCCGAAGAAACTAGAAACAACAATCAGAAAGGTTATATGCACCCCTATGTTCATAGCAGCACAATTCATCATAGCTAAGATTTGGAAACAGCCTAGGTGCCCGTCAGCAGATGACTGGATCAGAAAACTGTGGTACATCTACACAATGGAATACTATGCTGCCATAAAAAAGAAGGAATTCTCATCATTTGCAGCAACCTGGATGGAATTGGAGAACATTATGTTAAGTGAAATAAGCCAGTCAATGAAAGAAAAATACCACATGATCTCACTCATTTATGGATAATAAAGAACATTATAAACTTGAACAAAAAGACAGATGCAGAGACAGTAAAGCATCAAACAGACTGTCAAATTACAGGGGGAAAGTTAGGGAGAGGAGGGGGAGATAAGAGATCAAAATCAAAGGACTTGTATGCATGCATATAAGCATAACCAATGGATGCAAAACTCTAGGGGGTGAGGGCACATATAGGAGTGGGGTGGGGGGTGGCAATGGTAAGTTATGTACACGTATAATACCTTAATTTAAAAAATTGAAAAAAAATTAAAAAAAAAAAAAAAAAAAAAGAAATATACTCTCAAGAGGAAGCCACCGAGGTCCTAGAAAGCGGTTGGCTGAAATCAAGAGAAACTCTCAAATGAGTCATCCAGATTGAGGACCAAATAACTTGGAAAGAGAGAAAGAGAGAGAGGCCTGGCTTTTAGGACCTCAACCCTAGGACAAGAGGCGGCCCTATTTCCGCCCTCGCTGCTTCTAGAATACTGGATATGGCAGAATTCTAATCTAATTTGCACTGTTGTCCATCTGAAATCTACCCCCCCCCCCAAAACCCCACGCATACCATTATAGCATCTGTGATTTTTAAAAAGTCAAATTTTCCATATTCTGAAAAGAATATTCTCACCTATTTCCTACAGTTGCTTTATTAAGTGATTAAACCATGGGAAACCTCTCATTTTACACAAATTATTGCCTCTAATTGTAGAAAGGGTAAAATGGGGAAACTGGGCAACTTCCTAGTTTTATATCAGAGGCTCAGTTAGCCCATGGCTACCAGACTGAGGACATGCATAGAGGAGGTCAGGCGATGCTTATAGAAATAGTCCCTAAAAGGGAAACAGCTAATCATTGCCTGGTATCTCCTCCCCTTGCTTAGGAGACTGCTAATATGAAGTCTATCTTCAACCAAGCACATTTTTTCATTTTCAAAATTTCCACAAAATTCCTGCTCTACTACTTTGCCCTAAGAAGAGTTTGGCATTTTGACCTTACACATACAGATGAACTCTCCAACTGGGAATATAACCCTTGGATGCTCCATAGGTAACTCAAACTGACATGACCAAACTGAACCCTTCATTGCCTCCAAAGCCGGTTTGCCTCCTGGGGTCTCCATTTTAGTTTGTGCTCCTCCCGCCCGCCGCCCCCCCCTCCCGCCCCCCCCCCCCCCCCCCCCCCCCCCCCCCCGCCAATCCACTCAAGCTGAAAAGCTGAGCATCACCCTGGATTCCTCCCTCTACACCAGTCTCCACATCTAGTGAATCATCAAGGCCTCTTGGTTTTCTCTCCTAAATATGACTCAATCAATTCCCTCCCCCTCTTCCCTGCTAGCATGTTCTCGCCTGGCCTGTTCCCTCATCTCCTGCCCCAATTCTGCAAAAACCATCTAGCACATGTCCCTGCCTATTGTAGCATGTCTTGGACTGGCTCACCCAAATCCTCAAAGCCCATCCACAAGAATGCCCAAACTCACTGCTTTTCATTTCTGTTATTTAAAATGCAGTAAAGCCCTTTGAGAGCAAAGTAGAAAGCAGCACCAACTTCCTGGTATCCCATTCTCTCACCTCAGGCCTCAGAGCCGGACACCTCACGATGCCAGCATGGAAGCATGTGTAGGGTGGACGGGGCATGCCCTGTGTGCCGTGGACCAGCTCTGCCTGGGCCCCTGCTCATGTGGGAGTGAGAGACATGGGCCGGCCCTGAAGGGTGGATTCCTGCCGAGCACAGGTGCACGCTGTGGTCAGGGGTCAGGTCTTGTTGCTGCGGTCTCCTTCCCACCAGAGCAGGACTCTCTTACTGACCCCTTTCCCTTAAGAAGAAGGGGTTCGTCTCTCACTGCCTTGTTTGCCCTGAAAACCCAGGCAGGATTCAGGATCTAAATACCATGGACTTACTAGTAACTACTTCAACATTCAGTGGAGACAAGCTTTGAAACACTTTGAGGCTCATGACATTCCTCTTATTTAGATTTGCTGAGTGAAAAAAACATTTTTTAATCCTCATCTGAGGATATTTTTCCCATTGCTTTTTAGAGAGAGTGGAAGAGAGAGAGAGACAGAGAGACATTGATGTGAGAAACATCATCTGGTTACCTCCAGCACAAACTCCAAACAGGGCCAGGGATTACACCTGCAACAGGGATATGTGCCCTTGACCGGGAATCAGGGAGAAAATATCAGCTCAGGGCCACAGGCAGAGGTGTTTGCACTACTCTCATTGGAACCAGAAATCAGAGCTGGGAGACATGATTGAGCAGGCAGAAAGATGAGACTGTGGAGAGACCCTTAGTGATAGGCTTTGGCTCCTTTCCTAAAGAAAAGAGACATTGAAGGTTTAGAAAATGTGGTGATTTTGAAAATTTAACAGTAGTTGGTAGGATAGATTGAGGGTGAACAAGGGGATCAACCAGAAGAGAGCTGCAGTGTGACATGAGTGAGACAGTGGAGAAAAGGAGGTAGATGTGAGAAATGCCATAAAGTACGGCTCATAGAGATTGGTGTCTGTTGTGAGAATGACAAACCAAAGATGACTCCAAGTCTGGAGATCAGAGGAGAGATGAAAAAGAATAATCTCATTAACACATAGTAAGCATCAAAAAGAAAGAAGGGTTTTTATAAAAACACGAAATGGCCATGTCTTAGAAACATGGATTTTTTATGTGACAGGAGGCATTCATAAGATGTCCAGTAAGTAAACATGAGACTTGAGGTCCTGGTGATAGAGCCAAATTACTGTGCTGCCCCTCCCTGTAGACTGCAAGAATGTAACAGTTGCATGTACCTGCCAATAGGAATGTAGAGAGATAGACTGTCCACTTTAGGCAAGCTGCCCAGTGTGCCCCTGTGTAACTGGACCCCTCACCCTACCCCTGACCAATCATGGGGATCATAACACTCTCCCTGCCCACTACTTGAGACCCCTTTTAAAGCCTTTGTGTAACTGGACCCCTCATCCTACCCCTGACCAATCATGGGGGTCATAAACACTCTCCCTGCCCACTGCTTGAGACCCCCTTTAAAGCCTTTGTGGTGGCGAGAGAGGCTCTCTTTGTCCCCGGTGAGCGCTGGAGATGAGAGCTCGTGCTAGCACGAATAAAGGTTCTCTTGCAGTTACAGCGGGTCTTGGCTCCTTCCTGGGGGGATTTTGGGGATTCTGAACACTGGGCATTACACTGGATGGCACAGGAGATGAGGGAATCATTTCAGGCAGAGATAAAGTACAAAGCATAAAAATAATGATTTCTGAGAGCAGAGGAGATATGTTTCCATCTTTAGGGTGAAAGAAAGAGCAGCCATATGACATACTTCTTGCCAACAGAGATGTAACACAATTCTGAGAGCCTTCTGGGATCAAGCTGCCTATTATTGATGAAGAAAACAAGTATGGTTAGCACTACATTTTTAACACTATTCCTTTGGCCTCCTTTCCCTGTTTTCCACCTCCCCTCTCCCCCTTTGCCTGCCTTAAACATTACTACAAAACCTGGAGCTGGGGCAGCCATCCTGGAACCAATGATAACAATATGGGAAAGGCTAAAGCAATTTCAGGAACAGTAGCCTTGGGGTCCTCATGCAGCAGAACACATGCAGGAAAATGCCTACGGCCATATCCTGATTATCCCGGGAGGAAAGAACCCCTAGGTGTTCAGTCCACTCTCAGTCAGGTTTTCAGTTATTTGCCCTTGAATTTATATCTAATTAATACATTCCTTAGGACTGCTTTAGATTTCCTAATCCCCACACCAGAATTTGAAATTGAGCCCCACCACCTACCTTACTCCTCCTCCCTCATGTAAGCCGGACAAACACAAAATGCCATCTAATACCCACTGTTGTGGTGTTACAGAAAACCGGAGAAGAACCAAGCAATACTTAGAGAGATGGAGTTACATTTATTATGCGCGGGTCCAGAGGACAATGTCTCTCAAATTCTGGGCCCCAACATGGAGGAACTTTCCCTATTTATATGTTTTTACCTTCTTTGTCTCCCAAATATGGGGTGTTTCTGGCCCCCTTTGCAAATTCTTAAAGAGCCCCTGTGTGCTGGGGCCTTGAGACCTCAACCAAAAGCTTGGCCTGGCGCCAGCACTGATAATTTCGTTTGGGGAAGGTTTAAGGGCCTCTCTGAAGTGGGAGTAGTCTTATTTTTCTTATTATTTAAGCAAGCAAGAATTTACAGAAGCCAAATAGCAGGGTTAAAATTTCAAACAGCAGTTTTTATATAAGATGGGTGCTTCAGTGGCACACTGCCTACACATGGTAAGCTACTGATAAATAACTGCTGTTATTTTCATTGTTGATCAACTTTGAAGAGAACAACAAAAGGGAAAAACAATATGAGCCTCTGAGACATTTCTGTAAGAGGCACCAGAGCTCCTTCATTGTGACAACGGCTGCCCCACAATAAGAACATGGACATCGCAAGACATGGCAGTGAGAGATTTCTCCTCCTCTGACTCTTAAGTGGATAGTTCTACAACTTCTATGTCAAATGTCCACATGTTTCCTTTAATACTATGTTATCTTAAAGATTACATTAACCTTTAATATAATGTTTATTGTGCCCAATATTATATAAAATTATGTTTAACTTTTACTTGAATCTCTTACTACTAGGTAACTTTCAAGGTCTGTGCCTTCCAGTGCTAAGACTTATGTTGTGTGTATCTCATTCCCCCAGCACTTAACACACTGCAATACACAGAGTAGGGGACCAGTAAATGTTGATTTGCAGCTTAATCTTTTGCCAATTTAGACATTTGCAACGAGCAATAAATCACATCAGTGTGGAGTAATCCGATTTCATCATGTGCAGTAAAAATGACTTTAAGCCTATGAATGCGACTTGCTAGCTGGCTGCCAGGGGTCTACATTTCCATTCAATTCTGTGGTTCTCCACACATCATTAAAGATACAACAATTCCTGTGAAATAACCAAAAATTTGTCTTTTCTCCAAAACATCTGTCAAAAGGAATAACATTTCTGTCTACCTGGATAAGTGAAGAAAAATAGAAGAACTCTAATTAAATGGTAATTTACACATTGAAAATTAGTATTACATAAAGAAGGAATGATAACATTGAAAGTAGTTTCATTTTTTATTATGATCTAGTCTACCATCTGGGCAACTGGGAAATTGGTAGATAAGAACAAAAAGACTCATGAAACAGAGTGTCCTGGCCTGTGCCAAAATTAAACATGAAGTGAGAAGTAAATGTAAGAGCCTGAAAGATGTCACTCAATATATTCAGCTATTTCCCATAATTGGGGAGGGAAATTTATGTAATATACATTCACAGTTTGAGGGTTTACAACACCCTGGGGCCTAGTCATCGTGAATATATAATGTGCATAACTTACAAAAATAGAAATCTCTAATCTCTGGGAGAGTCCAGGTCTTACAGCTTCTCCCACAGGCTGGGAAAGAAGAAGGAAGGGAGGAAAGAACTACAGTGCTCCTAGGACAACAACTCATGATGCTGACACTTTCCACTTGCCCTTGCCCAATCTTCTACATACACTGGGGGATGAGAGCAACCACTGTTGTGGGGCCAGACATTAGTAATCTTTGGGAGAAAGGAACCTCTAACCCCAATTGGTAATGGAGTCCTCAGTTCTCCTTGTTACATTTTTAGAACTATAAAAAATTGTTGATTAAATGCTCTACTTAAAACTCCTTTGTGTATACATCACAAGTAGAAATAAATATTTTTAACATTTAGCCAGTATATAGGACATTCTAAATTGTGCTTGTTTCTACTCTTATATCTTTCCTATTTTAAACTAAATTTCCATTTAAAATTTTTGTTCAGCAAGCAGTATTTTACTATGCCTTCCTGCAAGTCAAAATCTTAACAAATGACTTTCCCATATCTACTCATGTCTCCTTCACGTCATCCCAAAAGTTCCAGGACACCCTGAAGCCTGTTCTTACTAACTGAAAGTGATCCCCTTCTAAACATCTCCCTTGGTTACACATAAAAGTTTACTCTGCATCTCTGAAAATGTACTTGAAAAATTAACAGCTGGAGGTGCCTAATAATTATCTGAAACATTTCTTCACTGGTGTGTTTTCTATTTCCCAATACAAATTACCACTAAATCAGTGGCTTGAAAGAGTACCCATTAATTATCTCACAGTTTCTGTAGGTCAAAAGCCTGGGCAGGGCTAGACTGGTTTCTCTGCTCAGGGTCTCTCAAGGTTGCAGTCAAGGTGTCAGCCGGGCTTCCGTTCTGGAGCTTGGAGTCCTCTTCTAAGTTCACATTGTTGTTGCCTAAGCTCAGTTCTCTGTGGTTGGAGGACTAAGGATTCTGTGCTCTTGCTGGCTGTAGGCCAGGAGCAATCTCAGCATGGCTCACTTCATAGCCCCTCACACTTCCAATCTCCTGACTTCCAATCCCCCTCCCGTTTATATAATGTAACATAGTCATGGAATTGACTAAGCCATCACCATTTGTCATATGACATGACCTAGCAAAATCTAATCAAGGCTATGACTATCCCATGCCCATTATAATCAAAGGTTCCATCTCCACTTAAGTGTAGGGGATCATACTAAGCATGTACACCAGGGGAATCTTAGAAGTAACCTGAGAATTCTACCACATGACAATAGCATTCAGAACTAAAAACCCTCAATTCCAAATACTTACAAATTATTAAAGAATGTTATTGAGTATGATTATCATGTCTCTCATCAAGGTTTTCACTAATTTTGGATAAAGGTGTTGCAGAAAATCAGAAATAATCAAACAACTCTTAGAGAGCTTGGAATTACACTTTATTCACTGGTGGGCTTAGAGAAAATGAATGCAAATTCCAAGCAAAGCTACAAGCAGAACTTCCCTTTTTATTAAAGAGCCAGCCCTATGTGTGCTTAGTGGTTATCTCACTGGTGGACTTGAATACAACACAGTTCTATCCAATTAAAAAATACACCTGGCATGGCATTGAGAGTATGGGCGTATCTAGTCTCTGGCCTACATGGCCAGAGAGCTAAGTTTATCTCCCTCATTATTCAAGCAGGCTAGAAAGCAAAGTTATTTTTTTTTTTTTTAGAATAAGAGGCTGTCTAAAAAATAGCAGAGAATTTTAAACAGTAGTTATACAAAATAGGGGTTAGCCTTCTCAAAGGAACTTTTTTATGGGGCAAATTGATTAAACAGGCCAAGGTTACAGGTTTGATTCCCCAGTCAAGGAACAAACAAGAAACAACCAATGAATGCATAAGTAAGTGGAATAACAAAGTGACATTTCTGTCTCCCAATTCCTTTCTTTCTCTAAAATAATAATAATAATAATAATAATAATAATAATAATCCTATCTAATAATAGACAAATATGCAAATTCACCATACCTCTGACACACCCACAAGCCACGCCCACCATCCAATCAGAGAGGGTATGCAAATTAACCCAAGCCAAGATGGCTACAGCCACAGAGAGCAAGGTTTCCTAGGTAACAGAGGAAGCCAAGCTTTCCGCCTGCCCTTGCCAGGCCTAAGCCTCCACTCAAGCTACAAAGTTTCAATTATAGAAGGTAAATAAATTCAAACAAATGGCGGCAGAATGGAGCTTGAGAGAGCAGGCCAGGGTTGCCGCCGGCAACAGGGGAAGCAAAGCTTTCTGCACACCCTGGCCGGGCCCACCCGCTTAAGGCAACAAAGTTTCAATTATAACCCCGACACAAATGGCTGCTGGCCTCCTCGGAGGGAGCCCCAGGCTTGGCTCCGCTCCAGGCTACAAAGTTTCAATTGTACAAGGAAAATAAATTCCAGATACCAGGGCATCCACTTGGGTTGCCAGGGGGTGTGGCCGGCCTGCAAACCACCACAGGCCCCTCGCTCAGGCCGCCCCACACCCCAAGGGAACCCCCACCTGATCCGGGACGCCCTTCAGGGCAAACCAGCTGGCCCCCACCCCTGTACCAGGCCTCTATCCTATCTAATAAAAGAGTAATATGCAGATTGATCATCACTGCAACACACAATATAGCTGCCCCCATGTGGTCAAAGATCCTGCCCCCATGTGGACACAAGATGGCCACCACAAGATGGCCAGCAGGAGAGGGCAGATGGGAGGCACCCTGCCTGCAAGGGAGGGCAGTTGAGAGGGACAAAGCTTGCAAGGGAGGGCAGTTGGAGGTGATCAACCCTGCAGGAGAGGGCAGTTAGGGGTGACCAGGCTGGCAGAGGAGGGAAGTTGGGGGCAAACAGGCTGGCAGCAGAGTGGTTAGGGGGTGATCAGGCTGGCAGGCAGAAGCGATTAGGGGCAATCAGGAAGGCAGGCAGGCAAGCAGTTGGGAGCCAGCAGTCCTGGATTGTGAGAGGGATATCCGACTGCCCTCAAGGGGTCCCATATTGGAGAGGGTACAGGCTGGGCTGAGGGACAACCCCCCTCCGTGCACAAATTTCGTGCACCGGGCCTCTAGTAATAATAATAAATAAACAAAATTATCATAGCAGAAATGAAAATCAAACAAAAATATAAAAGATTTCAAGAAATTACTCCCCAGCCCTAGCCGGTTTGGCTCAGTAGATAAAGAGTCAGCCTGCCAACTGAGGGGTCCCAGGTTCAATTCCAGTCAATAGCACATGCTGGGGTTGCAGACTTGATCCCCAGGAGGGGATGTGCAGGAGGCAGCTGATCAATGAATGATTCTCTCTCATCATTGATATTTCTATCTTTCCCTCTTTGAAATCAATAAAAATATATTTTTAAAAAATTTATCTCCCACTGCACTTTGTCTTGGAGAGCTACCTGTTGAACTTCCCCAAAATTGATAAATTGATTCAAGAGAAAGACATGGGATCTAGGAAGCAGGTGCTCTTACCCTGGAGAAAGTGAAGGGATTTTCAGGACTAGGAGGGGGAAGCTCCAGGAAGTGGATCTGCTCAGGCACTGAGCATCCCTAGCACATGATGGAGTAAGCCCACGACTTCAGTAGGGAATGTGTCTGGGTTCCAGCACTGTTTCAGCTGTTATTTGAAAAGGTGCTGCAGTCAACTTAGATGGAAGTAAAGTTGACATGTTCTGTGAAAACCTGCTATAAAAATCAGAAAGTGGCTTTAGTGATGGGAAAGACATTGATGAGAAACATGCAGCTCTAAAGGGGGATGATAGTGAACCTACCACAGAGTTAGGGTGAGGATTGAAGGTAAAGCACCTGGAGCATTGTGGGAGTGGCAAAGATATTAGCCTTTATTATTATTGCTGGGCAGGTTATTAAGCTCTGGAGTTAGGCCTCCTGGAATACTGGCCCTACCACTAGAGGTTTCACCTTGGGAAATTTAAATAAACTATAACTCTCAGTGTCTTCCTCTAGCTCGGGGGTGAGGTGAGATAATTAAATGTTTAACTAAATGCAGCAGGCTAATTTTGTATGGCTCTCCAATAATATTATAAATATGCCAAATGGCCCTTGGCAGAAAATGGTTCCCCACCCCTGCTAGATGTTCATGACAAAGGTACCATCTCATTCTTTCATTTAAGGAGTCAATTCAATGAGACAATGTATGCAAAGTAGCCAGCAAATTTATCACTCCATAAATATTAGGTATTGATTGTAATTTGTGTTTTTGATGGGAAATAACAATATTATAAATTTTGAGGAGAAATATCTCCATCATTAAAGTACCATTTTTTGTTTTTAAGACATTTTAATTTCCTTACAATAATAGAATTTGTATTACTTTCTATTTTTTTAAAGTAGTATGAACATTTGGTGTTTCTACATCATCTCAGTTAATCACATCAACAAAATAATTTAAAAGAAGTCAACAAAACTCTTGTGGGACATTCAGAGTGTTTGTCCTCTGGCTCTCACAGAAAAGACTGGGGTGAACATCTTTGTGGTTTGGGAGTTTGGCTTCTCTTAAGTTATTTCCCAAGACCCTCAGGAGACACGCAAACAAAATTCCCTCTCAGTGATCTTCATGGCAAGGTTCCCAGCTCCACAGCCACAGCATCATTTTGGCGAGCATTTCAGCTCCTTCAACAACTTGGCTGCCGTGTTAAAATAAAAATGAAATGCTAATTGTATAGTAATTAATGGTAATTAATGTTGATATTTTCCAAATTGCTCTAAAAATTTAAGTTTCTGGCCCAGAGTTCTATGTCTTGGTACTAAATTCCCTCCCTAACTCTTCATTTTGAACCTCATCCCCCAACGTGCTTTAAAGTTTGCAGACTATTTGTGCATGTATGTAAAAATTACATGTATTTTTCTTTCTAGATTGTTTAAAAATTATATTCACCTCAGCATTTGGGGGAAGTCACTTAACCCCCAAAAATGAAGTATTTGGACTGAGGATGATTTCTACCAGTTACAATATTCTTATCGGTTCTGAGGCCTCCAGGCAAAAAGGAAACAGTTGGGTCTCCTAGAGATGCTGGATTTCCCTCCTAAGCTTCGGAGTCAAATGCCAGCACTGCTTATTATTAGCTTTTAACTTTTGATCGTGATGTTGCTTCTGGAAGTATCCGATGACCCGGGTACCATTTTCTGAGAGGGGCTCTCTACCCGTCCTCCTCAGGACAGGGCCAGCTCCTCTCCCAGTGCCCCTTTTTCTTATGGAGGGGCAAGGTGTCTGCGTCCGTCCGATGGGGCCATTGCTCTGCGGCCCCTTTCAGGACATGCTGGGCTCCACTGGTCCAGGCGCCTACAGGAGTAACATACTCCCTCCCCTGGCAATGTCTGGGGAGGGGGAAGGGGTGACCTGTGGTCCATCCCTGAGGTGACAATGCCAACCATAAGGCAGCTGCCAAAGATTGACAGGCTTTTATTCTTTGTTTTCCTCAACTTGATCTTGAATGTCGAAGGCAGAGAAAGCCACATCTACTAATTCCTTTACTGGGGTTTGGGGACGTAGTACTCGTCTCTGCAATTTCCTCTGAATATCAAAGGCAGATTGATTAACAAAGGGTATCGCTAGCACTGTTTCTCCTCCTGGCCAATCCCATCTACGCTGGGACACTTGTGAGTGGCTTTGTTAGAGGAGAATGGAAGAGAGTGTTCTGCTCTGGGAGCTGAGTAACTGCTCTTACTTTGTCCTAACTGACAGCCTTGATGCTACTTCTTTTCATGCCTTCTAGGAGGCAGAAAACCATGTGGTCTCTTGTAGGCAAGTCCTACTTCCCCTGGTTTAAGACCACTTGGGATCAGTCTGGGGGACTGCAGTCATTCCTATGGGGAACCTGTTTCGCTGGGATGAATGTAAAGTATCTGCATATTTCTGGGCAGCCCCCCAAACCTAGAGCCTTTCCTCAAGTGGGCAGCATTGGGAGGGAAGGACGGTTAAGTCCTTCCAGATTAATTCATAGGTTTTGTTACCGGGAAACCTCCAGTTGGGCTCGGGCTGCCTGTCGCTGTGTCCAATAATGAAGGCAGAGTTGAATCATATTAGGCGTTTATTGAGAAGGCCAGCCAACCAAGAAGACAGGGTGCTTACACACATTCAAATCCTGTCTTACAACAGGGTGCAGGGGACAGGATTATGAAGGGGAGTGGGCTGGGGAACAGAATGCAGCTACATGTAGCCCTAGAGGTCCCCAGAAGTCAGCTATTGTCCTTTAGTCATCAGGTGATGAGATGATGTTGATGAGATGATGTTTCAACTCCTGGTAGGTTGGTTTGACCATGCTTATCAATTCTGCTTGCTGGATTCACAACTAAGTCAACTCCTCAATCACTTTGCACAGGCCTTGAAAAGGAAACTTAAGAGAAAATTAACCCCCTCTTCACATATAAGAAACTTAACCCCCTATCCTATATAATAAAAGCCTAATATGCTAAGTGTCCTGTCATCCAGTCGGCCGTTCAACCATCAAAGCGTAATATGTTAATGATATGTTAAGGCTGCTCAACTGTTTGCTATGACGTGTACTGACCACCAGGGGGCAGATGTTCCAACCAGTAGGTTAGCTTGCTGCTGGGGTCCAGCCATGGAGCCCTCCCGAAGTCCTTCCCTGGCTGGCCAACCTCCCATATCCCTCCCCGGCCCTGATTGTGCATCAGTGGGGTCCCTCGGCCTGGCCTGCACCCTCATGCAATCTGGGACCCCTCAGGGGATTTTGGAGAGCTGGTTACAGCCTGATCCCACAGGCCAGGCCGAGGGACCCCACTGGTGCATGAATTCATGCACTGGGCCTCTAGTTTACATATAAGAAACTTAACCCCCTATTTACATAAGTATATGTGTTCTAAGTTTTAAAATAATATGATTATTTTCCAGATTAATTCAGATACTCTATCAGATTATAAGTCCCCCCACCCCATTGGTTTGAGTTATAGTCTGAAATTCCTCTATGAATCTTGTAGGATCCTCTTAGAATCAACCTAGCCCAGCCTTGCAATCTCTTAAATCTAACAAAGAGAAGGGTGTGTGGATTCAGGTGATGTTCCGCCCTCCTGCCACCTCCTATAGGAGGCAGAGGAGGCTCAGTTCCAGACAGTCATCAGACATCTGGATAATCCAAGAGATGTGGGGGTGAATGATCAAGTGGACATGCTTGTATTGGAATCTCTGAGTCTAGAGCTTCAAATATGGAGACCATTGTGGAGGCAACCTCACCCATTGTCTTCAAGTACAGAAAGTTCCTTCTTGTAAAAGAGGGTGGTATTTGGGTAGCTGAGGAAAAACATGAGTGTCCCCAGTTTCCCAAGCTCCGCAGCTGTGTCATGAGAGCCTAGGTTGATGCAGGACTCCCCACTGTCAGTCTCAGTGACCCAAGACTCAAATCTGGCCCTTCCCACACAGAAGGCCGAGACCTTCTTGAAGAGCGAAGAACGCAGTAAGCTTTATGCCCCACAATAATGACAGAAGTTTCTGGGTGCAGACCACAGGATTGGTTATAGTTAAGACCCAAGATCTCTAAAGATCCCATTTTCCCTGTTCCAAAATTGCCCCCAGTAGGGAGAAACCAGCCAGGGCCACAAGTGAAGAGGGCCTCTGGCGAGGCTTGAGGGCTCCTCCCAAATCTGGATAAACGTCTCAATGTCCCATATTTTACCAGAGGTCCCTTGCTCCATCCCAAACCTGAAAGAATTTCAAAGACCCATGCCTGGAGAAGTTCAAACGTGATGGCAAGGCTTTTAATTTGCTTTAAAGGAGTTAATACACCCTCAGGGAGGTAGAGAGTGGGCGGCTCTAAGAGCACTGTCCTTATTCTGCCCTATAATTTCTTGTTACCCCTAAAGAACAAAGCACCATTCAGACTATCTAACCCAACTCTGACCTTTCCCGGGCCTGAGTCCTGCTACCTGCCTCAGCATCTCAGTTTATTAAGCTTATTCTTTAGTTCCCTTTTGCTTCCTTCCTTATATTAATATTTAGCTACCTATGCTAACAACCAGAAGCTCTGGGAGCAAAATATAACATCTCCTCTTGGAAGTGACTAAGATAACTAAATGGTGTGATTTGAAATTGGTGTGTGGAGTGAGTGTAAAGTTAAAAGGAACGGTTTCTTTTTAAAGAATGGTATAAGACTACCTTTAGAGGACTTTTTTTTTTAAGATTGAGTGGTTACACTAGTAAATTTGAAATTAGGCATATTTTCTGTTTTCTATACAGATTTTTAAGATGTGCTAATTTTGGAGTTTCCAAAGTTTACAGATAATTTTTGAAAATCAGAAATGGTACCTTTCTAAGAATGGCATATTTTTTAGACATAGCTATTAGCAGATGAAGAGGGAAGAAAAGAGTTGTTGTCTGTTTAAACTGCAAGCAACTCTCTCTAACTAAACTCCCATATTAACCTAAACTTTCTGGCTCCCCAAAACAGTCTTACATAGAAGGAGTATTGCATTGGCAGGAAGGTGTTCTGGACTATTCACTGCAAGTAAATTAGATAAAATTAAAATATTGCTTTTTAAAAAGGATTAAGAAGTACAAATTGCCACTTATAAAATTGGTCACAGGTATGAAAAGTACAGTATAGGGGAGTATAGCCAATAATTTTGTAATAACTATGTCATGGTGTCAGATGGGTAGTAGACTTAGAGTGATCACTTCATAGGTTACACAATTGTCTACTCACTATGTTGTACATCTGAAACTAATGAAACAGATGGCTATGCTATTGCTCCAGCACCATTTATTGAAGTCTCCCTTTTCCCCACTGAATTCCAGTGATGCTCTTATTATAAATCAAGAATGTATGTATGTGGATTTATTTTTGGACTTTCTATAAAGTCCCTATGTGAAAGGAAGCTGGGTGCAGTTTTGGCTTTTCAGCTGACCCTGAATACACAGGTTTGAAATACACTGGTCTATGTATAAGCAAATATAGGGTGTCCCCAAAAATGTATACACACATTTTGAATAATTATAAAGCAATGTTTATTAAAATACATTTCATTTTCAAAATTGAGTGAACAGCTGTTAAAGAGTGTATGCATTTTGGAAGGATATCCTTATTTTTCAATAAATAGTAAAAATGTATTATTTACTATAGACAAAGTATGTGTTTTAAAGAGAGAGTAATATTGTGTGTTTCTGTTATAATAAAATTCAAAATCAAGCAAAATTATGCTATGATATTAGAAGTCAGTGCTTTCCATTGAGGACAGTGATTGAGTGGAAATATAAAGGAGTCCTCTGAGGTACAGAAAGTGTTCTGTTTTTTTTTATTTGGAAGAGGGTTATTATCGATATATAAATAGATAAATACCCATTAACTCTAGCTATTTATGATACATTTTACCATATATATGAGTTTGTTGTTGTTTTGTTTGTTTGTTTTTAATCCTTACCAGAGGATATTTTTCCATTGATTTTTAGAGAGAGTGGGAGAGAGAAGGAAAGACAGAGAGAAATATCAATGTGAGAGAAGCACATCAATTAGTTGCTCTTCTGCACATGCCCTGACCTGGGCCCAAGCCCGGGAGGGCCCTGTGACCGAGGTATTTGCCCTTGACCAGAATCGAACCCAGGACCCTTCAGCCCACAGGCAACGCTCTAACCACTGAGCAAAACCAGCTAGGGCATTTTTTGTGTTTTTTTAAGTTCATATCTTTAGTCTTAGCAATCCCATTTCTAGGAAACTATTTCATACAAATCATTCAAGATGCAAACCAGTATTTTGTTTAACCTTTTGCACTCGGATGTCGAGTGTGACTCGACACGGTTAGCATCGGTAGCAGCTCTTTTTATACTCTTTGAATGTATCAATAATTTAAAATATTAAAAAATCCAAATAAATAAGTTTGTATGAAAAGAAACTCCAGTTTTTTATTCTACTGCCGCGCTTTGTAAAATTTTATTTAAAAAATTAAATCCCTAGTAGAATAAAGGAATCGAGAAAAAAGCAAGCTAGTGCAAAAGGTTAAAAATATTTATTTTTTTATTCATGATGTCAAAAATCAAAAACACCCTAGTAGTACAACAAAAAAGATGCATTTAAATTGTGTAAGGAATACATTTATGGATGAAGTACAATAGAGCCACTAAAAGCTACATTTTAGAAGAAAATGTAACAGTATAAGACACAGTAATAATGTAATTTTAGATTTTTAAAAAGGAAAATACAAAATTGTATATATAATATAGTCTTAACTTCAAAAAATAAAATTATATGTGTGTAGAAAAAAGATAGTGATGTGATTTTGAGACTTTTTTCCCTTTTTGCTTCCTATATTTTCTAAAATGAGCCTATATCACTTATAATAGGAAAAATATTACTTTAATAAAGAGACATGTTGAGTATCTTGTCTAACGTTATCCACACCGAATATGATGGTTTAGGAAGAGGAAAAAGTACAAAAGAACAGTTCCAACCTAGACATTTTATTCCTAATCTCCTGAAGTTGGAGGCAGACCAGAACTGAGAATCAATCATGCCTAAGACTTACTTACAGGGGTACAGGAACTTCAGAGGAGTCTGAATTCTCAAGTTTAGCAAGTCTGCTCTGCCAAAGTCAGGAACCTGGGTGGGAAGATGTAATGGCCAAGAAAAAGATGATAAAGATTATTTTTAGAAATCAGAAAAGGAACAGCTAAATACAATGGGAGAAAAACTAGGATAGTGTTAAGTCAAGAAGTCAAAAGAAGAGTGAGTTTCAATAAGGGGGCAATCAGTAGTAATGAACTGTCAGAATGAATGCTGAAAAAGATGGCCATTGGCTTTATGGAAAAGGAGACTGCTGATAACATTATATATGGCTGTTTGAAGTGCTAGGGCACATGTGAAGGAGTAAGAGTGAGGTGAGGAAAAGGAGACAAGTGTAATAGGTCTTTTCTTAAAATCTACAATTCTGATTTATTGGTGACTTTGTAATCCTACCATACACCTCCTGAATCACTCTAGAAACTCCCTAAAGCTACAAAGATAAAACTACAGTAATGCCGGACATTGGGCACCATTTAGCACCTGTGGGTCTTTGTCCGGCATCTAGAAGGGTTCAGGAATCTGGAGAAGGGGCTGTGCATAAATTAAATAAGAGTCCAGAGATGAAACATAATTTTGAAAGTCATATGGGGGGGTGGGGAGTGCAGAGGAGCTTGGCTGAAGAAACCAAGTTCCCTTTGTCTCAAGACCCCTTGCTTTTTATTAACACAATTTGTCCTAAGGCAAGGTGGAGATATACACATCAAAGGGTAGGGTTTCTCCTACAGAAGCATTGTTAGATTGGGGAATTGCCTGTGGCTGTTCAGGTGTTTGGCCAATAGGAGGCAATGACATATAGATTAAGATGCCCTGAATGGTCTGGCAGCAAACAATCATCCTTTTCAGGTTTGGCAAAATGCCTTCAGATGATGACATGCTGGAATTGGCTTCCAGCACTACAGTCAAATTATACATTGTCAAGTCCAAATTATTTAAACTTGAAAGTCAACCCACAGGTTGTTGAATTGCAAAGTCCTATTTTCTTCATAACAAGTATAACTTATCTAGGCCAGTCAACCAAAGCCCTAATTAGTAACATTTGGCTCAGAACTCTTAACCCTCAATTAAAAGTGCCACATAAATATGCATTTTGACTCCCAGTGGTGGTCAGAAGGAGAAGTGAGAAGTTTGTTTCTGTTTTTCTTTTTAGTGAAGGGATGATATGTTAAAGTGTTGACAGGGCACATTGAGAGGAGAAAAAATTATTAACAATGAGTTTCCTAAGCAGAGATAGGTGATGAGGAAGGAGGATAATATGAGTATAGGTGCAGATACATGACTAGTAATTAGCATCTTAAGGGAGATCCTATCTGATAACTTCCATTTAATTCATTTAATAAATACTTATTGAGCTCTTACTATGTATTAGGCACTTTTCCAGACACTTGCAGTAGAGAAATATAACAAGAGATTCAAGGACATAATTCTTAAAACATTACATTCTAGAGGAGGGATTTAGACATTAAACACTAACAGATTTGAGAGATATATTGGAGGCAGAGCTGGCAGAACTTGTTAATGGATTGGATATGGAGCTACTGGATGAATTATCTGTATTGTAAGTTTATCTCCTGAGTGAGAGGGGAATGAAAGAGGATGGGGGTGGGGGGATAGTAATATATTTGACATGAGTGTTGCAAGACTGCCAGTTATTTCAGGAAATTGCACAGTGGCTTGGCTAGGACAATGTTGGATTGTCAAGCAATGTTGAGACTTCATTTGATCTTGGTGAACAAGAATTTGCACTGGAACCAACCTGCCCTGTGATTTTCCCCACCCACCTTCAGCTGCTCAGGGGCATCAACATGGCTATGACAGTAGCTGCCAAATTCTACCCCAGACCCACAACTTTGGCTAGATGTCATTGGTCTAGGAGTGAGCACCTGATGGAAGCTGAGCAAGGAGAGCCTTCCTTACACTTTTTACTTAAGATGAGAGACAGACCTCCTGAACTGTCTTGTTGCAGTTGTTAGGTTTAAGAATCAAATGGTCTTTTTGTGACCATATTTCTCACTATTTGGCAAAAGCAAGCTCGTGGTGAGAAAGTGAAATCAGTGTGCTAAGAGACACCACAGTAATAATGGAAAAAACATATTCATTCCATGCTATGTTCTAAACATTTATCATATGTTAACTCTCTTAATTCTTATAACAAACCTATGAGATAAGAACTACTATAATCACCCTCACCTTGCTGATGGAGAAACTGAAGCACAGCGAGATTGGATTTCTTGCCTTCTTTCATAGCAAGGAAAAGACAAAACAAAGATTTGAATGCAGGTCTGTTAGTGCTAGTATCCATGTTTTAAACCACTATGCTGTACTAACACATAAAAGAGAGGCAAAATCCTATTGAAGTATAATTGACTTGAGTTTATGCTCCCAGTCGCATTCCTGCCCTTGACCTTATTTGGTTGTTCATATCTGTCATGCTTTCTTTTAAGTCACCATTGCTACCTTTAAACTGCTTCTCTCCTCATTAAGCATCCTTGCTTTCAAACCCCTCCATAATGATTCCTTTACACTTCTTTCTGCCCTTCACTCTCACATGTTGGGCAATCACTTCACCTCTCTGGCTTCTGCATATTGTGTAATGCTTTTTAATGCGTTTCAGTGTATAAAACCGTAAGTACGTGACCCTGTTTGCACAGAAGCAGAGTCCACAAGTGAAGTTCTCTCTGGTATACCCGAGAAGACACCAAGAAAACCCGAAAATTCATCATGGATACCTTGGGCAAAGTAAGTGCTACCTTTAAAATAGATCCATATCATCTTGATTACTTATCCCAAAACTGCATATTGAAACAAAGTTAAAACATCATTTTCTCCAATCAGAATTTAATGCCAATAACCAATGTTATTAAAATTCATGTGCCACTGTTGGGAAAATAAATTGTTAGAAAATTCTTGGGTGATAGTTTGACAATATTGTATCAAATACCATGAAAATGCAATTATCATTTGATTCAGAATTTTATTCCACAGAAATAATTATGTAGTTTTTATAAACATGTTAACTGCTTTATTATTTTTTTAAATATATATATATTTTATTGATTTTTTACAGAGAGGAAGGGAGAGGGATAGAGAGTTAGAAACATCGATGAGAGAGAAACATCGATCAGCTGCCTCCTGCACACTCTCTACTGGGGATGTGCCCGCAACCAAGGTACATGACCTTGACTGGAATCGAACCTGGGACCTTTCAGTCCGCAGGCCGACGCTCTATTCACTGAGCCAAACCGGTTAGGGCTGCTTTATTATTTTTAAGAGTATAACACTGGAAGCAACATAGGTTAAATACCAGGAAACTAAGTAAATTGTGATATATTAGTCAATGAAGTCTGAAGTGGTTATTTGAAATTACCTGCAAAGTACTCATAATGTTAACTGAGAGAGTCAACTGTAGAATAGCATTCTCAGTACGACTATACAAACATACATATATAGACTGTTAATTGAAAAGACTTACCCTAAAATGTTAAAAACGGTAATAGCTGGTACCAAACTTGCAGTTTTTCCCTCTTTACCCTTGTCTGAGTTTTCCATTTTTTTTTATTTTAATTTTTCAATTATAGTTGACATTCAATATTATATCAGTTCCAATACTTGCTTTAGACATTTAAGTTCTCCTCATTGGGTGCATAAATGTTTACAAGAGTTACATCCTGTTCTTGGATTGATCCCTTTTCATTATGTAATGCTCTTTTTGTCTTTTGTTATAGCCTTTGTTTTAAAGTCTATTTTGTATAATATTTTGTCTGATGTAAGTATCCCTATGTTTTTATTTTGTTTCCATTTTCACAAAATATCTCTTTGTCTTTACTTTGGCATTTTAGTTATGATGTGTCTTGGGTTCATCTTGTTTGGGACTCTCTGTGCTTCCTGGAATTCTATGTTTATTTCCTTCCCCAGAATATATAATACTTTGAACTCTATATGTAGTTGATTGTTTGTCTCCATTTTACTTATTTCTTCTCCTGGGGTTTTGCACTGTTCTTTATTAAGGACATGCTTCTCTATTTTCTCATTTCAGCTGTATCCCTGTGTTTGTTTCTATGTATTAGGTAGATCTTCTATGTGTCCCCAGTCTTTATAAAGTGATCTTATGTGGTAGATATCTTGTGGGTACTCCAGCGGTGGCCCTTGTGTGAGCAAGTGTGTGCTCTCCTATTGTAGTTGAGACTAGATTGCTATTAGCACATCGGTGGGTGGGGACTGGCCCTCCAGCTGGTTGACTGTGAGGACTGGCTACAGCACATGAGCTTTTGGTAGGAGGCTGACTCCCTGAAGCAGAACTTACTTTAGTGGGACTCTGCCTGCCAAGTCTACCCTTTGGGTGTGTCATTTGTGGTGCTAGTTGGGTGGTACTCTGGTGTGGTCTGAAGCCAGCTACAAGGTGTGTTGATTCAGGAGCCTCTTGGGAAGGGCTCCAGTGCAGGCCACAATTAGCTGCTACCTGTGCCTCGAGCTACAAAGTGATCTACAGTTGATTATTGCCTTTCCTGGACTTGGAAGTACCTGGGAGTGGTTATGCTATGAACTGAAGTTAGCTGCCACTAGTGCCAGGCTTGGAGCCATTTAGCAAGAGGTAAGGGCATTCTGAGGCCAGCTGCTGTTTGTTTGGGTTTGTGAATCTCTGAGACATTTTAGAAAAGTCCACAGCATGGGCGAAGCTGGCTGCTTGTACAGAACGGTCACTGAAAAAGTTGCACAAGTTGGGTGGGACAGGGTCTCAGGGAATCAGCAGGATGGGGCCAAAGCAGTGTCAGCCAGGTTAATGACTACTCAGACTCAGTGACTATGGCTGTGTGAGGAGACTTCAACAAAGAAACGATAGTGCCTGCCAGCACTTCCTTCCAGAGAGGGCTGCCCCTCCAGTTCTCAACCTGAAGCCAGACAGTTCCTCTTCCTTCATGTGTCCCTGGTACTTTCTAAGCTTCTGTCTGTTTCTGGAGCTAAGGGCAACTCTTTGTGAGCCAGTGAGTCTGTACTCGAGCCCTGTGGGTGTACAGCAGCCCTCTTTCTCACCCGGATAGAATCCCCACTGACTTGCACAGCCAGACATGGTAGGGATTCCCCTTCCTGTCACTGGTGCTGAGCTGGGGAGCCCAGTGTGGAGCTGGGACCTCTTGCTTCTGTCAACCGATGGTTATGGGATCAATTCAAAACCAACGGGACTCCCAGTGTGGGGTGCAGTGAAGAAGAAAACTTTATGAAATCCAAACATCTCAATTGTGACACAGCACAGCTGTGAAAATAACATGGCTCTTAGGAGGGCCTGGGAGAGGTGGTCCTGGGGCCAGGCCCCTCTTTGACTAAACAGTTCTGCTCTGCTCTGCACCAGTCTGCCTTGTGCTGGTCGGCTCCAGTGGAAAGGGAAAGTGCTCTCCCCAAGCTACAGGGGAACTGACTTATATAGACAGATGTTCCCACCCCTGGTTCCTGATGGGTTTGTCCTAATGCAAATGAGGTCTCCCAATCCTCAAAGTTTGATTGGTTCAAAAGACACTGTCGTGATTGGTCAAAATGGAGCCATTCTAATTAGTCAGTGAAAAAACTGAACCGTGCCAGAGGGGGATGGGGGGAGCAGGGAGACATAGCTGAACAGCTCTGATTGGATGGAGGAAGCTTCAGTCTTATTGGTTGAGATAGGATTCCAGGAACTCTTTTATAAGGGCTGGTTCAGATAGCAGAAACACAGTGTAGGCAGGCAGTTCAGTACAGAGGCAGGTAGTTCAGTGCAAGCTTCTTTCTGAAGTGCAGTTTGCATGTCACAAAAATGCTTATGTGACATGATCTCAACAACATAAAAATACTGTAAGAGACTAGAAGGATATATGCTAAAATTTCAACAACTTGATCCTGAAATTGCAATGATCTTTTTCCTGTGTCTTTATTATTTTTACAAATTTTAACACATTAGTGCCATTTGTGTGATCAGAATAAAAGTTAAACGTTATTGCTAATGATGTCGTTTTATTGTCCTGTCAACAGACAATTACGTGCCGGGCAGCCATTGCCTGGGAAACAAATTCTCCTCTTGCAATTGAGGAAGTTCAGGTGGAACCTCCAAAGGCTGGGGAAGTTCGTATTAAGGTAAATCTAAGACTTTTAATCTTTACCTTTGAAGATAAATGCAGGAAACCCTGTCTTAGTATTTAACTATATAATTTGTAGTTTTAGTCTGTTCACTTAGTAAAAGACAATGTAAAAATTAAGATGAATGCAGTTAACGAATGTTTGAGATATTCTTAATAATAGTAAAATATTGGCAGTTCACTCACCAATACAATTACTTTTATTATAGTATTACTTACTATTGAATTTTTTACTTAAATTATATAATATCATAGGCCAATATACTTGACAATGTGATCTAGAATGTGCTTTAAGTGTTACATACTTTTCATTTTGGGGAAAAGGACAAAGAATGCATTTTCCCATATTTCTATGATACAAATGAATATTTAGTGACTAACAGACTTACTTTATATCTCAATTATGTTGTGTTCAGATGTTTAAAAAATGTCAGAATTTCTCTGAAAAAGTGCACCATATGTAAATTTCAATTTCTAAGAACAAGCAGCTGGACTCCGATTTGAAAGCGTTAACAGTAATTGAACAGAGCTTAGACCAGGGACTGGAAAATATTGATCTGTCAAAGGCCCCTCACCGCTCTCAAATCAACCTCTCAATCAATATATCTCAAATTTTATGAAATCATTAAATATGCAAGATTAAGAGTATTTTTGCTTAAAGTCTTATTAAACATTAAAATCACCTATCTTCTAATTTAAGACCAGGAAATTCAAGACTTGATTCAATGAATGCAGCAAACACTTAAAGCTATGTGCTTCTAGTCCCTAATGAATCAAAGTAGAAGGTATAGAAGGATGGTTCAAAGAGTAACAGAAAAGGAAGGAAGGGAATTAGAAGGATGCCAGAAGGAAAGAGAGATGGAGGGAAGGAGGAAAGTAGAAAAAGATAGTTGGGCAATGAAAGATAAAACAGGAAAATATGAGAACTAACACTAAATAAATTATCAACTGTCTGTTGTTATGGTAAAGACTTTCTTTCACCAATGAGAGAGGTTGAAAAGAAAAAAGAAAGGTGATAAGAATGTACACAAAGGAAGGTGTTTGGTAACTGACCACTATTGAGAAGTTACATCATCTATTTCATTCATACAAAGTGCATTTAATTAAGCCTTAATTATTGTGTACTAGATCATCATCATTGAAATATTTAGTAATTAGCCAATGTTTTCTGTTCTTACATTGATATGTTCCTTAACTACAGAGGCTGCACCTTAAATAATAAATCCAGAATAGCTTACCATGGTGAAAGTTACACAGCAAGGATCTGAACAATATCACTTTGAATCCTGAATAAAATCAAGGTTGAGGCCTGGCCAGAGTCGCTCAGTTGGTTGAGTGTCATTCTGTGTACCAAAAGTTTGTGGGTTTGACCCCCGATCAGACCACATACAGAAGCTAACCCCTCTACACTAATAAAAGAGAAAGATGCAAATTGACCATATGTTTGTGATGCCCACCAACCAATCAGAAATGAGTATGCAAATTAATCCAACAAAAATGGTGGGTTAATTTGAATACACAGGCACATAGTGACCAGAGGTGGGACGCTTGCATCATTGCCATGGTGACAATGAAGGCTTGCCGCACCGCCCCAGCTGCTCTGGGCCTCTGAGCAGCATGGGAAGGCAGAAAGGCGGCTCCAGCCGGAGTGAAGGCAGTGCCAGCAGCCAGGGGAAGGAAGGACCATTCTTGCACGAATCTTCGTGCATCAGCCTCTAATATATATATACATATATATATATATATATATATATATGTATATGTATATGAATATGTCTCTCTCTCACCTCTTCCTCTCTCTAAGCATGTCCTTGGGCGAGGATAAAAAAATAATTATTATTATTTTATATATATATATATTATATTTTATATATTATATTTTTTTTTAATCAAGGTTAAGGATTGGATTTGCTCAAAGAACAGACCATCCTACCTCCAGTTTATACTAAGGACAGCTTCCAACAAATAATTGCATATTTTTATTTTATATGTAGAATAAAATTAATAAGGATATTCTAGCCTGCTGCATACCTAAGATAATACTTTTAGCCTTGAATCTTGAAGCTATTTTAGCACTGTGAGAACCAAAACCACAGCATATTTCTTGTGAGCATATCTCCTCACCCATTTGCTGAAATCATATGCCAGAGTTGTTCTCAGTGTCTCAGCCAGAAATGCTGTGTTTCCCACTACAGGTACTGGAAAGCTAGTCAGTATGCCTGGGCGTATGCTTTTCTGGCCATCCGCTAGGCAAAGCAATAATATAGAAGCTGTGGGACATGAAATGTCTCATTTTTATGATCATTTCATAAAATTGGGTTGAACCTATTCACAGACAAGAAGACTTAGAAGCTATGTTAGTTAAATTTTGCAACAGTTACTTTAACTTAAACCCATTTTACACTATTAGTGTAAAGAATATTTTTGAATGTAAAACTTAAAATTTTTTTAAATCTATTTTCCCAAAGTATTGGAAAAAATATTCCCCAATATTAGGCTTAAAATTCTAGCACCAATAGTGGTGCTATTTTTAAGTTAAATTTACCAGGGTAACATTAGTTAATAACATTATATGTGCTCCAGTTGTACAATTCTATAATACATTATCTGTACATTGCATTGTTTGTTCACCACCCAAAGTCAGATCTCCTTCCATCACCATATATTTGATTTACCTTCTTTATTCTCCTGCCACCTCCCTTCCTCTCTGGTAACTACGATACTGTGTGTCTATGAGTTTGTTTGTTTGTTTGTTTGTTTTGCTTGTTCATGTGTTGCTCTCTGTTCTGTATCCTACATATGAGTCAAATCATATGGTTATTGTCCTTTTCCATCTGACTAATTTTACTTAGCATGATACTCTCAAGATCCATTCATGTTGTTCCAAATGGCAATATTTCATTTTTTTTATGGCTGAGTACTATTTCATTGAATATATGTACCACATCTTCTTTATCCAGTCATCCATCAAGGGACACTTAGGTGGTTTCATGTCTTGACTATTGTGAATAATGCTTCAGTGAACATAGGGGAACATATATAATTACAAAAAAGGTTTCCAGATTTTTCAGGTAGATATCCAGAAAAGGGATTACTGGGGTCATATAATAGCCAGTTTGGATATTATTATCAGAGGTATTGTTTGCAAATATCTTCCCCCATTTGGTTGGTTGCTTTTTTGCTTTGTTGATGGTTTCTTTAGCTGTGCAAAAGCTTTTAAGTTTGATGTAGTCTCTTTCATTAATTTTTGGTGCCACTTCCCTTACCTCTTTCATCAAGTTCATAAAAGACTCTCTGAGACCAAGGTCCATAAGTTTAGCACCCATGTTTTCTTCTATGTATTTTATTGTTTCAGGTCTTATATTCAAGTCTTTAAATTATTTTCTGTGAATGGTATCAGATAGCAATCTAGTTTCATTCTTTTACATGTGACTTTCCAGTTTTCCTAACATCATTTATTGAAAAGGCATTCCTTTCTCCATTGTATGTTTTTAGCTCCTTTGTAAAAAATTAGTTATCTGTGTATATGTTGGTTTATTTCTGGGCTCTTAATTCTGTTCCATTGGTCTGTTGTTTTTTCCAATGCCATACTTTTTTTTTTTATTGTTGTAGCTTTGTAGTATAATTTGAAGTCAGGGAATATGATACCTCTGACTTTGTTCTCTATTTCTCAGGATTATCTTGGCTATTCAGGATCTTTTGTGACTCCATACAAATTCAAAGATCTTTTTGTTCTATTTATTTGAAAAATTCCACTGAGACTTTGATGATGATTGCATTAAGTCTGTATATTGCTTTAGGTAATATGATCATTTTAACTATGTTAATTCTTCCAATCCACGAACACAATATCTTTCCTTTTTTGTGTGTCTTCTTCAATTTCTTTCAACACTGTCTTATAGTTTTCAATGTATAGAACCTTCACTTCTTTTGTTAAATTTATTCCCAGGCATTTTATCTTTTTGGCTGCAATAATAAATGGATTGTTTTCTTCATTTCTTTTACTGAATTTTTTAGTAGTATATAGAAATGCAATGAATTTTTGTACCTTGATTTTGTATCCTGCAACATTATTGTATTTGTATATTGTTTCTAATAGTCTTTTGGTGTAATCTTTAGGGTTTTCTATATATATAATCATGTCATCTGCAAATAGTGACAGTTTTAATTTTTTTTCAAATTTGGGTACCTTTTATTTCTTTCTCTTGCCTGATTACTCAGGCTAAGACTTCTACTACTATTTTGAATAATAGTGACAAGAGTGGGCATCCTTGTCTTGTTTCTGATCTTAAAGGAAAAGCTTTCAGTTTTTCACCTCAAAGATGGTGTTATTGATACGTGGTCAAAAAGTACTTCGTTGTAATTGCCCTTCATATGTCAAAACTATTTTTATGACATGAGCTGTACTAAGTAGTTTTTTAAAAACCTCAGTTTATTTCCAGGTCTGAAACATGCACCATGTGACTTTGGGCAAGTCATTCCAAATCTTTGAATCCCCCTTTCCTCACCTCTAGGTTTGGGGTAATAAGGCCTGCCCTGCGTTCCTCTGAGAGTTGTTATAAATATCAAAGAGATAATTCATGTAAAAATTTAGCCTCAGATAAAAGAAAGAGAAAAAAATCCAAACCAATTGATCTTTTGTCCCTTAATTTCTATGCAGCTAAAATCTACAGGGATCTGTGGTACTGATGATCATGCGCTGAAAGGATTATTCTCCATGCATTTCCCTTTCATCCCAGGCCATGAAGGAGCTGGTATTGTGGAGAGTATTGGCACAGGAGTGAGCTCAGTGAAACCAGGTGGGTAATGGGCCATAAAAGCCTTTCCGTGAACAACCTGCCAAAGAGCTGTCCTTACACAGTGAAGAAACTTATAATGCATTAACATATTTATAGAAGAAATAACTTGGTTTACCTCTAGATTCTCCTAACTAATCATATATCATGATCTTAAATGTATCTAGTCATTCCAAGAGTCACACAGTTTCCCTGCTGTCATCTCTAGCAATCCAGGGGCAGTGGTTGGGCCAAGTATATATTCATAGCTTCCGGAAGCCAATTCCAGCATGTCATAATTTCAAGAGTTTCATCGAAAGGTTGATGGAACGTGGGGACTCAACAAGGGCTGAGTCACATATGTTATCGCCTGTTGGGAATGGCTAAAGGCATTTCCCAAAACCTGAAAAGGATGCATAAAATCATTGCTTGCTGCCAGACAGCTCAGGACCTCTTAATCTACATGTTATTGCCTCGTACTGGCCAAACACCTGAACAGCCGGAGGTAATTCCCCATTCTGGCAATGGACTGTGTATAAGAAACCCTACCCTTTGATGTGTATATCTACCTCACCTTAGGACAATTTGTGTTAATAAAAACAAGGGGTCCTGAGACGAGGAGAACTTGGTTTCTTTAGCCAGGCTCTTCTGCCCCCCTACCTCCAAATGCCTTTCAAAATTATGTTTCATCTCTGGACTCTTATTTAATTTACGCACAGCCCTTCTCCAGATGGCTGAACCCTTCTACATGCCGGATCAAGACCACTGGCATTACATAGACAAATGAAAGTTGAGAGAGGACCACTGGACTTCTAAACAGATTGAAAGGCTCTTAGGGTCAGGGACAGTTATATAGATAGATAGATAGATAGATAGATAGATAGATAGATAGATAGATAGATAGATATAGATATAGATAGATATATAGATATATAGATATATAGATATATATATTCCCCAAATGCTTAGTACAGGGCCTGTCCTGGGGGTAAAGTACATTGAATGGGTTTGACAAATGAATAAATGTTCTAAACAACTAGAATATAGAACTTGAATTTTCATTAATAGGATGATAATGCTATTTCAAAGAGTCAAAGAAAGCAAGTATACGCTCTTTCCCAGACTAATCGAAAGGGACCTTGGCATATCTATTCTGAGCATGTCTGAAATGATCAGAGTGAATAAAAGCAGTCACACAGATTAAGATACTAAAAACACTCACAGCCTGTAGCCACACACACAAAGAGTTAGGAAAGTGCATGGTCAGAACATTCACAACCTGCCATCAAGGTATTCATTTGTCAAGCAAGTATGGATGTCTACTCTACATATGACACTAGTTATAGTAGGAGGGACAAAAATAGAAAGTCATGGCCTTTGCATAATCCAAGAACATAATGCAAATAGGATGGATATATACTGTAACTCCTCTTCAGCTAGAAAAATTCCAGTGCAAGTTTTATGGAAAATGATGAGCACTTGAAGAGAAAGGATAAGAGCAGAACTTCTGAATTTGAGATCCAGTACCTTTGGTCAGTGAAGGTAAGATGTTCCTTATCTAAACCTACAGGCGATTTATTTAATGCCAACTAAGCTCTGCAAGAGGCCAAAGGGGAGTAGTTTCTGCACTATAAACGTTTGTAAGGACCAGTATAGGAACAACATTATAGACCTCTGATGAGGCCTTTGTAAGTTGTGATGATCATGTTAATTTTCTTCCCTGACCCTACTTAGTCTGTCAACCTAGGGTCCAGAAAGCCTAGCTAGTGACTGGATCCAAATATTAATCAATATTTTTCGCACAACTCTGCAACTTAAAAGCCACCCTCCATAGAAAGTGCTCCAGAAGCAGAAAGAGGGATTACTTTTATTCTCTGAAGTTACCATGTCTTGGAACTTAGCCTCACTAAAGAAAACATGTCCGAGGTCTGTCTGCTATGGGTGGGTCAGTGTGGGGAGAGAATGAGGAGGCCTCCTAATAACAATATAATAGTGAGAGTGGATATAATAATCAGAGGCATTTTATTTCATATATGTGATAGCAATAGCATTATAGTTGATGACCTATATATGAATAGCATGAATGTGGGGCAGTGGGACTCAGTAAAGACAGTTCTGCTGTTATCTAGCCAGGCCACTTTAGGCAGGTGACAACTACTCTGGAACTTCAATCTTTCAAAGGGATAAACTAGATGACATCTCTAAGGTTCATTCCTGATTTCATTATTCTATTGCCAGAAAAGAGGCAAGCCAACTTACAACTCTCTATCAAACAGGGAATATCTCCAAATTTCCATTATTTGCCCAAAAGAATAATGGCATTTCTGAAATCAGGTTATGTGGTTTCTTCTGCCAAACAACCATGGGAAATGTTATACTGGCTGCTGTAATCTGTCCACACCGAGTTTTCAAGTCATCCAATGAAATCTTTATAAACATATTATGGTATATCTGCTCCAAAAATAATTTTAACTAATGATCACTTTTTTTCCCCCTAAATATAGGAGATAAAGTCCTCACAATCGCTATTCCGCAGTGTAGAGAATGCAATTCCTGCTTGCACCTCAAGGGTAACTTCTGTGAGAAACAAGAGTTAGTAGATTAACCCCTCATTCTTTTACTAAATTGTCTATATTGTGCAAGCATTGACCTGGAGCTAAAGGTGCTCACTTTTCTCTTTAAACTCCATGTCCGTGCCGGTACCTGTGCCTGTGTCTGTGTCACTGTGGATTAGTATTCTACCTTGTTCTGGATTACTGATGGATGGGACGAGCAGATTTACCTGCCAAGGAAAAAAGATTTATCACTCTTTCCGCACAAGCACCTTCACTGAATACACTGTTGTGCCTGAGTTTGCGGTGGCAAAAATTGATGATGCTGCTCCTATGGATAAAATTTGTCTCATAAGCTGTGTGGTACCTACAGGCTATTGGGCTGCTGTTCACTCTGCCAAGGTGAGGAAGACCCCTGTGTAATAGTATGTGTCATGGTGATTTGCCTAGAAAACATTAAAACTACACCGTTTCAACTGGTGTTCTGAAAGTCTCAACTGTTGTTTTTATTTGTTGGTTTGTTTCTTTGTTTTCTTAATTACACATGTCCAGGTTTGATTCCTAATACAAACTGTCTTGTGAATTTGTAGGTCACCCCCGGTTCTATCTGTGTGGTCTTTGGACTTGGAGGAATAGGCTCAGCCATTGTCATGGGCTGCAAAGCCTCTGGTGCTTCTAGAATCATCGGAGTTGATATCAATGAGGAAAAATTTCCCCGGGCAAGAGCTTTAGGGGTCACTGATTGTCTGAATCCTCGGAACCTCAAGAAGCCAGTCCAGCAGGTGATCAAAGAAATGACCGTCGTTGGTGTTGACTTTGCCTTTGAGGCCATTGGACTCGCTGATACCATGGTACGTAGGCTTGGGGCACAATGAGTAGATGTTTAACCAATGGACACACTTTAAATATCCTCGTGCAGATAAGAAAAAAATCTCCTGAGCATATATTTTGGAACTATGAACTCCAAATGAAAAAAATAAATAAATGAATTTACTCTAAAGCATTCATTTTTTATAAACAAACAAAATAGAAACAGACTCATTGATAGAGGACCAACTCACTGATAGAGGACAGACTTCAGAGAGGAGTGGAGCAAGGGGATTGGGTAAAATAGGTGAAGGGATTAACAACAGCAACAAAATACTCATAAACACAAACAAAAGTATGCTGATTTATCAGAGGGAAAGGAGCTGGCAGATAGAAGAGGCTAAAGGGGGACTAAATGGTGACAGAAGGAGACTAGACTTAGGATGGTGAACACATAATACAATATGCAGGCAACATATTATAGAATTGTACACTCAAAAGCTATATAATTTTGTTAACGAATGTAACCCCAATAAATTCGTTTTGAAAATAAAAGAAATATATACTTAAAGATATGTCATTATAGTATACAATGTTTAAACATGCTAAGGCCCATAATTACCACTATTCCGTTTTCTTTATTCCTAGCTCTTTCTTCATATATGTATTTATATTTAATGATATACGTTATTTAACTCACATCTGATATTTATGTGTGTCCTATATCAGAACCATCCAAGGGTGAATAAAATAGGCACCACACTCTTGGATCTTACAGTTTAGAAGAGGGAATTTGGCATTCAATACATTTCAGTATGTAGCTAATGTACTTAGCCAAAGAATGAAGTAGAAGTAGTAATATAGGCAATAGGAAAGAGACAAATAAGTCAAAATGGAGGAAAAGGGGGAAGACAGCAGAGCTAAGAACCAGAAAGGAAGTAAAAACAGATAGATATGAAGAAATACACTATACATCTTTAGAAAATTGACTTTATAGATTTTTTAAAAAATGAACCTTCACACACAAATATGTACATATTTGTTTGTTTGTTTGTTGTTGTAATAGAAATGAGTAGGACAGAAAGTCGTGGCAAGTAAGGTTAGACCAAGAATATAGTGTATGACCTTTGAGGCAGTGGGTATTTTATTTAATAAACACATGTTGCTTACTATTTGCCAGACAGTGTTCTAAATGTTTTAAAAATGACAAATCACTTAATTCTCATAACTCTATGAAGCAGATAGTATTATTTTTTTTTTACAGATAAAGAAGTTGAGGCATTTCAAGGTTAAGTAACTTACCTAAAGGTCACACAAATAGCCGAGTCTGTGCTTTTACCACTAAACTCTATTGGTTCTCTAATGAGATCCCATCATTGGCAGTGTTGAAGTTGAAGTAGCATCTGCCCAGGAAAAGGTTAGAAATCTAGGAACTTCACAATTCCTTCCACCTCTGGTGGTAATTGCTATTTATAAAAGAAAATGTACTTATATTGATGATTATCATTGTCAGCTTGCTGCTTGGGATTCCTGCAACCTGAGCTATGGTGTCTGTCTGATTGTTGGGGTGGCTCCACAAAACACAAAGCTTTGTCTTGAAGCACAAATGATTATCACTGGACGGACAATGAAGGGTGTATGTTTAGGAGGTAGGTGGATGAATAGATGGAACCAGTTTTTTGATCTCATGAAATTATTTTTAACTTTGTAGAAACATAGAATTCAAAATTCCTCTCCTTGAAGAAACGCAGCTATAATGGTAGAAGTCTCCAAAGACTTTTCCAATGAGTTTGTGTGTTTTGCAAATCAATTTTCGTTTATTTAAATAATCAACTTTTTAAAGTTTGAATAAAATATTATCTCACGCAAAATAGTTTTGGCATTTTTTTTCAGTGTTCGAAATAATTCAGCCAACTTTGGTTCTACATCGGTGGCTTCAGTTTGTTGTGCTATTTTAACAGCAATGCCTTTTGGGTAATTATATCCACCAACCTGGTGTTTTGGCACTGATTTTTGCCTTCCCAGAGGAGCCCTTATTTCTGAGAAACACTGAGCAACAGCTTTAATAAATTAACATTCCCATCTCCACCCATTCCTCTGATAGTAAGTTCCCAAGCCATCACTATATGTGTAAATAAAGAGAGGAGAAAATGGTTGTGCAATAGTAAAACCATGAGGTGGGTCGAAGACTGGTAGGTGAAATGGATCATTTTCCACTCAGTAGCATGTAAAGATTGACCCAATTTTTCTTTGAAAGAGTTCTAGGTAACAGAACTATTTATGGAAGCCACATTTAGCAGCAGTAGTCGATGGCTTCTGATGTACAAATCAATTATTTTTTATGTTCAATGGTAAATTTTCAGAGGAACACTTTACCCATCTCCATTATTTATTTGATTTTTTTTCCTTTTTGTTGGTTTGATATTTCTCAAATCTTATTACAATAGCTTTTTTGTTTTGCAGATTACAAAACCAGAGACTGTGTTCCCCAACTAGTGACTTGTTACCTGCAAAATAAAATTAATATAGATTTATTAGCAACCCATCAACTTCCTTTTGACCAAATCCACAAAGCTTTTGAGTTGTACCATGCCGGAAAAGTGTGAGTGTTTTATTTTATTATCTTCCATATTCTGAACTATATTCAGAGAAAATCATTCTTCAAGCATTTCTAAGAGGTTTTGTTAGAAAGAAATGGCTACGTGGGCCTTCAATATTTTTTATATATTCCACACTATTTCCTACTAGGATAAGAAACGGTCTTATCTTCAGGCCCTTCTTTGGGAAAGACCCACATCAACCTATTTCAAGGAAATGTTCAAGAATTTAGTATAACACTAAGAAACTTTCTAACCCACATTAGTCAATTATATGTTATTTTTCTGGTTAAAGAAATAATCTAGAATAAATGAGCTGACTTTACTAGAGTCTTACAAGGAATCTTAGAGGCAGAAGTTTAGGCTCCACCCAGGACACAAATCCTTTCTGCATTATTTCTGACAAATGGTCAGTCTGCTTTAGCTAGCACACCTTCAAGGATAGATTTTTCACTCATTGTGTTCATACATTCATTTACTCAGTTAAAACATATGTAGTGATGGCACACTCTATGCCATGAGTGTCCTAAGTGCTGAAGATACAGTGGAAAACAAGCAATAAGCAATAAATGGGGGATTACTCCTGTGATGAATGTTTTGATTTCCTCATTCTGATTGCAAGCACATCTTTCTTCTCCAACTGTACCTATATTCTTTACTTGTTAAGCAGTGTTTAAATAAGTTTAATCTATGTTTTTAAATTTTACACTGTTATATCTTGTTGGTTTTGACCTAGCATGTCAGCCATTAAATCAGAAATGAAAAGTCAAGGAATCTCTTAAGAAATTATAGGAAAAAATTATGGAGAGTGGAGGGAAGGGATTTAGCAAGCAGTAAATAAACTGCCAAAGGAAAGGAACCAAGGGAACCCATTTTTTCTTCCCTAACTAGACATGGGACTATATTCTAGGGCTAGTCAAAGCTTATCAGAAGCTGTAGCAGAGGGTTTTAATGTTTTTGTGGTCATGCAGCCAGAAGAAACAGTGCTGAAAGCTGGGGGCTTCCATTCACGGCTGGTCCAGATGGTGATACAAAAGATATCCCAATCAGATGGTGTGGTGATATTTCATATAGGTGAACTAAGGTGAAGATGGAGTTGGGGTTGGACATGGTTAGGCAATGCAGACTCTCATGATATAGTGCAAAATTGCTTTTCTGAAATCATTGTTTCTCAAGCAATTCAAACATTTTAACATTGCACTTTTATTTTTCCAGCATCCGCTGTATTCTGCTGTTCTAAGATCCAAGATGATAAAAGGTACAAGATAATCCTTGGACACTTTCTTCTTTTCCTATTTCACTTTCCTGATGGTTCCAGTGCAGTGGAATAAGGGGCATCAGAGATGGAAATGCAGTGTGATTGTGCAAAATAAAACAAGTGCATTTTGAATGTAATCATAATAAAAGAACTTCTCAGAGAACAAATCTATAATAATAAAAGTGTAATATGCTAATTAGAATGGACGAGCTGGTGCTGTGAGGGAAGCATGGGTCCTGGTTGCCAGAGGGAAGCCGGTGCTGGAAGCTGGGGGAAGGAAGGCCTACTCTTGCAAGAATTTCGTGCATTGGGCCTCTAGTATATATAATTCATTCTGTGTCCTTCAAAAAAATGATGGGATTTAATTGATGATATTGTTGATGTGACTATCAGCCCAGCTGATCTCTGTCATCAGTCCAGGAAAATTGTCACTGAGTTATCCTTTGTTCACATCCTCAAGTTACCTTCATGATATACAGATTTCTCTGTATCTTTCATGCCACTCTAAGTTTTAAATAATGATTTTGCTATTTCCACAACATGCTTGGGGGTAATATATCTTTGGAAGGCTAAAGGAGTTCATCGCCATCAAACCAGTATTACATGAAAGGGTCTTCTTTAAGAAAAAGAAGGGGGGGAAATATTTTTTAAAATTAACAATAAATACATATCTATCAACAATTGAATCTAATAATCAAAATAAATGAACAAGGAATCTAGTGAACAAAATCAAATGATGAAAAAAAATGGAACCAGCCCAGCCGGTTTGGCTCAGTGGATAGAACCTTAGCCTGCGGACTAAAGGGTCCCCAGTTCAAATCCAGTCAAGGGCACATGCCTGGGTTGCGGGCAGCCAATCAATGATTCTTTCTCATCATTGTTGTTTCTACCTCTCTCGCCCTCTTCCTTCCTCTATGAAATCAATAGAAAAATATTTTTTTAAAAAATGGAACCAGAGGCATGGAAACATGGAACAGACTGATGAATCTCAGAGGGAAGGGGGTAGGAGCAGGAAGAGATTAACCAAAGTACTTATTAGTATATGCATATATACATTACCCATGCACACAGACAATAGAGTGGTGAAGGCCTGGGTGGGGTGGGTTCTGGGTGGTGGGGGAGAAACGGGGGAGAAATGGAGGATATCTATAATACTCTCAGTAATAAATATTTTAAAATAATAATATAATCCTACCTAATAATAGACAAATATGCAAATTGACCGTACCTTCGCTATGCCCCTGATTGGCCAGGAGGCATGGGGGGGCGGGACTCAGGGTGGCCGGGGTGGCCGATTGGGCCGGCAGGACGCTGAGCTTGCGTCGCCAGTGGCAGCTCGAGCTCAGCATCTGCGCCATGGCTGTGCTGCGGCACAGAAGGGGCCTCTGGGGCAGCGAGCTCACGTCCCACCACGGACCATCAAAAGTGGGGGAGCTGGGTGCCTGTCCGCTTAGGCACCAGGCCTTTCAGAAGCCTCCGCCATGCTGGAGGCTTCTGAAAGGCCTGGTGCACCAGCAGACAGGCACCCAGCTCCCCCCATGATCCAAAGCAAAAGCATGGGAGCTGGGTGCCTGTCCGCTTAGGCACCAGGCCTTTCAGAAGCCTCCGCCATGCTGGAGGCTTCTGAAAGGCTTGGTGCACCAGCGATCAAAAGCAAAAGCCTGGGAGCTGGGAGCTGGGAGCTGGGAGCTGGGAGCCTGTCCGCTCAGGCACCAGGCCTTTCAGAAGCCTCCGGCTCGGCCTGGTGCACCAGCGGACAGGCACCCAGCTCCCCCGTGATGGAAAGCGAAAGCGTGTAGGGGACCCTACACGTGCATGATTCAATCATGCACTGGGCCTCTAGTAATAATAATAAAGAGAAAGGAATCCCAAAACAATATTACAGAAGAGAGCAAGCAAATAAGAAAGGAACAGAGATGAACAGTGAAATTTCAATATAAAAGGCTAATTCGGGTGAGTTGATGTGTGTTAAAGCCAAAGGTCCATTATATAATAAAGCAGTTTTCCAAATGCATATGTTAAAAAATTGACAAATTAGTTTACCTGATTTTACTTATGTAGACATATTTGTATAATTACAATTAAGTATGTATAAAAAGTTAAATTTCACAGAAAAGTTTTCTAGATATATTAAAGTAATTTTAAATTTATACTGAATAAGTCTAGTAAGTGTGTGCATTCACCAGTCACTGGGAATAAACAAATGCACACATGTGGGGCAGGGCTTAATGCATATAGGAACATTAGCCAGCACACGTTAAAACTGCTGCAGAAAGCTCTAGCTGGTTTGGCTCAGTGAATAGAGCATTGGCCTATGGACTGAAGGGTCCCAGGTTCAATTTCGGCCAAGGCACATTCCCAGGTTGCATGCTTGATCACCAGTAGGGGGTGTGCAGGAGGCAGCTGATCAATGATTCTCTTTCATCATTGATGTTTCTATCTCTCTCTCCCTCTTCCTTCCTCTCTGAAATCAATAAAAAAATATAATTTTTAAAAAACTGCTGCAGAAAATCATGCCAGGCGACAAAGAACCAATTACCACATATGATGCTATGTGATCACATGGTAATCATTCACTGAACATTTTTCCAAGCAGTGACTCTTGGATTTAAATATGTAGACTATAGTTGTAGATATGTAATATTTATTCATGTCAGCGAAATTACTGCCATGTTTTTCCCAACATATGGCCTTTTCGCTAAAGTTGTTAAAAAAAATAACAGCAAATTAATAACAAAAAATAATAATCTGTTAATTTAATTATATGCAAATCTTGGTTAAAAGCATTTTAAAATTAACCCACCTCCAATCCAGAAACCTACAATGGGGCAGGTCCTCATGGGTCCCAAGCTTCTCCCTGAGAAGCTAAGAATTGGTGCCCCAAGGTGGGCTCCCCAGTCCTTAGCACCTTCACTGGAGAGAAAAGGCCCCAAAGATGTCTGGCTTTGGAAATCACCAGGGCTGGCATCCAGAGGACCCAAGGAAGTGTGGGGACCGGAGACACTTTCTTGGAGGGGCTTGCACAGGGGCTCACTGGTTCTGGGACCCAGCACAAAGCACTCTGAGAGGTGCCTGGACTATACGTGAAGGCGATACCTTTGCTCATCTTAAATCATCTACCAGAGGGTCAGGGACCAGTTGGGACTTTCTTGGGAGACAGAGGCACTGGTGAGTGCTAGTGTTGCACTATCCCTCTACCTACAGCTGTGGGCAGGCCCTGCTTTCTGTACTCTCCAGCAGTCTCACTAAAGCTGGTGGGCAAGTGCCATCCACAGAGGGGACATCTCTTGATTGCCTGGCCCTGGAGGCCAAAGAGGCCTGCATTCCTGGGACCCATGTGACTGTAACAATTAGAAAGACAGTTCTAAGCAGGCTACCACATCCAGGGTACTGCACAGACAGCAGACTCAAGCACATCCCGTCTGCGTGTGAAAAAGGTCCATTTACTTGTCCTAGTGCTTCAAACTGGGGGACAGGCTTAAGGTTTGCCACACATCTGGAGGCTACAGAGGCACTCTGAGAGAATGTGGGCAGGGCAATATCATCTTTTAACCCTCTTTTAGCCTGGCCACAGCTCTCTGGTACCTCCTGAAAAGGAGCTTATACACTTCTCTGAAGTCCCAATTTTTACAACTGTCAGCCAGGAGACACCTTTAGATTCCCATGGAGGTCAGGTTACTTACATAATCACAAAGGTTCAAGAGACAACTACCTAAGAACTAGGTCAAGGTTGAAAGGTAAGGTTCATCACCGATGTGATACCACTCCTTCAAGACTAAGAGAGGCAGCTATTTTGCAAATGCATAGAAACAAACATAGTGAGTCAAACAAAATGAGAAAACAAAAGAATATATTTCAAATGAAAGAAAAAAACAAAAACTCAGAAAAAGAACTTAATGAAAAAAATACTATAGATTAAAACCATAAACATAGATTACTTACTCTCTGATAACCAGTTCAAAGTAATGATCATAAACATGCTCACTGAACTTGAGAGAAGAATGGATGAAGACAGTGAGAACTTCAACAGAGAGATAGAAACTATAAGAAAATACCAAATAGAAATCACAGAGCTGAAGAATACAATGACTGAACTGAAAAATACACAAGAGGGATTCAGCAGCAGACAATAAAAAGGAACAGATCAGCAACCTAAAAGATAGGGCAGTGGAACTCACCAAAACAGAGCAGAAAAAAAGATGCACTCGATTCTTTAGTACACGTAATGCAATAAAATGTGATTCCTCATAGATCACCTAGTGCATCCTACTACTTACATAGATGAAGAAACATTCAGAGAACTTGTTCCTGATTTATAGGGCCCAGGTAGCTTGAATATTTTGTGGGAAGTCATACACATACTTTGGCTCAATTCAAATAAAAACCTATGAAAAGGTCTCTGATGAGTAGCCACCATCACTTTTTCATTAACCTTTTTATTCTCCAGTGACTAGATCAAGTTGTGGCATATATTAATTGACACAATAAAAAAAGTTGATAAATGAAGGAATAAATAAGATAAAATATGAGAAAGGCATTAGGGCACTATTTTTTTTTAATCCTCGCCCAAGGATATTTTTTATGGATTTTTAGAGAGAGTAGGAGAGAGATGGAAAGACAGAGAGAAATATTGATGTGAGAGAAACATCAATTGGTTGCCTCCTTCAGGATCCCAGACCAGGGCCCAGCCCGGGAAGCAGCCTGCAACCCTGAAACCAAGGTACGTGCCTTTGACTGGAATCAAACCCGGGACCCTTTGGTCTGTAGGCCAATACTCTACCCAATGAGCAAAACCGGCAGGGTGACTATTATTTTTTGTTTCTTAAGTATAGTTAACAAAGACTTCAATTAGTCAGAGAGGTCCTACTCATCTGGATTGCTCAAAACCCAAAGTGAAATGGGCAGTGAGGAAACCTGAATCATTAAACGCTTAGACAATCTATGGAAAGTTCAAATCATGACAGTTTGGGGAAAATGAAGAAAGTGTTCAGCTTACTGCATTTTAATGAAAATTGTAGAGTATATAAGTCACAATATATGTTCTGAAATATAAAACATTTCTTGGAGGATCCAAGAAATATTATTCTACAATGGGGGGATAAGGACACATACATAATACCTTAATCAATAAAGAAAAAAAATAACTAATTAAATACCTATAAAAGCTATGAAAACTATACTTAACTACAAAATATAAGATGCCATTGAAGTGTGACATATTACTTTAATATTGGGATGGGAAGACTGAGAGAAGTTTACGGTGTTTTTGTACCCCTTGGACTCAATAACTTAAGGGACATGTCAATGCTACAGGATAAAAGCTACAACTGGAGATAGTAGAGGGAAGGTCTTCGAGGAATCTCAGCTGTGTGAGTGTCCACAGTACACCTTCATGTTGATGTTCTTCCTTGGGAGGATTTAGCTCATATATTTTGGCACTTGGCTACCACTGAGGAACCAAGTCCCCTTATGTTATTGTCACAGTCCAGTTTCATTCCCTAGTTAAATACAGAAAATTTACATTTAGAAAGAAGGAGGATCCAGATGAGCAGTAACAAAGCCCTTCCCTGTAGAAATTGTTTTTCCATAATACGCATGCCTGTGACTCTCATTTATGGGATCAAATCCTCCTAAGACCTTAAAGGCTCCTGGATGTAAATCAGTCAACTTTCAAATCTTCTGTAGGCCAGGAGCCGTGGCTGGCTGACTCTCAGTTCTGCTTAGCACTGTCCAATTCATAGTCAGTTGTGTTTGATATACTCTAACTCTAAAACAAGTTTTAGGTATTGGGAATTCCTCTTCACACATATATACCTCAGTAAAACAAATTAAATGTAATATACACAACGGGAAATAAAATCCGTGAATAGTGTCACTGACACCAGAATGATTCTACCAACGTGCCCTCCCAGGCATTTTCTTCTCTTTATCCGGATGGGCCTGCTCTGGGGCTTCCTGTGAATCTTCCTCGAATGAAGACTTCCTCAGCATGGAGAGAAAAGGAAGTCGGGTCTATGTCAGTCTTGCTGTCATGGTGACATCCATCAAAGGCCATAGCCAGAACTGCGTCAATATTGTACATTCCAGAAATCTGATAAAAAGACTTTTGTTAGTAACACAGGAGTATGGGTTTTATGAATAGGAATTACAGTAAAAATCTAAACAATCAAAATTTAAGAAGTTTCAATAAATGCTAAGAATGTTTTGCTTATATTTTTTAAAAAAGAAGTATTATCCCATTAAGTAATATACTTGTTAGAAATTGCCATAAAATAGTACTTTTCAAATGTATTGTGGAAGAAGAAATAAATCTAATGGATACACTTCATTAGACAGCTTGCATATTTTGAAAACTGATTGAAAGCATGAACCCTCTCCACCACTCCATATGTTGCTGAGTTGGCCTGTTGTGAAAATGACATCTACCAATAGTCAGCCTTCTTGGGCAAATAGTGGGAAGAGGAGTGACTAATTCTTTTAATCTGAGCTTGACATACGTTGAGCATTGTTTTTCTAGCTGGAGATGAGGAAGCTGTTAACAGTCGTTCAAAAATGGTAAAACTCCTTGACACTCAGTCTTACCTGCCTTTCTCAAACAAAAATGATACCTCAACAAACAAATAAAACAGAAACAGACTCCTAGGTGCAGAGAACAAACTGAGGGTTGCCAGATGGGAGCAGAGGGCTGGTGAAAAGGGGGAAGGAATTAAGTACAAATTGGTAGGTACAAAATAGTCATAGGAATCTTTTCTATCTCTTCTCAATATGTTGGTCTCATGTGGAGGGCCTACAGTTTGGGGGTGCAACTAAGCCTTTTCCATTCCCTTTCTCTGCTCCATTTCCCCAGCCCATGACTGAATAGAGAAATCTGGCCAATGATTAGCAACATGATGTGGTCCCAAATTGGCTGCAGTTTGGTTGTGCCAATTCCATCAACCAAAAACCATGGAATAAAGAAAGAGTGGTTGGCAGGATTCGGGCAAAAAATCACCATTCAATATCTTTAACAATCATACAGTTACAAGGATAATGTAGAGATGTTTGTTTGGCTCTGCCTTTGGCTAGAGACTAGATTATATGAAAAGCATTCTAGGGACCCCCTAGAAATGTAAAGAATATGTAACAAACATCCTTTTAAGTATATGTCTGAGCTAACAAGGAAGTAGGGAAAGCTCCAGGGGAACAGGAAACCAAATTAGAAATGAGCAGCAAAATTATATCTGACCTGATGGTTTTTGCTGATCCAATAAACTGTGGGTTGGGTATTAAAGGCAAAGCAAGAAATATGCAGCTTGGACCTGGTACAAGGTGGGGAGCTGGAATGAAGACTCATGCATATCCCACATCTTCCAGGAGCTGCAACCTCAGGTAAACCAGAGGGACTAGTAAATGATCCACCCACCAGCAAAAAAAAAAAAAAAAAAAAGACTATAATGTCTTTTCATAGCCTTGGAGAGGGGAAAAAAATTCTTATTGTATTTTGTGAAAACAGATGTGCTCACAGATGAATTAAATTTGAATTTATTTTAACTGCCAGGAAATTTTACTATAATAGTTCTAAGTACATCACATTCTAGGTCTCTGCAATAAACGTATATTTTCAGTTTGTGAATCAGAAGCTCAATCAATTTAAAATAAGCCAGAAAAGGACAATTTTTTTAATGGAGTAGAAAAAGCAGGATTAAAAAAAGAAAAAAAACCTCACTATGATAAAAGTAATTCTAAAAATATTAGCAATCAAAATACTGTAGACAGATTAAACTCACCAGTACAAAAAAAAGAACTGCAAAAAAATATTAAACTTTAACCAGAAGATTTATTGTTAGTAGTAACATAGTTACAATATTAGAAGATACTATTAAGTAAATGTATTACATTCCTTATGAAACAGGAGTTCTACCATGAATGAGACACAAGTACAAAGGGAGCCCCTTTGCTGGGACAGGAATGCTCGAAGACGAGCAAGACCATATCAAAAAACACAGCAGCCAGCAGCATGTGGTTCCCCCTGGCCAAAGTTAGGACAATTCAGGCATCCAAAGTAATAAGAGTAATAATGTCTTTCACTGATTACAACACATTGAATTTTTTAAATGATGTTACAGAGGACTTCTACTTCTGGGAAGATGGAGTAGATATATTCCCTGGTCCTTCCACTAAATATAATAAAGCCCCTGGACATCCTACATAGACAAACATATGAAAATTCTGAAACGTGTAGAGAAAGCAGAAAGGCTAGAGACCTGGAGACCAAGGGAGGGTACGGGTGTGTGTTCCCTGGGTCTTCTTTAAGCCTCATATATCCCAGAGTTGGAGGGAAGAGACCAGAAACCTTATAACACCAACATGCACAGACAAAAAGAAGGCCCAGCAAAAGCCTGTTCTCTAGCCAAAGAACTGAGAAAGGGCATCCTAGCAAAGCAGAAAGCTTTCAGATAATAACTGCTCTACTCCCTCCAGACATCAAAGGTAAAAGCAACATGGCCCCACCTGTACCCATGGAGCAAAGACTAAGTAAGGACCTTATACTTCCACCCGCCCCAGACGGTAAAAAGGCACCAAACCTACCCACTTACCCACTCACTAGGATGCTATCAGAAAAGACAGAGATCGTCTGGGAATTTCAACCACATCCACGAGTAACAAGCAACCACCTCAAAGTGTTCGTGGGGAGCCTGGACTTCCGTGCACACCCAGCAATAAGGAGGTGCCCCTCCCACTCCTTCCTGAGATGGCGTTAGAGAAGGCCTGGTGGTGTCAGTTGAGGCCATATGCTAAGGAGGCACTTTCCAACCAAGGAGGTGTCAGAGGAGGCCTGGGGGAGAGCTGGAATTCTCATCTCTGCCCCGAGGTAATCCGGAGCAGTCTCCTCTTTGGGAGTTAATGAAGGCTGAGTGGGAAGCCTGAGTCATAGCCCCACCTGAGGGTAAAAGACCTACCTGACAATGATGAGGCGTCTCCCCTTCAGGCCAGAGCCAGCTAGCTTGTCAGAGAGGTCTGTGGGAAGAGAGTCAGCTAAGTGGGGGCTTCTTGGATTCAAAACAAATATCAAACTTGGACTTCAAAACTATCCCTTCAAAGAAGTCCAGATTGAATTAGCTCAGTCTATGGAGCAATTTATGCCCCAGGGCATTGGGGAAAGAATAAAGCAATCATCTAGCAACTCATAGAGTTCAAGGGACGGGCATGGTCAGGGAAACAGCCAGAATGGAGGCATACCACAACCACTGTTATCCCTTAGTGATGAGGAGTTCGCCATGGCTGTGCCCTCAGGGGAGCAACATCAGAGACTTCACCCGGGGGAGGGCAAATAGACTTTCCTAGAGTATTCCAGCTAGTTACTAAAAATTAAACAAATGCAACCCATGTGTGGAATTTTTAATTCTCTATACTATATAAAAAGTAAAAAGGAACCCAGCTGGTGTGGGTCAGTGGTTGACCTCTGACCCAAGAGGTTGCAGTTCACTTCCTGGTTAGGGCACAAGCCCAAGTTTCGGGCTCGATTCCCAACTGGGGGCATGTAGGAGGCAGCCAATCAATGCTTCTCTCTCATCATTGATGTTTGTATCTCTCTCTCACTCTCCCTTCTTCTCTGAAATCAATAAAAAATATATATTTTTAAAAGTAAAAAGGAATAGATAAAATTGATTTTAATATTATGTTTTATCAAACCAGACATATACAAAAATGTTATCAATTCAACACATAATTAAAAATTTTTAAGTATTGATTAGTTATTTTAATTACACTCACAGCACATCTTAATGTGGACTAACCATAGTCACATCTTCAATAGCCACAAATGGCTAGTGGCTACCACATGGGCAGTACACTTCTATAGTTTCTATATTCTCAGCATGCCTTTTTTGAAATTGCAATTAAAATACATTCTTATATTATTTTCATAACAAAAAAAAATAATTTTAAAAATATATAAATTGAAAAGCAAAATGGTGTATGCTATTCAATCTGAAAATAAATTTTTTTGAAAATGTCTTATATTCACTGAGAAAAGTTTAGGAAGGCCAGAGGTACCTGGGTAGTGGAAATGAGAACTATTACCCCTTTTTCTGAAAGGGCAATGGGCTGCCTTGTCTTGTGTGACCTTTCCCCTCAGGGAGGTGTTACCGTAGCAACAGTGAGCAGAGGATCCCTGCTCTGCATAGAGGCTCTCGCCCAAATGACATGCTGCTAAAAGCCACGCTCTACCAAGTCTTTTTTAAATGAGATATTATTGACATATAACATTATATTAGTTTCAGGTGTACAGCATAATGATTAGTTATATGTATGTATTGCAAAATGATCACTGCAGTAAGTCTATTTAACATCCATCACCACACAGTTACAAAATATTTTCTTGTGATGAGAGCTTTTAAGATCTACTCTTTTAGCAACTTTCAAGTGTACAATACAGTATTATTAACTATAGTCACCATGTTGTATACTACATCCCTAGGATATATTGATTTTATAACTGGAAGTTTGTACCTTTTGACCACCTTCAGCCATTTTGCCCACCCTACACTCCCTACTTCTGGCAACCACCAATCTATTCTCTCTATCTGTGATTAATTTTTTTTTAAAGATTCCACATATAAGTAGAAAGAGTACACTCTAAAATAATGATATAAAGAATAGTATAGTAAATACATAAACCGGTAACATCGTCTTTTATAATCATTACCATGTACTATGTAGTGAACATAATTGTGTGTGCTATACTTTTATATGACTGCAGTGCAGTAGGCTTGTTTACAGTAGCATCAGCACACACATGAGTAATGCATTGAGCTATTATATTATTATGGCTACAAAGTCACTAGGCAATAGGAATTTTTCAGCTCCATTGTAATCTTACTAGAGGCCTGATGCACAAAATTCATGCAAGAGTAGGCCTTCCTTCCCTCAGCTGCCAACACCAGCTTCCCTCCAGCACCCTGGACCCAGACTTCCCTCGCAGCCCTGGCTTTGTCCAAAAGCTCGTCTGGAAGGATGTCCGGAAGGATGCCTGGTCTAATTAGCATATTATGCTTTTATTATTATAGATGGGAGCACTGTCGTATATACAGTCTGTCATTGACAACAATTTTATGCAGCTCTTGACTGTATTTCCTAATGCAGACCTTTACGTATTATCTATCCACAACTGTGGGTCAGTGCATGAAATTCTATATCACCAATATTCGGTCCATAAAAGATGTTGTGTGTGTTTACATAATCCCTATTATGCCCTTACTCAATTGTTTACTTCAAGCCAGTCTGTGTTTATTGTTCCATGTGCTTCCTGTTTCCCTGCTTCTCCTTCTCCCTCCTGTCTGCCTGGGAGGGTCTCTCCATCACTCTCTGTGTGTCTGCTCCACCCTTGCTATTCTGTCTCCTCACATACTAATGAGGGGATGTCTGTTTGTGTACTTCACTTGGAACTTAGCATGCATACCTTCTTTTATTGTTTGTTTTGTGCTTAAAGACTGCTTTCTAGGTTAGATTTGAGCCACCAAAAAAAATGCAGAAATCAAAAAACAAAATCACCAAAAAAAAAACAAAAACGAGTAGACTTTTTCTTTTTGTTATTCCCCATTTTCTCTCATCTTACTCTTCTATGTAGGAGAACTGGGTTTGGATCTGTACCCAAGGCAGTTTAAGGATCATTATTATTAGAGATTAAATTTGCTTAGCTGTTTTTAGCCTTGAACTTCGTGTTGATTAAGTTGACATTCATTTCTATAAATCCCTATTGCATTAGTGTAAAGCTACTACATCAACACATTTCCATAGAGACTGACATACCGAGCAGAGAAGTCAGATGTCCATCAGTCACAGCAAAAGTGCTCACTGACCCTGGCATTCCTGCTCCATGCAATACCAATCAGCTGACAGAGCCCTCCCTGTTCCGGGCACTCAGCTGGTTACAGTGCGGAGTCAGTGATGGGTAAGAGGCCTACCCCCGCAAGGAGGCAGCACAGGGCAGCGCTTACAACATAGTGTTGGATTCAGGCAGACCTTATCCTTACTAGCTGTGTGAACTTGGACTAGCTGTCCTTGGCCTTAATTTCCTTATCTTTAAAATGAGGATGAATAATAGTGCCACCTCAAAGGGTTGTTTGATGAGAAAATGATAGAATTCTTTTAAAGCACTTATTAAGGAGACTGATAGAACAACCGTCAATAAATATTAGCAACAGTTAAAAACAAGCTCACAATCAATCTATGGGAGAAAAGACACACAGTCCTGTCAGTCTGGAAGGGCTGTATCACAGGTGTAAGTTCGTGCTTTGGGGACAGAGACGGAGGTGCCCTGCTGAATGAAGGACTCAGAGGGAGCCTTATAGATGAGCAGGCACTTGCGGTAGACTTTAAGTAATCTTGGAGAATGGAGAAAAATCCTCACTGGGTCATTTCCATTGTCCTTTGTTCAGTGTAACTAGTATGTGTGTGGTTTCCAGAAAGTAGGAATTTGATTTTTCTTTTGTCCACATTGAGAGGCCTCCTAAATCTTTGTACGTTCAACTATTTAATTAGATGTAGTCTGTCAAGGTGGATAAAATAACATAGAGGACATGTTTCTCTATGGAAATTGAGAATTGCCAAGGGAACATTTCCATAACTGGTTCATGGCTGTGTTAGTAAGCCTTAATTATACACAGGGTAGAGCAAACGTAGATTTACAGTGTGAGTACATGAAACACAGAGTCTACTCTTGTATTATTATTTACTAATTATTATATTATTTTCCATACAAACAACTGTAAAGCTATATTTGCCCCACCCTGTATTTGTTAAAAAACAGCTGAGAACTGAAAAGCACTCACTTACCAGAGAGGCAAAGTGACTTCAACTTGCTTCCAGCTTGGAAAGCACTGAGGGAAAGAAGAAAGTCCCACATCTTGTGTCTGGCACTTAAGGATCTTCATTACCTGAGTCTAACCTTCTCATCTACCTTAATTTTCCATCTTCTCCAATAAAAGGCCTATATTCCTTAAAAGCTTATATCCACGGTAATCCATTCTTCATTCAGCCCTTGCTGATCATGTCCCTTCTCCCATTTTTGTCCTCTGGGCCTATTCAAATCTTGTCCAAACCTTGAGATCCAGGTCATACCCTCGCTCCCCCATGGAGATAAGGTAGCTCCATCTCACAGTCATCCTTTCAGCACCAGTATTGCTAAGGTGGCATTAGGGACCCATTCTCTTTGCCTGTTCTCTGTATTAAGTGTACAGATCAATCTCTCAAATCCTACTGGAAATCCTTGGTCATGGGTCTTCTTAGCTTTCATTAATGTGCTCAACTACATTTAGTACCATGTATATAATAGGTGTTTAATAAAGAGTGGTTGGATACCTGTGCTCATTTCCCCTTGGGCAGGCACATGCTGACGGTGAGGAGTCCCATATTGAGCATAATTCAGCACCTCCTCTTTCAGAGCTTGCAGATTAGCAGTGTGGTCAGCATTTGTCAGGTCAACGAGATGGAGAAACTCTCATATGAGGTAGGAAGTGGTCAGTGCCCTAGATTTCCGAAGTGGCATTCAAAGGAGGAAGACTCTACCCTGTCTTTTCATTTGTGCATTTTCAGCACCTAATGCCTGGCACATAGTGAGTGCTCAGATATTTGTCCATGAAACTAAAGGAGTGACTGTTACTTATAGAATCAAGAAAGCCTTGAAAGAAAGATATTTTATTAAGACTTATCTAGAAAGATGAGTTGGATTTGAGAGATATATATGGAATTAATAGCTTGAACAGAGAACCTTAAACAAATACTTTTCTCTTAATATCCTCTTTTATACATTTTCCTTTTTACTCATCTCCCACACCTGACAGCCTGGAATTTGAGGAGAATTAGAGCCATTAAATCTTGTTTTCCAGGCCCCAGTGAATCTGGAGCCCTGAAACAAAATAATAGCCTTCCATCACTGCATGAGTACATGGCTCCATGAACTACCAACACCACATTGGGACAAGCTCCACAGAGCCAGGGCATCTTCCTTCCTGCCATCTGGCAAAGTGCTCTGCTCTCACCAGCCCTTGCCCTGCCTTCTGTAAGTGTAGATTGATGAGTGGGAGAGCAGAGAATACACAATTGGGTATCAGTTCCGATATCAAGAGGGACATAACAGGCCTGGAACCACATCTGGAATGTCCAGAGGTAATCCTGTCAACCTCTAAAGGGTCATAAAGTATCTCTCACCTCTACTGTCCTCTCTCTCTCTCTCTCTTTCTCTCTCTCTTTCTTTCTGTAACTAAGCCCAACTCTATATAACCTTTCAATCCAAGCACCATCTTCTAAATTCAGTCTCCAGAAGGTATTCTTTGTTCAGCTTGGGTCAGGGCTCCCCCTGTGGTAGGTAGTATAATGGCCCCCAAAGATTTCCACTTCTGATTCCCAGAACCTATGAATGTGTTGCTTTACATGGAAAAAGGGATTATGCAGGTGTTATTAAAGTCAAGATCTTGAGATGAGAAGATTGTCTTGGATTGTCTATATGGACTCAATTTAATGACATGCATTTTTAAAATAGGAGAATCTTTCCAGGCTGTGGTCAGAAAGAGCAATATGACTACCCACAGCCACCAGATGGACATATTACCAAAAACATTAGTTTTCATTGCTATTGTAACAAATTACAGACTCACTTGGAATATTAACAGGAAGGCAAGGACTGGCACCTCTAATACAGTTACTCAGCTAATAATGAGCAGTGCTGGCATTTGACTCCAAAATTTAGGAGGGAAAAACAAGCATCTCCGCAAGAGACCAAACTCCTTTTTACCTAGAGGCCTCATAATTGATAAGAAACTAAGAGAGATTATTGTAACTGGAAGACAGATAGAGCTAGAAACATTGGAGCATACAACAGACTGACGTATTTCAGAGGAAAAGTGGGGACGGGAAGAGATTAACCAAAGAACTTGTATGCATGTATGCATAACCCATGGACACAGACAATAGTGCGATGAAGGTCTGGAAGGGGGAGGGAGCAGCGAGGAGAGCGTTAATAGGAATAAAAAAAGGGACATCTGCAATACTTTCAACAATAAAGATACATTTTTTAAAAATCCTTCCTTTCTAGAGGGTTAAATTTCTTGACAAACTGATGAGATTAACATTATTTTTTAAATATCTAAAAAGAAAAAAAAAATGCACACCAAATGTGTACAGAAATAGTCTGAAGACTTGAAAGCAGGTTGAGGGATGAGGTGCAAAATGAGGAGCAGGGAGCAATTTAGTACCAGTACATAGAACTCTGGGCCAAGATTTTAAATTTCTAGAGCCATTTTGGAAAATACCCACATTAGTTACTATTAATTACTATACAATTAGCATTTCATTTTTATTTTAACACTGCTGCCAAGTTGTTGAGGGAGCTGAAATGCTCACCAATGATGCTGTGGCTGTGGAGCTGGGAACCTTGCTTGGAGAGGGAATTTTGTGTGTGTGTCTCCTGAGGGTCTTGGGAAATAACCTAAGAGAAGCCAAACTCCCAAACCACAAAGATGTTCACCCCAGTCTTCTCTGTGAGAGCCAGAGGACAAACACTCTGAATGTCCCACAAGAGTTTTGTTGACTTCTTTTAAATCATTTTATGATGTGCTTGGCAAATAGAAATATAATTACTGAGATGTAGAAATACCAAATGTTCATAATACTTTAAAATAATACAAGGTAATACAAATTCCATGTTGCAACAAAATAAAAATCTCTTAAAAATAAAAAATAGTATTTTAATGATGGCAAGATTTCTCCTCAAAATTTAAAAATATTATTACTTCCCACGAAAAACACAAGTTGTTACTATTAATATCTAATATTCATGGAGTCCTTAACTTGTTAGGTACTTTGCATACATTGCTCATTGAATTCAGTCCTTGTAATTAATATGTACGTATCATTGAAGTATTTAATCAATTTGCTCCATAGTAAAAGTAGCTCTATCCAATATACTAGAGAGTCTTGAAGAAAGAGTTGGCAATCAAATTGTTGTCAATCATATTACTTAATACTTTATAGTTACTTGAAATTGAGAATTTCTGGTTCTGAATTCTATTGGCATGGTGTGGTAGACAGAATTCATAGGTAACTTGTAAGATTCCCACCCCTGGTGTACACACCTTATATGATCCCCTACACTTAAGTGTGGCTAGAACCTTTGAATATGATGGGCTAGTCACTCCCTTGTTTAGCTTATGTTAGGTTATTATATGGCAAATGGTAATGGGTTAGTCACTCCCTTGACTGTTACATCAGACTGGAGGGAGGTTGGAAGTCAGGAGATTAGAAGCTTGAGAGGCTATGGAGTGAGCCACGCTGAGATTGTTTTTGGCCTACAATCAGCCAGAGAACAGGAGCCTTGGTCCTTCAACCACAAGAAACTGAACTTAGCCAACAACATGACCTTAGAAGAGGACCCCAAGCTCCTAGGGTTGCATGGATCAACCCTCACCCAATTCACCTGATGTTGAAGAAATACTGAGATACCCACATACACATACTAGGATGTAGTCACTCTCTCTCCCCGTTGTTACACAGGAACATCAAAGTCATAGCACCCAAGAGCTGGAAGGACAATAGAAGTTGTCCTTCAGCCAGACAGAGTGTGTGCGTACCTCCTGCTTGCCACTGTGTTTTCAGAAGGGTATTGCCTCCCCCACCCCACCCCAAGAAACTTCTCCTTGCTTAGACAAACTCATATCCAGCCAGGAAAAGGAGCCCAGCTCTTTTGTTGCACAAAATCCATACCCAAAAAAACCAAAATGTCCAATTCAGATTTCTGTCACAGCCCCCTTTTGCCAAGTGGTCAACTGCTGAAGCCAAAAAGAACCTGAGGCACCTACATGCAGGGACAACGAGCAGGTACTGCGCTCCCTCTGCGACCAAGGCAAAGGCGCCTCTCTGGCTCTCCTGAGGCCAGTGCCTTGTCCGCTGACACCACTGCAGGCCACTCTGGAACTCTCCTTTCACTACTCCTACAATGCAGCATGACTCCTGTTCTGCACAAGGTTTTCTTACACCACACGTCCTGCCCAGCCCACTCTCAGCCTCAGGGAAGGCCCTTCTTCCACAGGCTCTCTGGCAGCAGGCTTTGTTCCTCACTTGGGGAATGCTTGTTAAAACTGAACAACGTGTGTCCTGGGGATTTCTCTCATATTTCTGAACTTTGAATACATGGAAGCTGAGTTAATTATACACAGGTTAACCACTGAAAGTTAGTGATTAGTGATGAAAATGCTAATGTTCTTGTTTCTCCCTAAAACTGTGGATGCAAAGTTCTACAGAGAACCCAGCCAATACTAGATCTGAAACAGACTGCAAACTCAGTATGTTATTTAACGCTGAGCCTGTAATAGCTGCAGCACTCTGATAAGCGAATGTGGTTTTTACATATTCCCAGGAGCTGAAAAATGTTTTACATAAAAGAGTGATCTTGAAGCAGATATTAGAAGTGTTGCCATAAGCAAAGTTTTTTATTCCCATTTCTCAGAGAAAAAACTGCATGAAATGAGAAGACAGATGCAACTCCATAACCAGTGGTGGGGTGATTTGAGAAGCTGAGTATCCAGATGTTTTCAGAGATTAGTGGGAACTGTGGTAGGTAAAATGGATCTCTTGTCCCAGGACAGGACTTTTCCTTTGAAACACTGCGTTATTCTATAGGTCTGAAAAAATAATAATTTCATATGTGAATACATAACACATTCATATAAAAGGAGACCTGGTGGTCACAAAGTCAATGTAAATTTCATGTTGCCTTTAACTCTGCTCTAGAACACCAGTTTATCAAATTTCAAGACTTGCTCCATTGATTCTTGATCTTATAGGGTCCTGAATGAAGCTTTGAGACGTGAGTCACAGGAACAAAGGCATAGTTGGATATTAAGTAAGTATGTGTTTTGTTTTTTTTCTTGATAAGATTGCAGAGGTCAGCTAAATGGTCAAATTACTTTTTCTTTTGGTTGGGCTATATATAAATTCTGTGTGGTAACCACAGTATTTTATGCTGCCATCTGGCCCTAGCTGATTTGGCTCAGTGGATAGAGTGCCAGCCTGTGAACTGGAGGATCCCGGGTTCGATTCTGGTCAAGGGCACATGCCTGCATTGCATGCTTGATCCCCCATGTGGGGAGTGCAGGAGGCAGCCAATCAATGATTCTCATCATTGATGTTTCTATCTCTTTCTCCCTCTCCCTTCCTCTCTGAAATCAATAAAAAAAAATCAATAAAAATAAATTTTTAAAAAGCTGGGAGACAATGTGTGGTTTTGATTAATAATAATTGATTTAAAATTATGTTTGGTAAACATATTTTCTCAAAACCTGAAGTCCATGACGGGGTTGTGATAATGATAGGGGAACTGGTAAAGATACACAGGTAATAGAGAAGAGACTTATGGTCAACCATTCTTTGATGAATAATTTTACCAGGAATTCTCAGTCACTTTTGGATTATCCTAGTTTGTCTCTAAATACAAATCAGCACCTTCTTTATCCATTCATCTGTTGATGGACACTTAGGTTACTTCCATAGCTTGGTTATTGTAAATAAAGCTGCGAGGAACGTAGGCATGAATGTATCTTGAACGACCCAGGGTTACAGGAAATTACATACAGGGATTCACAAAGGTGGAGTGACCCTTGAAGATGAAGTTTCAACTGCTTGGGTAAGTTCAAGAAATGTGTGTGTATGTGGACCTGTGTAGTGCAGACTCATGTTGGGCTGTATTTCAAAGGGAGTCTTTGGTTTACTAATCCTCTGGAGAGCCAGGCAAAAGCACTGTGCTAGGTACTGGGGAGAACGAGGCATGTCCTGTGCATGTGATACTCTGCCTGCCCTCAGACCCATTCTCTGCCTGCTCTGTGCCCTCGGGGGCTGATCCCCCAGCTAACACTTGGCCTCTCTGGCTTCTGGATTCTGACTGAGGGAAGTCAACGAGTCACCAGCAGAAGGTCAGAGGGCAGCAAGAGAGAGAAGTCAGAGTGTTTCTCCCCTGTCTTCCTCATTGCCTGCCCTTTCGTGGCAGTCACTGTTTCTTCTGCCCATGGCCATGGCTCCTGTCAGGTAGACCCTCTGCTTTGGCTCCAGCTCCTGCTAGATTCTGGTAACTCTCCCTTGCCCTTGACGTTGAAACTTAGGGGCAATCATGGTTTCCCACTGCAGTGAGACCTCAGATACTATGTCACTGCTTGTTGGAGTGACTAACTGCTGACACCTCTAAAAAGCCCTTAATTAAACTTTCCTCAACTGAACTCTAGTTTGATGAAGTCTACTGTTCTCTGCTAGGGTCCTGCCTCATAGAGGTCCTGCCCTAATTTTGTTCACCAGACAAGTCAAGAAGCTGTGAGCACTCAGGGTGAGCAGAACTGTGATGAAAATCTAGGTTCTGGCATACTGGGTTAGAAGTTCACCAACATAAGGAACAACAGGAGGAATATAAAGTGGAAGTTATAACAACCACCAAAGCAAACACTTAGGGGTCACTGAACTAAACCATTCTTTCAGCCTACATTTACTTATTGAGAACTATTACAGGTAAAGACTTGTGTAGGGGAATTGGAAATTTAACATGGGGAATGAGATCAATTCAGTGCGATTAAAAACTAATAAAAGTAAATTAAGAATTAGTAGGAGTCACTGTAGGCTGTAAATACTCTCCAATAATCCCTCAGTCCATGAAGTGGGTTGTCAGCTAGAGGCTGATTTACATACTGAGTCACAGAGCATTTCCTCTACATTTTCTCTCCTTCCTAAAGCAGTTCTGGGTCGAGCATGACAAAAGTGGGGGGATGTGCCCTGAGTAAGGTGCACAGCTGGCTCCGCACTGCAGGGTTAGGTGTCTCCCTCAAGCACAAACATTGCAGCTGTGGCTTCATTTTCCTCAGCTCTGCTGGGAATGAGAAACAAACAAGCAGCGGGAAAAGTGCCCCAAGGCGCATGCTGCAGGGAGCAGTTATTCCTCACTCTCCTGCTGCCTTAGCTGTGAACTGGCTCATAAAGCATTGGCCTAGCTACATACTGCCACCTGCCGCCCCTTTCTAAGTCCTGAAGAGGAAACCAGTCCTCCTGGATCAAGAGCCTGTCATTTATGCATTTATTTCAGAAACACTATTGGACATCTACTCTTGACAGACACTCTGCCAGCAGCTGGAGATAGATGACCTGACTCATGAAGGAACAAACACATATGCAGAACAGTACAGTGTAACCTGCCGCACACACTGGCAGCATGATGCCAGGGTACTGAGAGAGCAGAGGGCACTGAGGTCAGATGAGTAATCTTTAGGGGAATCAAACTGAACTAAAACCTAAAGGATAGGCAGGGATTTGCTAAGACAAGGGGACATGATTTTTAAGTTGAGTGACATGGTCAGATTTGCCTTCAAGATGCCTCACCTGGGGTCTGTGAGGGGATAAGTCTGAGAGGAATAGAATAAGAGTGGGGGACATGCTGGGTCCGGGTGAGACCATGTGTCCCTGGATCCGGGTGAGGCCTCGTGCACCTAGGCCCGGGTGAGCCCAAGTGGCCCTGGGTCTGGGAGAGGCCAAGCGTCCCTGGGTCCGGGTGAGACCATGTGTCCCTGGATCCGGGTGAGGCCTCGTGCACCTAGGCCCGGGTGAGCCCAAGTGGCCCTGGGTCTGGGAGAGGCCAAGCGTCCCTGGGTCCGGGTGAGACCATGTGTCCCTGGATCCGGGTGAGGCCTCGTGCACCTAGGCCCGGGTGAGCCCAAGTGGCCCTGGGTCTGGGAGAGGCCAAGTGTCCCTGGATCCGGGTGAGACCATGTGTCCCTGGATCCGGGTGAGGCCTCGTGCACCTAGGCCCGGGTGAGCCCAAGTGGCCCTGGGTCTGGGAGAGGCCAAGCGTCCCTGGGTCCGGGTGAGACCATGTGTCCCTGGATCCGGGTGAGGCCTCGTGCACCTAGGCCCGGGTGAGCCCAAGTGGCCCTGGGTCTGGGAGAGGCCAAGCGTCCCTGGGTCCGGGTGAGACCATGTGTCCCTGGATCCGGGTGAGGCCTCGTGCACCTAGGCCCGGGTGAGCCCAAGTGGCCCTGGGTCGGGGAGAGGCCAAGCGTCCCTGGTTCCGGGTGAGACCATGTGTCCCTGGATCCGGGTGAGGCCTCGTGCACCTAGGCCCGGGTGAGCCCAAGTGGCCCTGGGTCGGGGAGAGGCCAAGCGTCCCTGGTTCCGGGTGAGACCATATGTCCCTGGATCCGGGTGAGGCCTCGTGCACCTAGGCCCGGGTGAGCCCAAGTGGCCCTGGGTCTGGGGGAGGCCAAGCATCCCTGGGTCCGGGTGAGACCATGTGTCCCAGGATCCGGGTGAGGCCTCGTGCACCTAGGCCCGGGTGAGCCCAAGTGGCCCTGGGTCTGGGAGAGGCCAAGCGTCCCTGGGTCCGGGTGAGACCATGCGTCCCTGGATCCGGATGAGGCCTCGTGCACCTAGGCCCGGGTGAGCCCAAGTGGCCCTGGGTCTGGGAGTGGCCAAACGTTCCTGGGTCTGGGTGAGACCATGTGTCCCTGGATCCAGGTGAGGCCTTGTGCAACTAAGCCCGGGTGAGGCCACGTGCCCCTGGGTCTGGGAGAGGCCAAGCGTCCCTGGGTACGGGTGAAGCCAGAGCCTGGGTCCGGGTGAGGCCGTGCGCCCCTGGATCCATCCGGGTGAGGCTGGGTCCCAGGCCCGGGTGAGACCACGCGCCCCTTGGGTATGGGTGAGGCCACGTGCCCCTTAGTCCAGGTGACGCCGTGCCCCTGGGTTCGGCCGAGACCAAACCAGAGGGAGTCGGACCTCCATTACCACCATTTGTCCACCATCCAGAGCTGAGGGGTCAGTGCTGACATGTACACATAAGGAACTACTGGACATCGAAATTGGGTCTCAAAAGAACTGTTGGTCCAGGGGGAAGCTCGCTACAGATTGATTCATTTGCCTGTCAGCATAAATATTATTGCTCGTCTCACATTCAGTTCTTATTAGTATATATCTAGTGACATTTGATCTCATTCATCTAGAGGAAATGATGAACAACATAGACTGAGGAACAAGAACAGAACCAGAATCAAGGAGGCATCGATCGGACTATCGGGCCTCAGAGGGAGGATAGGGGAGGGTAGGGAGAGGGTGGGGGGAGGGGGAGAGTTCAACCAAAGGACCTGTATGCATGCATATAAGCCTATCCAACGGTTAAGTTCAACAGGGGATTGGGGCATGCGTGGGGAGAGGGGTGGGATGGGAATGGGGGGATGAGGACAAATATGTGACACCTTAATCAATAAAGAAATTAAAAAAAAAAAAAAAAAAATAAGAGTGGGGGACATGGAATTTCCCAAAATTCTCTTGCAATTTTCTTGTATGAAGTTAATAGGATTACAAAGCTTCTCTTTAAGTACTGGAAATTTCCCACCCCCCAAAAAAAAAAGGGAAAACAAAGTTAGTCACCCAGACTGTTTTTGGTGAGTAGACTTAAATTTAAAAACTCAGGCCCTGGTTGATTTTGCTCAGTGGTTAGGGCCTCGGCCTGAGGACCAAAAGGTCACGGGTTTGATTCCCGGTCAAGGGCACATATCCCTGTTGCAGGTGTAATCCCTGGCCCTGTTTGGAGTTTGTGCTGGAGGTAACCAGATGATGTTTCTCACATCAATGTCTGTCTGTCTCTCTCTCTCTTCCACTCTCTCTAAAAAGCAATGGGAAAAATATCCTCAGATGAGGATTAAAAAATGTTTTTTTCACTCAGCAAATCTAAATAAGAGGAATGTCATGAGCCTCAAAGTGTTTCAAAGCTTGTCTCCACTGAACGTTGAAGTAGTTACTAGTAAGTCCATGGTATTTAGATCCTGAATCCTGCCTGGGTTTTCAGGGCAAACAAGGCAGTGAGAGACAACCCCCTTCTTCTTTAGGGAAAGGGGTCAGTAAGAGAGTCCTGCTCTGGTGGGAAGGAGACCGCAGCAACAAGACCTGACCCCTGACCACAGCGTGCACCTGTGCTCGGCAGGAATCCACCCTTTCAGGACCAGCCCATGTCTCTCACTCCCACATGAGCAGGGGCCCAGGCAGAGCTGGTCCACGGCGCACAGGGCATGCCCTGTCCACCCTACACATGCTTCCATGCTGGCATCGTGAGGTGTCCGGCTCTGAGGCCTGAGGTGAGAGAATGGGATACCAGGAAGTTGGTGCTGCTTTCTACTTTGCTCTCAAAGGGCTTTACTGCATTTTAAATAACAGAAATGAAAAGCAGTGAGTTTGGGCATTCTTGTGGATGGGCTTTGAGGATTTGGGTGAGCCAGTCCAAGACATGCTACAATAGGCAGGGACATGTGCTAGATGGTTTTTGCAGAATTGGGGCAGGAGATGAGGGAACAGGCCAGGGGAGAACATGCTAGCAGGGAAGAGGGAGAGGGAATTGATTGAGTCATATTTAGGAGAGAAAACCAAGAGGCCTTGATGATTCACTAGATATGGAGACTGGTGTAGAGGGAGGAATCCAGGGTGATGCTCAGCTTTTCAGCTTGAGTGGATTGGCGGGGGGGGGGGGGGGGGGGGGGGGGGCGGGCGGGGGGGGGGGGGGGGGGACAAACTAAAATGGAGACCCCAGGAGGCAAACCAGCTTTGGAGGCAATGAAGGGTTCAGTTTGGTCATGTCAGTTTGAGTTACCTATGGAGCATCCAAGGGTTATATTCCCAGTTGGAGAGTTCATCTGTATGTGTAAGGTCAAAATGCCAAACTCTTCTTAGGGCAAAGTAGTAGAGCAGGAATTTTGTGGAAATTTTGAAAATGAAAAAATGTGCTTGGTTGAAGATAGACTTCATATTAGCAGTCTCCTAAGCAAGGGGAGGAGATACCAGGCAATGATTAGCTGTTTCCCTTTTAGGGACTATTTCTATAAGCATCGCCTGACCTCCTCTATGCATGTCCTCAGTCTGGTAGCCATGGGCTAACTGAGCCTCTGATATAAAACTAGGAAGTTGCCCAGTTTCCCCATTTTACCCTTTCTACAATTAGAGGCAATAATTTGTGTAAAATGAGAGGTTTCCCATGGTTTAATCACTTAATAAAGCAACTGTAGGAAATAGGTGAGAATATTCTTTTCAGAATATGGAAAATTTGACTTTTTAAAAATCACAGATGCTATAATGGTATGCGTGGGGTTTTGGGGGGATTTTTTGGTTTCAGATGGACAACAGTGCAAATTAGATTAGAATTCTGCCGTATCCAGTATCCTAGAAGCAGCGAGGGTGGAAATAGGGCCGCCTCTTGTCCTAGGGTTGAGGTCCTAAAAGCCAGGCCTCTCTCTCTTTCTCTCTTTCCAAGTTATTTGGTCCTCAATCTGGCTGACTCATTTGAGAGTTTCTCTTGATTTCAGCCAACCGCTTTCTAGGACCTCGGTGGCTTCCTCTTGAGAGTATATTTCTATGATTCTCATTTGCCAGAATGAAAACTCTAGCAAGGGTCTCCAATTTTGCAAAAGTAAGCACCTTTTATTCCTAGGGAGACACTCCTCAGTTTTCTTTTCCAAAGTAAAGAGAAACTAAGCTTATGATTATCTCAGATCCTCCATTCTAATTAGAACCTTTGAAAGTTAGAGCTAGATGGGACCTCAGGAAATTTATCAAGAGTTTTAAACAGAAGCTTGCTAAATCAGGGCAACACATCATGCTTTTGACTAAAGTTGTAATCCACAATCAGAACCCAATATTTGCACTTTATGGGGGGACTTTTTGTAGAAAACTTTGTTTAACAAAAGGCTTTGTTGAATGAATAGTACTACATTTGGGGCATGCCAAATAGTTATGTAAGCATATGATTCTTGGACACAACTTGCACTGAAATTCATAAAATGCTAGCAAAGTTAAAACACTGTTTTTTCCACATGTGCAATTGCAAACTCAAGTAAACATGATTTCTCATTAAAATACTGACTAGAATTTTAAGTGAGAATATTGTTCATTCAGAGTAGAAAAAATAAATTAAATCTGAAATGAAATGTTGGACTAGCAGGAAGAGCCGTTTCCTAGAACATGTCATGCTGCGTCAGTCAGTTCTTTGGCTCACATGGTGATGTATCTCATGTGCTGGACACCTAACACAGCCAGGAACATGCAATCCTCTTAATTCAATCAGTAAGTCAGCCAAGAACGCTGGCATCGTGTCCATTGGACACACTGTGTTCTACCTGGTACTGTTTTTAAGGAAGAACTTGGAGCAGAGTCCCTATCTTCTGAAACGTCACATGTAGAATGGGTTGAATTCTCTGGGAAGCATCGGTCACTTCTCTGTAGCCTTTGGGGTGACTGACAATGTCAGAGAGAAGCGAAAAGAACCATGGAACCTAAGGCTGGCTGCCTGGGGTAACAGGGATTTTCACTTTCCTCCGTGAAGGGAATCCAACTCTCTGAGGAACAAAAAGATGGACAAGTACATGTGCACAAAGGAGGTAAATACCACAGACTAGTTTATGAGGCCCAGGCAGCTAGTTATTACCGAGGAGAACACAGAATCCTATAAAGAGGAGTGAGAAACAAGAAAGGCAATGCTGGAGGAAGGAACTTCTGCAGACGGGAGTTGAGGTCACGGGGAAGGAGCCTTCCTGGGAAAGCTCTACAGTGAGTTTCTTCCTCTGGGTGACAAGCATATCGGTCTTGGTGATAACTAAAGCATGTTCTTTCCTGGACGAGTGTCTGAGCAAGCCGACCATTGACAGAAATAAACATACAAAAGTGTCCATAAGAAATTAGCACTCTTCCGTTTCATGAAATTAAACAATTGCATTAGCATTTTGAGGCAAATATGCTGGCCTTTTTACAATTCCCAGTAGGAGATGGTCAGCTTTTCCAAATTACAGGCCTTTGGGCGTGTGGTTCCTTCAACTGGGAGGATTTTGCTTGAATTGACCTCAGAGTGGCCTTCCAGGCACCTTAGAGAAAGATGAAAACTCCTTCCCTTTCTTCTCCTTTCTTCTCTAACAATACCTTGGGCCTTGCCCCATATAACACATCACACATTTAAGTGTTATATATTTGTTTATTTACTTTCTTACAAATGGCTCTCTTATAACACGATGTGCTGCATTAACGCAGAGACCATGTCAGTTTGAGTCACTGTGAGCTACGTGTTTACCTAACTCAGAGCTTGGTACAAAGTGGAAGCGGGGAGAAAATGTGGAATGAATGAATACCCCTCAAACATCATTTAAGGGATTAAATTCTAGATTATTTTTCAACAAGAAGGTGAATATTTCATTTAATATTCCTCTAGCTATTTCTTGCTCATTTATCCTTTGATTTAACATCCAAGAACACAGTTTGACATTGCTTCATGACTTCATTGTCTAGGAATGAAAAATACACAGAAAGCATCAATTTCTTGATCTTTCCTTAGAATTAGTGTTTGAAGATGATTTGAAAAACTGTTTGTAGGCAAGTTTCCCTGGCAAGATAGTTGAAGTTCTTTCTGTTCACTATTTGTCCATGACAAGCTCAGTGGTGAGAAATTACTCCACAAGGTTTCACAATAAATATTAAATATATAAAACTGTGACATGTGTAACATTTATAAAAACAAGATTTATAGGAAGCTCTAGAAATAAAGTGAAGTTCATTTCAAAAACTGTGATCTCAGAATATTAATGTTAATTCCTTCTTAGATTTATTTCTTTTCATGTACTTATCCTATATAATAAAAGGTTAATATGCAAATTGTCCCCTCGACCCGGAGTTCGACCGGGAGTTCGACCAGGAGTTCAACCCTGAGTTTAACCAGGGGGCGGGGCCGGCTGGTCAACTGCCTGCAGCCCCTGCCCCCAGCCAGTCTGGCCTGATCAGCTATGATTGGGGCAGGCCAGCTGGACCCCACTGGTGCATGAATTCATGCACCAGGCCTCTAGTATTTATATATAGCTTTAGATATCCTCATTTAACATTTTTTGAAATTTGAGATAAAAAAGTAAACATTAAATTGTCTGTCACATTTTTCCATTTAAAAATGCTTTAGATGGGAGGATGGGGGAAGGCAAAGTTTTTCCTTCATTAAGTAGTTCCTAGGTTCCTTCCAATAGACTTTGCTAATGAAGGAGAGAAATGTCTTAAAGTGGTTCTGAGGTAAAGATTGAATATATGTTATATATTTTTATATATAATGTCATACATTTTTATAAACTGTAACTATTTATAAGTGCTTTGAGGGTTACCAATTAAGCTTAGCTGATGATAAAGTTATTTCACAAAGGAATTCCATATACTTTTCAAGCATTTCAGCTTCTTTTCTTTCTTTTCCCCTCCCCCAAGTCTAGATTAAGCCTAGATCAACAAGCTGATGAAAGGAAAAACTTTTACCCCTGGGTTCAAGCCACTTTTCATTGGGAAATATTTATTGTGCAAAATGGCTCGCAATTACCTAGATATTTTGCAATCTACCCAGGCAGGACTGCCCACGCTATATTACATCCTTATATTGAAAGCCCCATTTCTGCCATGCTTAGCTTGCTTGTTTTTCTTATAAAGTATTTCGGGGTTTTTTTCAGGTACCTCAATACTTTATCCATAGCCAATAAATGATCAATAACAAAATGAAATCGACTCTTTAAACAAAAGATATCACCACAAAACCTTTTGTAAAATATTCAAACTTCATTAAGAATTTTTAGCATATTATATATAGATAAAGATAGATAGTAATGCTAGTACAGTTGTAGCAAATTAAAAACTTTTTTTGTTAAATGGAGTCATTGCTAAGTAAACAGGGACTTAAAGACTTACAATTCTACTTTACTGAACTGAACATTAGGATACATATTGCAATGTGATTCTAGCTGCAATTTTATATTATCTTTAAGTAGTATTATTATAAGGCATCTTTTCTGCAGTATTAATATGCTGGACAATAGCCTCCTGCACCCTGATAGTATGTTGTTCCAGGTACACCTAATTATATAATGATGACTCTAAAAGTCAATCATTGAAATGGGCTCTTCAAGCTCCCTTCTTTCCTAATCTAATCAGCTTGCACATGCAATTAGCCAATTTTTAAACCAAATTCAAGTTAATTTGTAACAAGGATTTTTAAAAATATTTACAATTAAATCCAAAAAAGAATGTTTACAAAGTGCTAAAGACCATTCTCAATTCATGTTACTGAATTTATAATGTTAAGTAAAGTGAATATTTCTTTAGGAAATACTAGTACACATGTCATCTTTCCATGCTAAATCTGCTCTAAGAGGTAGCAGCTGGTTAAAATTCTTTTTTAATAATCTCTATTACAACTTAAAAATACAAGTATGTTTTCTCAAAATATATCATCACAGCCTTGGAAAATGTAAATTTTAAATGTTAATATTGTTAACCCCTCCCCCTGCTAATTCCCAGGTGCCCATCAGTCTCTTAATATGTATTTCATAAGGATTGTGTCTCTTCACCAAGTCCTCGACTGCATGTCTGTCTGCAACAGGCCCACAACTCACAGAAGGGAGAGTGGGAGGGAAGCCAGGTCTCCATCACACAGCACAGACTCCTGCCACATAGACTCTCAGACATCAGGACAGTTCAGATGCTGAAATGTAAAATGATCACCTTTAGTGATTTGTGCCCATACCTTCTCAACGAGAACAGGTTATGCAATTACCCTTCCTATCTGTTATAGGAAACTTAGGTAAACTCTATTGTTAGAAATCCTTCCCGGCCTGAGGTCTACATCAGTGAATTTCCTCCGAAATCAACTCTGTAGAAAAACCAAGGCCCAGACGATTTTTAAAAATTGGTTAATATAAACAATGATATACTAAGTCTATGAAAAAGAAGAAATCAGTTACCGGTATATCAGTCTTGCTAGGTTAATTACGGTCATGCACTACAAAATGATGTTTCAGTCAATGAGAGACCACATAGCCACAGTGGTCCCATAAAATTGTAATGGACCTGAATTTTCTGAAGAAATGAAAGAGTATGTGCTTCAGGAGGAATTCTTTGTTTTTCTGACAGGAGCAATGTCTGTGGGACTTGGCAATAGGTTCTCTCTCACTCACAGCCTCTCAATTTTTTTAATTTATTGATTTGAGAGAGAGATCAATTTGCTGTTCCACTTATTTATGCATTCATTGGTTGATTCTTATATGTGTGGGGATCAAACCCACAACCTTGGCATATCAGGATGGCACTCTAACCAACTGAGTTACCTGGCCAGGGTACAGCACCTCAATTCTGAGTGCACAAATTAAATTCTAATGAGTCAGCCACTGACATATTTCAGCACCGAGGAGTCTGCCTCCCTCGTGCTGTGTTCAGATCTCACTTGATGGTCGTCAGGACGCCCTGCTGTAGATTCTTTGTTGAGGATCTGAGATCCTGTACAAGGACACGGGTCCCTGGAGATACCTTAACAAGTGTTAAGTGCCACTGCCACTTTAGTAAAAGCTTTCCGTGCTGGTGTGGAGCCAGCCTGTCCCTGTACTTTGGAAATATTTTCAGGCTGTAATGATGTAAAGCATACATAAATTTCACTTCTTCTATCAATTCAATTCAGAGAGAGCCCTTTGTGGTAGATTGGGTCAATGGAACCAAAAACAAATTTCCAAAGTCAAATATTGCGTTCTCAGTTGTATACCCTTTCCGTGTTAAACATCCTCTTTTTTAATGAATGCCACAAAGTTCGTTAATCTGACCACTGCTTCATCATGCAGTAGCCAAAATCACATCACCAAGACTTCCTTATATCCCTTTATCTCTCCATGTCGATTTCTTATTCCTACTGACACACAGGCCACCATTCACCCACTCCCGACAGGCACTGTTACAGTGATGTATGCCTGACCCAGTTTCTCCTGGATAATTCCTACCACTCCAGCCCACATCCCTGTTCAAGGAGCATTGACAGCTTCCATGTTCTATTTCTCAGCCTGTCAGAGGAAGCAGGAGGCGGGCTGTGGGGCAGTGTTTATAAAGCCCATAGCAGTGGACAGTGATGTCCTGGGCCTTCACAGTCACTCACCATCACTCACTGACTCACCCACAGCAACTTCCAGTCCTGCAAGTTACATTCATGATGAGTGCCCTATGCAGATGAACCATTTTTTATCCTTTATATGATACTTTTACTGTACCTTTTCTATGTTTAGATACATAACTAACTACTTACCATTGTGTTACCACAGCCTACAGTATTCAGGACAGTGTCATGCTGTGGAGGTGTGGCTATACCATCTAGGTTTGTGTAAGTGCACTCTATAATGTCCAAACAAGGACACATTGTTAAGCAACTCATGACTATAGTTAGAAATAAAATATGGGGATAATTTGTGACAACAAAAACATGAAAGGGGAAGGGAGAAAGGTCTGAACTGGCAAAGGAAGATCAGACGCACTCAAAAGAAAAAAAACTACAGTATATAATGCAACTTCATTTTTTATAAACCTAATGGTAACCACACACAGAAATCCCCAAACCAGGACATATAGCTTAAAAAAAAAAAAAAAGAGGAAAGAGTATGGGATACCGCCAAACAAATACAACAGATGGAAACATAAAGGCAAAGAACGAATGGAGATACAGAGCTACCAGAAAACAAAAGATAAAATTGCTACAGGAAATCCTTATACATCATGATTATCCTAAATGTAAATGGTCTGAATTCACCAATAAAGAGGCACAGAGTAGCAGAGTGGATCAAAAAACAAAACCCAACTATATGCTGCCTACAAGAGACACATCTAAGCAGCAAAGACAAAGGTAGATTCAAAGTAAAAGGGTGGAAAATGATTCTCCAAGCAAACAACATCCACAGAAAAGCAGGTATAGCAAGACTTAAATCTGACAAAATAGATCTCAAGGAAAAAAAGATATCAAGAGAAAGATGGGACACTTTATACTGATAAAGGGAACACTACATCAAGAAAACATAACACTGCTTCATATATATGCACCCAAACAGGGTGCGCCGAAATACATAAAACAACTACTCACAGAACTAAAGGGAGGAACCAGTCAAAACACAATCACAGTTGGGGATTTTAATACTCCATTGGCAGCTCTAGACAGATCAACCAAGCATAAAATCAGTAAAGAACTATCAACCTTAAATGAAACACTAGACCAAATGGACATTATTGACATTTATAGAATCTTTCATCCCAGAACATCAGATTATACATTCTCCTCCAGTGTATATGGAACATTCTCAAGGATAGGCCATATGTTGGGTCATAACATTAGCATCAACCAATTCAAGAAGATTGAAATTATACCAAGCATGCCTTGAAATTAGAAATCAACTGCAAAAAGGAATTAAAAAAACCTACAACTACGTGGAGAATAAGCAACATACTACTAGAAAATGCCTGCATCAAAGAAGAAATAAAAGATTAGATCAAAAGATATATAGAGCCCGGACAGCATGGCTCAGTGGTTGAGTGTTGACCTCTGAACCATGAAGTCACTGTTTAATTCCCGGTCAGGGGACATGCCCGGGTTACAGGCTTGATCCCCCGTGTGAGGTGTGCAGAAGGCAGCCAATCAATGATTCTCTCTCATCATTGATGTTTCTATCTCTCTCTCCCTCTCCCTTCCTCTAGCAACAAATGAGAATGACAATACAACATATTAAAACTTCTAGGGTGCAGCAAAAGCGGTAATAATAGGGCAATTTATATCATCATTACAGGTCTATCTCAAGAAACAAGAGAAATCCCAAGTAAAAAGTCTAACATTACATGTTAAAGTAATAGAAAAAGAAGAACAAAAGCAATCCATAGTCAGCAGAAGAAAGGAAATAATAAAAATTAGAGCAGAATTAAATGAAATAAAGAACAAAAAAATATACCAAAAAATTAATTTAAAAAAGAGCTGGTTCTTTGAAAAGATTAATAAACTTGACAAACCCCTGGCTAGACTCACTAAGGAAAAAAGGGAAAAGACCCATATGAACAAAATCTGAAATGAGAAGTCACCACAGACATCACAGATATACAAAGGATCAAACAAGAATATTATGAAAAACTATATGCCACCAAATTCAATAACCTAGAAGAAATGGATAAGTTCCTAGAAATATAAAACCTTCCTAGACTAAATCATGAAGAATTGGAAAATCTAAATAGACAGATCAGCAGAAAGGAAATTGAAACGACCATCAAAACCTCCCAAAAAAACAAAAGTCCAGGACCAGATGGCTTCACCAATGAATTCTACCGAACGTTCCAAGAAGATTTAAAACCTATCCTTCTCAAACTCTTCCAAAAAATTGATGAAGAGGCAATACTTCCTAACACATTCTATGAGGCCAACATAATCCTGATACCAAAACCTGACAAAGATAACACCAAAAAAAAGAAAATACAGAGCAATATCTCTGATGAATACAGATGCAAAAATCCTAAACAAAATACTAGCAAATTGAATAAAACAGTACATCCAAAAAATAATGCATCACAATCAAGTGGGATTCATTCCAGGGGCACAAGGATGGTTTAACATATGCAAATCACTCAACGTAATACACCACATTAGCAAAAGAAAGGATAAAAATCGTGATTCAGAATGAGACAATAAATTTCTTCTTAAGCCACTCAGTCTTTTTTTTAGTATGTTTTTACTAGAGGCCTGGTGCACAAAATTCAAGCACTGGGCAAGGGTCCCTCAGCATGGCCTGCACCCTCTCGCAGTCTGGGACCCCTCGGGGGATGTCCACCTGCTGGCTTAGGCGATCAGGCCTAAGCCAGCAGTCGGACATCGCTCTTGCAGTCTGGGGCTCTCACAGTCTGGGACTACTGTGAGAGCCCCAGACTGCAAGAGCGATGTCTGACTGCTGGCTTAGGCCTGATCCTTACCACCCACCTGCAGCAGAGGCGGGAGAGGCTCCCGCCATCACCACTGCACTCACCAGCCATGAGTCTGGCTTCTGGCTAAGTGGCGCTCCCCCTGTGGGAGCGCACTGACCACCAGGGGGCAGCTCCTGCATTGAGTGTCTGCCCCCTGGTGGTCAGTGCGCATCATAGTGACCAGTTATTCTGGTAGTTCCGCAGTACCAGTTGCTTAGGCTTTTATTATATAGACTAGTGGCCCGGTGCACGAAATTTGTGCACAGAGGCGGGGCGTTCTCTCAGCCCAGCCTGCACCCTCTCCAGTTGGGGACCACTTGGGGGATGTCCCACAGGGATTCAGCCTAAACTGGCAGTCGGACATCCCTCTCGCAATCTGGGACTGCTGGCTCTTAACTGCTCACCTGCCTGCCTGCCTGATTGCCCCTAACCCCTCTGCCTGCCTGCTTGATCACTCCTAACCTCTCTGCCTGACTGCCTGATCACCCCTAACTTCCCTCCCCTGCCAGCCTGATCTTTCCCCCGACTGCCCTCCCCTGCAGGCCAATCTCTCCCCCAACTGCCCTCCCCTGCCAGCCAATTTGGTTCTGATTGGTTGGTTTCTATGCCAGTCAACGTCAAAAGCTCTGCCTCCTAGGCAGCCATTGGCTCCTCACAGTTCACCCAGATTTGGTTCTGATTGGTCAGTTTATATGCCAGTCAGTATCTCCGGGCCTGATTAGAGAGGCGAGGCTGATCTGCGGAGGCCTGGAGAGAAACAGAGGCACAGTTGCTGGCGAAGCCTGGAGAGAAAGAGAGAGGCAATGGCTGATCAACAGCCCTGCCTCTCTCTCTGGGCCTCTCTCCAGGCCTGATCTGCAGCCCTCTCAGCAATCAGTGCTAGGTCGCTGTGCCCGCACCAGCGGCAACCCAGCACTGACTGCAGGACTGACTTCCAGTGTTCGGTTAAGCCTTCAGTCGTTGTAGACATTATGGATCCTGAGTTTTTATGTATTAGATTGATCTGAGAGAGAGAGGAAGGGAGCTAAATAAAGAGATAGAAACATTGATGAGAGAGAAACATCATCAGTTGCCTCCTGCATGCCCCCCACCAGGGATCGAGCCCACAACCCGGGCATGTGCCCTGGCTGGGAATGAAGCCAGTGACCTCTTGGTTCATGGGTTGACACTCAACCACTGAGCCACACCAGCCGGGTAAAGCCACTTGGTCTAAAACTCATTTCTGTTTAAGCCACTCAGTGCTAGACTCACAGAAGGTTCTGAGCCTAATACCAGCCATCAAGCATGGTCCCTCTCCTCAAGTAATTTACAATATTGTTGCCTCTGGCTCTATTTTGAATCTCAGTGTCCTTCTAGTAAACTGGTACTTTCATGATACACTAGGGGCCCAGTGCACAAATTCGTGCACCTTGAAAGGAACTGTGTGCTGCAAGGCTGCAGTAGGCACAGGGGCAGGACTCAGCCCATCCTCTGTGCCCCCACCTGGCCCCTCCCACCACGGCCCCCAGTCCCCTGACTGCTGGCAGCCCTGCTCCTACAGCCGCCGCTCCCACACGCTGACAGTGCCAACCCCACTCACACCCACTGATGCCAGCAGTGGGTGCAATTGGGGCTGGCTCCATCAGAGGGTGTGAGAGGCCACTGCTGCCCTAATTGCCCCTCAGGAACAGGGGAAGATGGAAAAGCCCTCAGGGATGATCAGGGCTGGCAGCTGCCGCTTGTACCTGCTGATGGCACCGAGTGATCAGGACCAGCACCAGACACCGGCAGCAGGTGCGAGCAGTGGCTCTGGTGCCGGCTGCAGGTGTGAGTGGGGCCAGCACTGGCAGCAGGTGCAAGCGCCGGGTGGGACCGTGGTGCTCAGGAGCAAAGAATTTTCAGTAACCACCAAAGGCTCGCCCCAATGACAGCGACCAGCACCCTGCCTTGGTCTGGCACCCCTGCTCACCTGCTCTACCATCCAGCCACGGCCAATGCCCACCATGTTCTGCACATGCCCCCTGGTGGTCAGCGCACATCATAGTGACCAGTTGTTCAGTTATTCGGTTGTTCTGGTTGTTCCACCGTTCGGTCTATTTGCACATTAGCCTTTTATTATATAGGATGTGTTACCATGTGGCCAGCACAAAAGTAGATTTTTATAGCCAAGCTCTCTTATGACTCTCTTAATGAAAGGCGAAGGGAGTGGTGTGCAAGAAGGTAAGTGAGGGGCAAAATCTTACTGTTACCACAGAGCACAGGTAACAGAAGGTCAAAGAAAAACTGTCAGAAACACCTATTTAACAACCTGGTGTCCAAACCAAATGCTTAGGCTGTGTCCAAAGGAACGGGTGTTGTTTCTCCAGGCACAAAGCAATCTCAGTACTATCTGACTTCCAGAAGATTTTACATAAGTTATTAGTCATGATTACTAACCACTTTTATCAGAATTAATAAAAATTCAACAAATAAAAGTGTTAATAGAGCAGATTAGTAGTGTTGTTTTAAGTGGATAATTAAGTCATTAACTTCATATCCAATATGACAAGATTCTTAACAATAAACAAGAACCCGTAAAAGAATTAATATACAAAATTTAGGGAACATCTTATTTAAGAATCCAACCTCACAACAATATAGGTGTGATAACACTTTAGGCTTATCCGCTCAAAGGCTCATTGCCTTGATATGAACTTCTTTAGCCTTTGGTGGGACAACTTCTATTTCCTCAATGGAAAATGCTTTATTCAGTTCCCATAACACGGCTGCTTTGCATTTAATAAACCTAAGAAATTGGTGAGAATGACAATGAGTTCTAATTATGTCTTCACAAATACAGATTCCCCAAATAATAAAAATATGGACAGAAGATTTCATATGATATTCTAATTTTCCCAGGATGATATTCATAAAAAACTAGAATTGTAGTCATTGGAGATCATCATGTGTGCACCATGTTTGCTTTATGTGTAGCCCAAATGATTGATCCACGGTCACACAGCAGGGCTGGACTAGACCTGAGCTACAGCCTTTCCAGCCCTTTGCTGTTTTTGCTTGTGGTCACATAATATTTCACTAAATTAGGTTCTGTTGCTACAGTTTCAAATGAACAAAACTGTCGTCTTTGTATTGCTTATCCACAAGGGCAAATTTATAAAACCGAATTTTATTTGATTTTTCTGCAATGAATTAAGCCAGTATTTAAGTGCTGTATAATCATGTAGCAATGGGGAAGAAATTAAAATGCGCCTGCAGAGATGAAAGGATCCACGAACATCACGAAGTCTATAGACTGTGAGTTCCTGAGTGACTCAATCTGGGACTTTGCATCTGTGTATCCCTTTTTTGGCATCGAGCCCAGTGTTTGCATCTCATAGGTCTTGATAGTTAGGCAAGTTAAAGCTTCTCGTCTTACAGAAGAGGAAATTGAGGTTCAAATGGTTTTACTATAGTCATTCAAGGAAATTGTTTTGCTGATATTATCAAATTCTAAGAGAGAGAGAGAGAGAGAGAGAGAGAGAGAGAGAGAGAGAGAGAGAGAGAGAAGGTCTCTGTCTTCCCACATCCAAAACTGTCTAGGAATCCTATAAAACATTGTAATTATTTTGTTCAGATGCAAAATAAGTTATCCTTCATCTTACTTGTCAAATAATGCAACACTCCTGCACGGCTCCTTTATATGGTTACATGGCTCTTTTGCAAAGAGATTAAACGTGAAAAATAATATTCTAGAAACAGATGGGTGGCTGAAAGCCATCAGTGACTCAAATTAACATTCATCCTAAGCCTCTCTAAGGAAAATGTTATGGGTCACAGTGTAATTTGGCCCAATGTTGACATTAGAATCTCACACCACAATTCCACACCAATTCCAACTGGATTAATAGTTGAGATTTATTTTTAAAATCAAACAATTTTATCAATCAGTAAGGACATAAATATCAACTATCTGGAGCAGGAAGAAAGTTTTAGGCGTAAGCATGATAGGAAAAAGTCAGAAAGAAAACTTCTAAAAGTGAAAATTTTGTGTATTGAGAAACAGTAACTAAATCTTCCAAATTTAACTAATTTAAACCAGTCTGAGGAAAAATAATGCTTATAGCAAAAATGACAAAATAAGCATTTTTGATACATACAATGCTTAATTAAGTTTCTAGGGAAAGTATGAAGATGTCCACTCCTACTACTTCTGCCCTCCTACGCACCATACTCACATCCAGAGACATGAAAAGGATAGGGAGAAAAAGCCAAGTCCATCAATATACTGTGAAGTGTTTGTTCTCCTCTGTTATAAAAAGGCCTTTGATGAAAACAATAACATAATTCTCTAAAGTTCGTAATGATTTTTACTTAAAGAAAAGACACAGTAGTGTCAAAGGGGTGGTGAAATAGGCAATGTTATTTATGTCAACACTTTTGAAAAATAATTTGCAGTATATCTCAGGATAGCTAAAAATGTTTTCTTTTATTCTTGCAAATAGTCACATTTTTAGCAAATTTATTGAAATACCTTTGAGATATAAAAATTATTCACATTCAAGGAATATAACTTGATGTTTTGATATCTGTATATATTGTCAAAGGATCACCACAATCAAGTTAAAAGACATATCCATCACCTCTACATAGTTACTATGGTATGTGTATATGTGGGGGGTGGAGGGAGCTAGAGGGGAGATTGTGTGTGTGTGTTGAGATTTAATTTAAGATTTATCCCCTTAGCATATTTTAATTATACAATACAATATTGTTCATTATAATCACCATACTGTATATTGATTTCCAGAACTTATTCATCTTGAATAACCAAAACTCTGTATCCTACTTAAGAATATTTTGAAACTTTCACCCTATAATCTTGTTTTAAAGTCTACTTTAATAAAATGCTAAATTCAGAAAAATCTTATTTCACTTAGCATAATAAAAGGAAAAAAGAAATATACTAAAACAATTAAAAAAAAGAAAAATCTTAATATAGATTGGAAGTCAACATAGCACTATTTATAAAGAGAAATAAGTAACCAATATGTGCAAACAAATCCTATATAATAAAAGGCTAATATGCAAATCGACTGAACTGCAGAACAACCGGTTGCTATGACACTGACTGGCCACAAGAGTGCAGATGCTCAACACAGAAGCTGGCCCCTGGTGGTCAGTGTGCTCGCACAGGGGGAGCGCCACTCAGGCAGGCAAAAACCGTGGCGAGTGCAACAGCAGTTGCAGGAGCCTCTCCTGCCTCCACAGCAGCACTAAGGATGTCTGACTGCCCACTTAGGCTGGCTCCCCACAGGGAGTGGACCTAAGCCATCAGTCCGACATCCCCCGAGGACTCCCGGATTGTGAGAGGGTGCAGGCCGGGCTGAGGGACCCCCCGAGTGCATGAATCTTGTGCACCAGGCCTCTATTATGTAAATAAAAATGAAGGAATGAAGAAGTAAACTGTGGTAAATATCAATGTAATATAGTGTAGGTACAATTTAACATATATTTTTGCCTAATGCAGAATTAGCCATTAGGATTAGCCCTGTAGCCAAAAAAGCCCCACCAGTCAGTCAGGCTTGAGTGTGAGCCATTGTTTTAGCTGCAAAGGCTGAGAAACCAGGCCCGCCTTGCAGCATCTTCAGACAAAGTGCAGCAGGTGTGGACATACAAGTACTGTATTCTGAGGCTCAGCCTTCAAAGCAAAGAAACCAAACTTTATCTCAGCAACAGAAAGTTGTTTACTTATGAACAAAGGCAAAAGAGCACCAGCCTGGGAGGTGCCAGCACAAATACAAAACACTCATTTGGTAAACTCCCTCCTTCTTGAGGCCCTGGCACAGCCTAATAGCACATTAATCTAAAAAACATTTTACAGAAAATAGTGGTATTGGGTGAGATTTAACATCTGTGTAAGCTATAGGGTCCTAATCCCTTCTCCAGGAGAACTGATTGGATGATAAAATGTCAAAAGCTGCAATGTGGAAGGTAACCTATTAAAAAACAGTTGAGCTAAAGAAGTCCACAGTCATGTTGGATCATACAGCACATCAGCCCTAATTTTAGGTTTGGAGGAGTTGCCAGCTGAATGTCTCGCAAACCTTCCCACCGTGTTTCTATGAAATTCTGGGGCTACCACTCAGGATCCTGAATCTCCTAAATGCTGTGAGCCTGGCGCTGCTCCAGGAGCCTCCAAAGACACGTGCAAATCTCCAAACACCCATGAACACGCATGTGCCCAGGACAGAATGCACAGGAGGGGCTTTGAGACGTGAGCTGCAGGGGTGAGGGCTCCAGAGGCAGACACACCTGCTCAGGACCTGGGGCCTCGCTTGAATATGCAGGACCTCGGCTACCGCACTCACACTCGTTAAATGGGAATAACAATCAGTGCGTTACACGCCTGTCCTGGGGGCCCGTGGTCAGGGTCCTAAAGCACTTCCTACATTGCCTGGATCACAATCAGTAGCAAACAGGGTTATTATTAACTAGGTTCCCATTGGCAACCAAAGGTTCAGATTTCAAAATATTTAAAATGTAGCCACTTGGGACAAAATGACCTGGAGTCCAGGCTCAGAAAATAACTGTTTTTTGCAGAAATCAACTGTGCAGTCCCAGAACCTCCCCTAAAAGCTTGGGGCTAAGACTCTCCTGCCTGCAGGTGCCTCCAGAAATTCAGGTGGAGCCACGGGGGCACAGTATGATCCACACGAGTGTTTGCCCAGGACCAAGGGGGTCCCAGGACGCAGGAAGTCGGGGCTGAACCCAGGAGAGTCCCAGGCAATGGGGACTGTCACCCTGTGCACGATCGGCACCGCCTCACGTCCCTGAGTGTGTGTGGTCCACGGGGTCCTGTCCGCTCCCCAGCATCAGCCCTCCTCTCACAGCCCTGACCCTCCACCCTCAGTGACAGCTTCTGTCCTGGACACCGACCAGGCCTCTGCGCACCAGGCTCAGAGGACAGCAGGGAGGAGGACAGGGTCCCTGCGGTCAGGAGAACTGGGTGAAAGGTCGGCTCCACCGCGACTGTCAGTGCTGTGGCCACACACTCAGCGCTCTGAGCTTCTGACAATGAGGATAACTCCAAGACGGAGCCAGTAAGAAAGGGGCCTGTGTGCAGGGAAAGGACCTAGTTTATTGCTGAATCATTCTTAATAGCAGAAATGGCCAAGCAATTACAACACGCAGCTGCTAGTCACCCGGAATCACCCCTAGAGCCCACGCCAAGCATTAGGGTGAGGCCTTATCCTGGCCTTTGTTCACGTTTTCTCTCCAACAGGCAGCTCAGGCGGTGGCAGGCTGGGGCCCGCCTTTGACCCTGGACTCTGCCAGCCCTGCGAGGACGGCCCTGCTGGTAAGAGGGGCGGGCGGGGTCTGCGCAGCTCTGCCCTCACCGGCCAGGAATTGGCTCATCCTTTCCTGGACGCGGTGCCAGCTCGCAGAGCTGCAGGGTGGTGGGTGCTGGGAGGCTCAGAAAACGCTCTCCCGCGCCCCCTGCCCGGAAAGACGCCCACATTTCCTAAGGGAGGGCTTCGCCTCGGCTCCTCCTGCGCTCCCCATCGCGCAGTCTCCCACTGAGTGCGGGCTGGGGAGAGTTTCCATCAGGGAGACCAGGAATCTGGGCAAATACAAACCCCAGCTGTCAGTTCCCCTCATGACCGCCCTTCAGGAAAGCCCACGGAGAAATCGCTGGGGAGAGAGGAAATGAGTCGGGGCACAGGGCCCGGCCACGCTTCACCGCAGAGAGAGGCGCAGGGCTGGTCCTGGCAGAGCAGCTCAGCCACAGGCCTCACAGCAGCGGGAGGGGCTTGCGAGCAGCTGGAGGCAGAGGCCTGGGAGCCAGGCGGGCCGGCTCCTGGGCGCACTGCGGGCCGCAGCTACTTCAGCCATGTGTTCTCTGGTGCCATCTAGTCCAGGGCTCCCCCAGGCTTCTCCGTAAACATGGAGCAGGGCTCCAGAACGCCAGCTCCAGAAGTGGCTGCAGACGAGTCCTCTGAGGTCCCGGGGCTGCAGAGGGTGGCTCTGGGCTGGCCTGTGAGGCTCATCGCCCCCACACCATCCCAGCCCCAGAGCCTGGCCGCCACCTGTTTTGCATAAGCCTTTGGGAAGAAGGGAGTTTCCTCTGGGCCCGAGTGGGAAGGGGAAGAACCGCCTTGTGTTTCTACTGAAGTAGAAACAAGAGTGAAAGAAACTCTTAAGACTATTTGGTCTCAGTCTAAAGAAGAATTTTCCAATGTTAAATTGGAAAATTACGAAGCTTTTGAGCTGCTTATCATTAAAAGGGCAGAACCACCTGCAGGTAAGAGTACAGGGCAAACTCCTGCCTTGCTGGGAGGCCAGAACAGCCTTAGTATCATCTCAGACGGGAACATAAGAACTGATCACAGGAAATGTGGGGACCAGCAAGGACAGCACATGCCTGGGCCTGAGCCCAGGGAGGTCACTGTGAATTCCCTCCTTTGCTCCCTGCACTGCTGTGTCTGCTGCTAAAATGGGAAGCCAAGCTGGGTCCACATATCTCAGCAGGTAAAGTGCAGAGTCCTGGGTCTGTCCGTGGGGTGGCCTGGGCAAGGGGCCTTTGTAAGTTCAAGAACTTAATTTTATGAGAATGCCTAAGTTTGCATAGATCCTAAAGGCTGATTCACATGAATCACACATGAAAATTTGATAAACTAGATACCAATTTATAAATTTATAATTTATTAATTTATAATGTCTGGCACTATAACTGAACAGATTCTACACAGGGAACATGATAGGCAAATATAATATTCAAAATATTTATCAGCCTGAAAGGCATGGGCACCAGTTAATGAGAATGGATCCACAATCCATTACCATAGATGCCAGCTGGTTTGCTATTTCAGGTCCTATTAGGAGGATGTTAACCCTGGAAATGGGGGTAAGAGTTAATATTTGAGTAACCCCACTACCTTCCAGATACTAACATAGTATTCTAAAACTAATTGTGGTGATATTTGCATATATCTGTGAATGTACAAAAAAAATTGAATTACCATTCAATTTAAATGGGTGACTTGCATAGTAGATGAATTATACCACAACTAGAGGCCTGGTGCACGAAATTCATGCACGGGGGTGAGGGGTGTCCCTCAGCCCAGGCTGCACCCTCTCCAATCAGGGACCCCTCGAGGGATGTCCGACTGCCCGTTTAGGCCGGATCCCTCTCACAATCCAGGATTGCTGGCTCCCAACTGCTCACCTGCCTTCCTGATTGCCCCTAACCGCTTTTGCCTGCCAGCCTGATCACCCCCTAACCACTCCCCTGCCAGCCTGATTAATGCCTAACTGCTCCCCTACCAGCCTGTTTGCCCCTAACTGCCATCCCCTGCAGGCCTGGTCCCCCCAACTGCTCTCCACTACAGGCCTGGGACCCCCCAACTGCCCTTCCCTGCAGGCCCAGTCACCCCCAGCTTCCCTCCTCTGCCAGCCTGGTGACCCCTAACTGCCCTCCCCTGCAGGCCTGGTCCCCCCCAACTGCTCTCCACTGCAGGCCTGGGTCCCCCCAAACTGCCCTTCCCTGCATGCCCGGTCACCCCCAACTTCCCTCCTCTGCCGGCCTGGTCCCTCCCAACTCCCCTCCCCTTCTGGCCATCTTGTGGTGGCCACCTTGTGTCCACCTGGGGGCAGGGTCTTTGACCACATGTGGGCAGCAATCTTGTGTATTGGAGTGATGGTCAATCTGCATATTACTCTTTTATTAGATAGGATAGAGGCCTGGTGCACGGGTGGGGGCCGACTGGTTTGCCCTGAAGGATGTCCCGGATCAGGGTGGGGGTTCCCTTGGGGTGTGGGGTGGCCTGGGCGAGGGGCCTGTGGTGGTTTGCAGGCCAGCCACATCCCCTGGTGACCCAAGCGGAGGCCCTGGTATCTGGGGTTTATTTATTTTCTACAATTGAAACTTTGTAGCCTGGAGCGGAGCTAAGCCTTCTGCGTGCTCTGTGGCAGCAGCCATTTCTGTTGGGGTTTATGTATCTTCTATAATTGAAACTTTGTAACCTTAAGCGGAGGCCTGGGCAGGCCAGGGTGTGCAGAAAGCTTGGCTTCCTCCATTGCCGGGGGCAACCCTAGCCTCCCACTCTTTCCAGCTCTGTGGCTGCCACCATTTCTGTTTGGATTTGTTTACCTTCTATAATTGAAACTTTGTAGCCTTGAGTGGAGGCCTAGGCTGGCAAGAGCAGGCGGAAAGCTTGGCTTCATCCATTGCCAGGGAAACACAAGCCTCCCTCCTGCTCTCTGTGGCTGTAGCCATCTTGGTTGGGTTTATTTGCATATTCACTCCTGATTGGCTTGTGGGCGTGGCTTGTGGGCGTGGCTTATGGTTGTAGCGGAGTGGTGGTTAATTTGCATATTACTCTTTTATTAGATAGGATAAAGCTGTTTTAAAAAGACAGAGATTGGCAGAGTGTATTTTAAAGCCTGACTCAGTGTATGTTGTCAATAAGAAATTCACTGTGTATATAGGCAAGTTAAAAGAAAAGAGATGAAAAATATATCATACAAACATTAGTCAAAAGAAAGCAGGAGTGGCTATATTAATATCAGAAAAAGTGTACTGCAGAGAAAATAAAGTTATCAGAGACAAAGAGGAACATTATACAGGGTGGGGCAATGGTAGGTTTATAGTTGTGAGTATGCAAAACACAGAACTTATTCTTGTATTATTATTCATTAATTGTATTATTTTCCATACGAACAACTGTAAACCTACTTTTGCACTACCCTGTATAATGATAAAAGGACAATCTACCTAAAAGAGATGACAGTCCTAAATGTGTATGCACCAGGGCTGCAAACTTCTGGGGCAAAATCTGATGGGACTAAAAGAAAAAAATAGACAAATGCATAGTTTTAGTTAAAGGCTTTAATATCCCTTTTGAAAAATTTAAAGAAGAATTAGACAGAAAGAAGGTCAAGGAATAGAAGAACTCACAAAACTGTCAACCAAAGGGATCCAAGGGACATTTCTGAACACTCCACCCAAAGGCAGCAGAATACACATTCATTTCCAGCACTCACAATACATATCCCAAGATATCCTGAGCCATGACACAAATCTCAACATCTGTAAAAGAACCTAAATCATACAGAGTGTCATCTGACCACAATGGAATCGAACTAGAAATCAATAACAGAAATTGAACTAGAAATTAGTAACAAATTAAAGGAAAATCTCTAAACACTTGGAAACTAAACAACACACAAATAATCTATAGTTCAAAGAAGAAGACTCAAGGAAACATTTTAAAAATACATTGAACTGAATGAAAATGAAAAAACAACATCTTGACATTTGTGTGATGCAGCTTAAAGCTGCATTGAGTCCAATATTTGTAGTACTAAACATTTACATCAGGATAGAGGGTAAGTTGCAAATCAATAAACCATGCTCATACTGCATGATCTCAGAAATAAGAGTCAAAACAAGCAGAAAAAAAAAGAAAAGAAAATAATAGCAGAAATCAAAGGAATAAAAAAGAGAGAAAAATTTAATGAAATAGAACTGGTTCTTTGAAAAGATCAATAAAATTAACAAATCTCTGGCAAAACAAAGAAAAGCAGAAAGAAGAGAAAAATCACCACTATCAGGAATAAAACAGGGAATAGCACTACTACACTGCAGACATAAAAGAATAATAAGGGAATACTATTAACAACCCTACACACTAAGTTTGACAACGGGGATGAAATGGACTAATTCCTGAAAATCACAAACCACCACAACTTACCAAATGTGAATTGATCATTTAGATAGCCCTATAAATATTAAGATAATAGAATTCATATTTTAGAACATCCCCCCCAAAAAAACAACAACCTATAGATCCAGATGTTTTTACTAGAGAATTTAAAGAATTAACACCAATACTGCCCAATTATCTTCCAGAAAATAGAAGATGAGGGACTAGTTTTATGAAATTAATATAAATGTGACACCAAAATCAAAGACAGTGCAAAGAAAGAAAAATAACACCACTAACTCTCAAGAAATAGAGACACAGAAATCGTTAGCAAATCATTAGCCAAATGAATCTGGCAAGATATAAAAGAAATTGCACACCAAGTGGGATTTGTTCCAGGTATGTCAGGCTGGTTCAACATTTGGAAATGAATCACTATGAACCACCATATCAACACCCTAAGAAGAAAAACCGTATGACCCAGAAAGAGCATTTATTCTTCTCTTTCCTTTTAGCTAAAACCTGCCCACTGGTGTTGCCTTCCATTGGAAATGTATTTCCTTGTCCTCATTGTTCACCAGGATCCTGGGTCTTGGTCAGGACTCTCTTAGTTCATTCACATAAAGAGATTTTCTCAAATCCCAATCCTGATTGTGAGGCTCCTTAAGCAAACTGGTTTCACTTTATCTGAGTAACCAGCTCAGCATACTAAGATGTGAGGAGCTTATCCTAAAATACTAGATAAAATGGTCTAGTAGCATCCTAATTCCTCAACAATGGGACACATATCTACACTAATAAAAGGGTAATATGCTAATTAAACCAGACATCTTCCGGACGACCTTCCATTCCGGACATCCTTCCTGACAAAGCCGGGCCCGGGCGAAGCCGCCCATTGTCCTGGGTGCCTGCGGCTATGACCAGCCTGGGCGAAGCTGCCCCTGGTCCCAGGCACCTGTGGCTGGCCAGGGCAAAGCCATCTGCGGTCCCCAGTGTCTGCAGCTGCATCCAGCCCAGGTCCCAGGTGCCTGCAGTCAGCCAGAGGGAGGGAAGCTTGGGTCCCGGGTGTGGGGGCTGAGGCAGAGGCAGTTTGGGGCAATCAGGCTGGCAGGGGAGCAGTTAGGGAGGATCAGGCAGGCAGGCAGAGGTGGTTAGAGTCAATCAGGCAGGCAGGCAGGCAGAGGGGTTAGGGGCATTCAGGCAGGCAGGCAGGCAGGTGAGCAGTTAGAAGCCAGCGGTCCCGGATTGTGAGAGGAATGTCCAACTGCCGGTTTAGGCCTGTTCCCGGAGGGATCAGCAGTCAAACATCCCCCGAGGTGTCCCAGATTGGAGAGGGTGCAGGCCAGCTGAGGGACTTCTTCCCCCCTCCACGCCCCCGACTACCACCACCCGCTATGCACGAATTTCATGCACCAGGCCTCTAGTTTGGAAAATAAAAAGGATTACTCAAGATTAGAGACACAAATGATCATATCCATGTTTGAGAAATAAGATAATTTCTTAAAGTCAGATTAATAAAATATAATCTCTATTAGAAATTTTATTTTTTTTAATATATTTTATTGATTTTTTACAGAGAGGAAGGAGAGGGATAGAGAGTTAGAAACATCGATGAGAGAGAAACATCGATCAGCTGCCTCTTGCACACCCCCTACTGGGGATGTGCCCGCAACCAAGGTACATGCCCTTGACCGGAATCGAACCTGGGACCCTTGAGTCCGCAGGCCGACGCTCTATCCACTGAGCCAAACCGGCTTCGGCTCTATTAGAAATTTTAAACTTGTACATTTAAAAGACCAAATTTAAAACTCAACAGAGTACATATTAACACTAATGATTATTAGAAGGTTTAGTCCAGAATTTTTTTTTAAATCACTGCTTAAATATATGCTATATGAAGCCTCTCAAACCCCAACCCAATTATTCTTGTGTTATCAGACTTTGTATTCAAATTAGTTTTGCAATACTAATTATATATTATTGAAAGAGAAAATATTTTGCACAACTTCACTTTTTGTTCACTTTCACTGAGCTAAGTCTGTTTCTGATAAGAAATGGGACAATCTGAGTTTCAGGCATATCAGTGACAAATTACACAAAAACACAGGACCCAGCCTCTTGATCAACCTGTGTACTCTTGGACTTTCCACAGTGAAAGTTGTAACCAGAATCTCCCTTTCCCAATATACTCATTTGTGGCAAGAAGACCGCGAAGAAAGTCAGCATGAGTACTACAGGGAAAGTAAGTACAGCTTTCTTTATGTCATGTCACAATTGCGTCCATTTGTGTGCTTGTCTGTTTAACAACGCCTCATCACCCAACTAGTCTCTATATTCCTAAAGGTGAGAGACTGTCTTAATCTTAGTTCCTCTCCTCCTTTCCCTTTGCTTTTACTCCCTGTATGTTTTGCCTTTCCCTGGTGTTTTCAGTCCTTCCATAAGTAATATATCAAGCCCTATATGAACTTTCCAGAGTTGAAGACACATCCCCTCCTTCAAAGATCTCATGGAGAGATAGAGTAATTATAAAAGAACTAGAGGCTCAGTGCACAAAATTTGTGCACTCACGGGGTTGAGGGGGTCCCTCAGCCCAGCCTGTGCCTTCTCACAGTCTGGGAGCTCTCAGGGGATGTCCGACTGACAGCTTAAGCCCACTCCCCGCTTCTGGCTGAGCTGTGACCCCCCTGTGGGAGCGCACTGACCACCCGGGGCAGCCCCTGTGTTGAGCGTCTGCCCCTGGGTGGTCAGTGCACGTCATAGCAACCAATCATTCCACGATTTAGTAATGATGATTGCATATTAGCCTTTTATTATATAGGATAATTATAAGAGTGCATAAGTGTTTTCTACAGCAACACCCTGGAGAACTTGTTGCTGGTACCTCACCTTCCCCTCTGCTCTGCCACCCCCCCTACCCCCAGGGTAACTAAGTCAGTAAGTTTGGGGGTAGGACCCAATAATTTGCAAATATTGATGCTGCTGGTCTGGGACTACACCTTCAGCACCACTACCTTACAATAATACTCCGCTTTCTTAAACCAGCAGGGGGAGACAGGTAAAAAATTTATCCTCTAAAAATGAACTGCCTTATACCACTAAAAACAAAGAGTGTGTGCAAGGGTAGCAAGAGAAGGAGAGGAAGTGCTCCTAAGCTGGCTAGACTTTCCACAGAAGGGGACACTTAGCATCTCCAAAATATTTTTTGTGCCTGGAGGGTAAAGTCAGAGACAGGACGTGACCAGAAATAAGGCTGGAGAGATGGATAGGGAGAAGCTCATGGAGAGTCTTATAGACCATGTCAACAGATCCTGATAAACTATTGGTAGCCATAATATTTTTAGGTAGGGGATGCTATTTTATTAGCATGATCAGGATTATAGTTCTAATGGCAATGATATAGAGGATGGATTTGAAGGTGATGAACCCAAGCCAGGTAAAAGGCAAGGTAAAGTCCTGGACCACACATTAGCAGCAGAAATGGAGAAGAGGGGACAAATTCCAGAAAGTTTTAGATTGTAGAGGTGAAGAGATAAAAATTAAGGCTACTTCCCAGGTTTCTTTCTTGGGTGAGTGAATAGGTTACATGGCCACACATTGGAATAGAAAATGCAGAGGGAGGAGCAGATCGTGGGTAATGTTCACCACTGGCAGCGAGGGGTGGGGACAAGAGAAAGAAATAATTATGTGCTTTAATAATTATTATGTGCAATAATTATTATGTGCAATAATTATATTTTAACATGTTGAGTTTAAGATACCTGAGGACATTCAAATAGCAGGTGAATAAATGAGTCTAGAGCTTAAAGATGTCTGTCCATACATACAAGCTGTCAAAGTCATCTACATAAAGGTGGTGGTAGAATCTACAAAAATAGGTGAGACCACATAGGAAGAGAATTTATAGTGAGAACAGTGGTGGGCTGAAATCAGAAAAAGAACTACCTTGCCACCAACAACCTCTCCAACCTCAACCTGCCTGCGACCATCCCCATTTGATGAATTGCCACAACTAGATGTTCTCCATTCCCTGCTCCATAACACACCCCTCCACTCCAAAACTGATTCTCTCCCACACCTAGGATCACAAACAACTCCCACTCTGCCATGCCATGCCTACCCTGAGACAGCCACTGGACAGCTTCAAGATCAAAAGTATGGCATCTATCCTCTTGATTGTGTAGCACTATATAAATATAATTAGTATTGCAACAATAATTTGAATGAAGAGACTGATAGTACTGAGGTCCAAAGGCTACACACAGAATATATTTAAGCAATGACTTTTTTTTTTTTTTTTGCTTGAGTGTGGAAGACCTGGACTAAACCTTCCAATAATCATTACTATAGAATCCATCTCCCAAGCCTAAAGCGTTTCCCTTTCTGCCCCATGTTCCCTTTCCCAGGTGATCAAGTGCAGAGCAGCCGTACTCTGGAAGGCTGGGGCACCATTTTCCATTGAGGAGGTAGAAGTGGCCCCACCAAAGGCAAAGGAAGTTCGCATAAAGGTAAAAGGAAAAAATACACATTTCCACACCAAAAATCAGACCTGTTCACTGCAAGTTATACATTATTTTCACAATGTTAAATTCAGAAAGAAAACTACCTAATCTTCTATTTCTTTTTCATGAAACATTTCCATTCGTCTTTAAGTCCAGCCAGAGAAAAGGTTAGGGAGGTATGGCATAGGCTAACTGCCCAAAGGATATTTATTCACAGCTGCAGTTCTAAATACTACTTAAAAGAAGTTTCTACCACTGACCGTATTTTAATCTGTACTTTCATATTTGTTTATGATATTCTTCATGATATTTAAGTTATCTTGAAATCTGATATATGAAAAAAAATGTGTTTGATTGTAGATAAATCAAGTCTAACCCCTGGGAGGTCAGGTTAGGAATACCTGTTATTTTATAGATGAAAAGATTTTAATCCACTGAGGTGTAATGACGGGTCACAGAGCTAAGTAGAGCAAGAACACAGATGTCAACAACTTTCCTCAACTTTGGTTACACGTTTGGAAGCACCTGAGAGCTTTGAGAAATGCTGATAACTGGGTCCCACCCCCAGACATTCAGAATTTGTGATTTAATCGGTTTGGGGTGCAGGCTGGTCATGAGAGTCTTTACATTTCCTCCAGGGCCACCAGACCAGCACATTGTCCACCTGCCTTCGTTGTTATTATTTAATTTTAATCTGATGAATAAGTACTGTTTGTAATGGGCTACAAAGAGGCAGTCCTTTTCTTTGTCACCTGTGCAATCCATGCCCCTTCTCAGAGTCTTCTCAGGCCTGCATCCATGCAGAGCGCACAGGAGGCCACATGGCCCACTCACTCCTACCCACAGGGTCACCACTGACACAGTCAGATTTAGACCCAGACTCAAAGGTACACAACCATTATTTGACAAGCTACAAGTATGAATCTCTCACCCATGAATTTGAACAAGATACAGAGACCGAGTAAAGCAGGAGATGGTAGGCACTGAAGAGACTGGAAGGGCTCCAGGACTGATTGCCATCTTTTACCATATATATAAGCGTGCGAAGTAAGAAAAAGCCTGCCTTCAGAAAATAGTATGCACATGTTGAATCAGAGTGTAGATCTGAAGACAAAGTCTGCTTGCTGGATTCTAGATCCGCGAGGCCTAACTGCACTTCCACAGTTGGATTGTAAGCAATTTTACAGTATTCTTCCAATAATCCCCCTTTTACATGAGCAAATTTTAATAGATTTCAATTCTTGGGATGTGTGCGCGCACAACCAACCTCACACCAATTTAGAGATAAAGAAACTGACGCTCATGAAGAATAATTTATCCCAGGTCACACAGCTAAGAAGGGCATAGCCAGGATTTCAGCCTTTCTGGACCACTGCTCCAGAGTGCCTCCATTTTAAACTGTCTGGCTGATTTACACCAAAAAGTGGGATTATGACTTAGACCAATAACACAACTATAATAGAAGATAGTATCTTTTTCCTTCCTATGTCCCAATTCCTTCATTTCTATCATTGGGCTTTCTCCTCATCCACACTCGCACCCGCAAGCTCCAATGAAGGACAAAGTAAGATGTTTGATGTCACACTGTGGTTTTACAACTGTCTCTCCTGAACCCATTCTGACCTCCCCTGTAAGTTTTAAAATCATCATTTTGATTCTGAAATTACCTAATAAAAAACACTGCATTGCTTTAAACAAACTATTAACACAATAAAATTATTAGAAATAAAATTAAGAAATATGCAGCATATCAACCTAGAAAAAAGATTTAAAACATTAACAATTCTAAAACACCTTATCTGAGACAGAGGAAATTATATTACTCTTTGCCTTCCATACAGATCACGGCTACGGGGCTCTGTGGTACCGAGATTAAAATGTTGGAGAATCAAATGCAGTATCCCATCATTTTGGGCCATGAAGGGGCTGGAATCGTTGAGAGTGTGGGAGAAGGAGTGAGCACCGTGAAAGCAGGTATGAACTGGCTTGGTACCTGGAGTTAGGAAATAGCAGCAACTTGGAACTTACATCAGGAAAATATGAGATCAAGTGACATAAAAGTGACATTTCAACTCAACAGAAATGTTGACAGTTTGTTAGAAAAAGAATATGTTATAAAAAAATACTAAATGTATATATCCTTTGCATTTATATTTTGATATTAATAAGGACAAGAACTAAAATGCACTGAAACAGAACCTGAAAGTATAAATGAGACAAAAATATACAAAAAGAAGTGAACTATTGAATAATTTATTTAAAGGAAGCATATGATAAATAGTCAAACAGTGGAACCAAATAGAGAAGGAGCCCAGAACTGGATCAAATATATAAAAAGGAATAAAATGCAGGATTAGGTCTGGCTTTTAAATATGAGGAGAAAAACATGAAACAACTTGATAGTCTTCAGGGGAGGGGGGAAATTGCGTTGCTATTGCATTCTTTCTATTAAAAAAATAATGCTCTATGAATCCTAGAATGACTTAGAATCCTAATTTTTTTTGTAAAAAAAAAAACAAAACAACTAAGAGAACATTGTATTATTTCAAAGAGAAGGCAAGTTTAATCAGAAAACACACACACACACAGATGATGTAAATAATATACAAAGTTGAAAACATAAAAAGTTTTTTAAATTCCATTTATAAAAATTACTCTCCCAGCCCTGGCTGGGGGTGGCTCAGTTGGTTAGAACGTCATTCCATACATCAAAAGGTTCACATACCTAGGTTTCGGGTTCGATCCCTGGTCAAGGTGTGTACGGGTAGAAACCATCAATGTTTTTCTCTCATATCGATGTTTCACTCTCTCTTCCTTCCTCTCTCCCTAAAAATCAATAAAAACATATCCTCTGGTAAGGATTAAAAAATAAAAATGCCCTCCCCAAATCAGTAAACAAATTTTAAAATGGGCAAATTTATTTATTATATAAAGAATTCTTCAAAAGCAATTAAAAAAAAAAAAAACACAGCCCAGCAGTATAATGGGTATAATTAATGGGCAAAGGAAATACATGATCTAGTATGGAGGGGAAAATATATACATATTAAATAAATACAATTTTTAAATACAATGGTAAAACATTGTTTACCTAACAGATTAGAAAAGATTTAAAAGTTTGATAATATATAAGATTGGTAAGAGTGTAGGCAACCAACTTCTTTGTAGCTTATTATTTGAAAAGTAAATTTACATAACTTTAAATTTGGCAATATGTAACATCATTTATATGCACCTAATTTGGACCCAATACTTCCAATTCTAGAAAGTTGTTCCACAGATATATACCCATGTCGTAGCTTTCTATTGCTGATGTTTAAAAAAAAAAATGCTGCAAAGTTAGCAGCTTAAAACAAAACAAATTTACCATCTTCATTTCTGTATGTCAGAAGTCTGGGTGGGTTTGACTGGGTTCTCTGCTTAGGGTCTCACAAGGTAGAAATCAAGGTTTTGGCCAGCTGGGTTCTTATCTGGAGACTCTGGAGAATCCAGTTCCTTGAGGTTATAGGACTGACCAGTTACCCGCAGCTTTTTGAAGCTGCTCACATTCCTGCCTATGTAGCCCCTTCACACACTTACCTCAAAGCAACAATAGCACATCAAATCCTTCCAGTGCTCTGAATTGCTTTGTCTTTCTCTCCTGCTTTCCTCTGCTGTCCTTTCAAGGGCTCAAGTGATTACTGGGTCTGCCTAAAGACTCCAGGGTGCTCCTTATTTTTGTGTCAATTGATTAGTACTCTTAAATACATCTGCAAAGCTACTCTTTCTATATAACATATTCACAGTCATGGTAACAACATGTTCAGTTTCTGGGGATTAGGACAGGATGTCTTCAGAGTACCATTTTGGAAATTCTGCCTACCATAGCACAGATGTGCACAAAATATTTATTGCATTGTTATTTATCATGTTGGGAAAACATACACACACACACAAAAAAAAAATTAAGACAGGAAATAACCTAAATGTTCAGGAGATCAGTTAAATCAGTTATGATATATCTATACAACAAAGTTCCACATAACTATTAAACAAAATGATAGAGTGCTATATGTACTAAAGTGAGAAATCTCCAAGTTATATTGTTAAATAAAAAACCAAGACCTAGCCCTGGCTGGTGTTGGCTCGATTCTTTGTCAAGGGCTCCATCCCTGGCCCTGGTTGGGGAATGTGCAGGTGTGCAGGAGTGTGCAGGAGGCAACCAATCTATGGGTCTCTCTCACCTCTCTCTCTCTCTCTCTCTCTCTCTCTCTCTCTCTCTCTCTCTCTCTCTCTCTCTCCCTCTCTCTCTCTTCCCCTCGCCCCTCCCTTGCTCCCTTCCATTCTCTCTATAAATCAATGGAAAAAATATATCCTCAGGTGAAGATTAACAAAGAAAAACAAAAACCAAGGCCTACCACAGGGTAAATAACATGCTAGCCTTTGCCTTTTTAAAGGGGTTATATCTCTAAAAATACCATGGACCCTGAGAAGAGTAATTGTCTCTAGGGTAGGGGAAAGGGAACTAGAGACTAGGGCTAAGCTTCACATTTGTGCAGTTTAAGTTCTTACCATATGTATGTCTGTGTTACTTTCTAAAGACTAAAAAAATAAATAAAACAAAAGAACCTACATCCTACAAAGGTTTTTAACTAAAAATATGAAATAAATTACTCTAGTTTACAGTGATAGACACTGGGGCAGTAAGAAAGTCCATCTTAGGCAAGTTATTCTGATCTTCTTCTTATATGTTGAATATTACTAGAGAAATCTACTTACCTTTGTCTCCATGGCCAAGGAGAAAGAACCGATATAAAATACATAGCACAGCATATAGGCAACCCTTTTGCCTGGATCCAGAAGCTTACAGTGTGAACATGTGGTATCCATGTTTACAAATCCAATTCCTGACACCAGAAGTTCATGTGGAAAATTAAAGATAAGATTTGGCTTAATGGCTATCATTTGAAGCTTCAGGATTAATTACGAAGGAGGCAAATCTGGGGCCAGCTCCTAGGGATTTGGCCACTCAGCCTAGGGAGACCCGGATGCCAAAGTCATCCCTTCTTTTTGTAAGTATTTCATAGTCTCCACAGTTCAATGTGGAGATGGCTCTCAGTACTCATATTCTTCTTGGGTGCCTTGCTGTTTACATTTTAAGAAACAGCTATCTCTTTACTTTAAAAGATAACATCTTATTAAATGACTTTGTTCTCTTAGGTGATAAAGTTATCACACTCTTTCTACCACAGTGTGGAGAGTGTGCCTCATGCCTTAATTCTGAAGACAACTATTGTATACAACTCAAGTAAGTTTTTACTAAATATTTTCTTTTTGAAAAATTAATTCAATGTCCTTGGAAGGAATATAAGTTTGCTAATTCCAAATAAAAAAAATTTTTTTGTTTTGTTTTTTGGTCTATAAAAGACAGTCGCATACCAGCCTGATGACTGATGGTACCAGTAGATTTACCTGCAAGGGAAAACCAATATATCACTTTGCCAATACGAGCACCTTCTCTGAATACACAGTGATAAGAGAAATCTCAGTTGCCAAGATCGATGCAATGGCTCCTCTGGAGAAAGTATGCCTCATTAGCTGTGGTTTTTCCACTGGGTATGGTGCTGCAATCAATACTGCCAAGGTGAGAAGCATTTATACCCATTATGATTGGAACTCTTGGTATATGGTGTAGATCGGCCTCGTGCATCTGGGCCATACCTAATCATTCAACCTGAGGAAGAATCACAAACCTGCCTCAAAACATCTCTGAGTTCTTTACAATCTGTCTAGTCATCCCATACCCTCATCAACATCTTTCCCATTCCCTCTTAGTCAGTAGAAAATGCCAAATTATGTCTGGATGCTATTCACAAGTGGAGACATCAGGAATTACTGGAGTTAAACATAACACAGTCACAAAATGGCTATGTGTCTTCCATATTCCAGTTCATTCTTTTTTTCATTCAACAACCATTTATGGAGTCATTCACTGTTGCAGGTGTGGATATTTAGCAGCTATCAAAACTCATCAAGCTTCTATTCTGTTGTATAATGCATCCGGTGGTGATCCATGCTTATGAAAAGAAAAGGAGAGTAGAAAGATCAACTGATGAAAGGAGTGTTGCTGTATAAAACAGATTGGTCAGGCAACCCCACTCTGATTGAGTGGATTACTGTTATACTTCTGTTTTGGAACATCACCCAATCCTTCCCGGCTCCACTGTTTAATTTGCTGTTGAATTTTAGTTCTTTTTTCCCCTGATTTTTATTAGTCCCAATACTATACAAAGAGATAGGATGGAAGGGATTCCATTTAAATTAGTCTCATTTGGGACCCAATAAGAAATTAATTGGGACTTAATTATATAATTAAGGCATTGACATTGTAAGTAATGGAAAGTTTACAGATATTCACAAGAAAAGAGAAAGGAAGGGTTGTAGGAATTTTGAGATTGTTTCAAAGAACTCAAAATATCCTAAATTAAGTAAATACTGAGCCAAATAATTCTTAAGGCTCAAAGAAAGTTCATTAAACTGCTTCTATCCATGCTAATTCCTGGGTTGAAATGCTCTATTTGCAGGTAAATTTTTGCTCCTCTGGCAAAAAAAAAGTATCCCACATTTAGAAATACCTTGAGAAATTACAACTTTAGTTATAATATGTTTTATTTGAAAATACCCTTTGCTACATCTCAAAAAAGTATATACAGGCGTGGTCTTTCCAACTGAGTGAATATGCGTGTCCTCTTTGCTTTTGTTTTATGCTTTTATGTGCTCAGGTGACCCCAGGCTCCACCTGTGCGGTGTTTGGCCTTGGAGGAGTTGGCCTGTCTGTTGTCATGGGCTGTAAAGCGGCTGGCGCGGCCAGGATCATTGGGGTGGACATCAACAAAGACAAATTTGAGAAGGCAAAGCAAGTGGGTGCCACTGAGTGCATCAGCCCACAGGACTTCAAGAAACCCATCCAAGATGTTTTAGTTGAAATGACAGGTGCTGGTGTGGAATTTTGCTTTGAGGTCATCGGAAATCCAGAAATGGTGGTATGTAATCCTCTGGAATGAAAATTATGAAATTTCTACCAATCATCACTTTAGATTTTACTTGAACAAAACTTCTAAAACTTCTTCCACATTCCTCTATTAGATTTTCCTGCGCTCATGACATCCCACCTGATACCCTCTGTCCACTCCTACAAATCTATTCATTACCCCAGAACTCCCATGCTGTGTTTTTCTTCTCTTTCCCCTCAATGGCATGAAGGGAATCGTGCCATTCCCTTCAAATAAGCAGACAACTCCAATAAGCAGGACAGAAAGGCCTTGTTAAGAATTCTCAATGGATTATTTCATAACAAGCAGAAGCCCAGTAACTTAATTTCTAAGCCCGAAGATTTAGGCAGGATAAGGAAAATACTGGATTAATGATCCTATAAAGCAATGTGAGCTTTGCGCTCATAGCAGTCTTTCAGGTTGGATCTGAGGTAAGCTTCCAAAGAAAATATTTACCAATCTTGATTAAATAGACTCATTTCAAAAATAAAGAAAAAAGATGTTGTTTTTCTGGCTAAATGTGGTTGATATAAGAGAATATGAATGGAGAAGAAGTTATTTTGCAACTTGAGACTTGCTTTCCTGGGAGATTTGTAGAAACCATGTAAAGATTGGGTTGAACGGCTCCATCAGAAGAATGGAAACCCAAGAACTGCCTCTTCCAGCCTAGGTCCTTTCTTCAGCTTACAAAACCTTTTCACTCCTCACTACACATAAATCTCCTCTTCTGTTAAAAGATATAGGAAAACCTTTCTCACAATCTTTCCCACAGACCATCAGGCTCTGAGAAATAGCCTTTCAAAATAACTAAGGGGAACATTAGTTTATCGCTTTGCTAATACATGATGTAGTACAAATATCTAACTGTACTCTTTTATGTTGAAAAGAAGATGTCAACTCTAACCATCAGTATCAGTAATGGTTCTTAATTAAAATTAGTAGTAGCAGTAGTAGTAGTAGTGATAGTAGTATTACCACCATAGATATTAGTATTTTAATTTTTAAATTTCTATCTGTTTAATCTAAAATGCCAAGTACTATATATACCTGGCAGTACACAATGTCTTATATATGTTTCAGCATATCCTTGTAAGAAAAATGTTATTTCAAATGAGGACAGAGAGAGCCATAAAAGAAGGTCACAGACCATTCAGCAGTCAAACAGAGATTTAGACTTAAGTCCCTACCTCTGAAGTACATCTTTTAACCCCTGAATTGTCTTGCATTGCTTTCCAACAGGCAGCTGCCCTGGCCTCCTGCCATGAGAGCCATGGAGTCTGCGTGATTGTTGGGCTCATAGATTATGGTGTCCAGCTCAACATCAATGGCTACTTGTTCTTCTCAGGACGTTCTTTGAAGGGATCTGTTTTTGGAGGTATGGATGAAGCAAAAAAGAGTGGAAATGTGTGGGGGTTTGGAGATGGCATAATAGATAAATGTATCATAAATGCTTGAGAAGGCACATAAAACAAGAGCTTTACACTACAGTTTTTGTTTCAACACAAATATCCAATATAGGGAGATGGATATTGGATATCTACAGTTGCCTCTTGGTAAGCTTTTTCTCGCAAAGAGAGAGAAGAGACTTTAAAAAATTGATTGGTGAAGAAGCCAATGTCCAAAGTTTAATGCAAATTCTAAATTGAAAAGGAAAGGCAATTTTGTGGTCAATAACTATACTTCAATTGAGTTATATACCTGCCAACTGGCAGTCTTTAGAGGATATGTTGAACCATTAGTGGTCATTGTTCAACAATGTAAATCTTATATGAAACAACTGAGTTGTCATTATACCAACTCAAATTATATGAAACGTAATAGATTTATGACTAAAAAGAAATACTACTGATAACAAGCAAATAATATTTATTTTTGAGAGAGAAAAAATCATAAAGTACTTTGATTTTTACATTATTTTAAAATTTTATAGATTTTAGAAGTCTTTTATGAAAAAGAATAAAGAAGCTAAATTAAGTAAATCTGTTTAGGACCCTGTGCTTATAAACAAGTAATCTGATATTTAAGAAAAATATATTTAGCCAGAGATTTTTGGGCAATCTGAATTCTTGGGCAAAAGAGATGAGAATTAGGAGCCATCTGCATTATTTGGACTAGTGAGCTAGCTGTGGTCTCCAAATTAGCTATGGTAGGGCAGTCTTACGGGTATTAGGAGTCTTACCCTGTTCATTTACAAAAAGTAGATAAATGACAGAGCCAGGGAAAAAGGCAAAAATCCAGTTTCGACTGTACTTCCAGTTCCTCCATTTGGGATCATTGGACAAACACACTGTTGTTTCCCTCTATTGTGTTTACAGACAATAACTGCTGATTACAAATGCATATACTCAGCTAGCTCTTGTAAAATAAGGTCACCAATATTTTAAATAATCCTCATAAAGAAACTATGTCACTGGACACTTAAACATTCATGTAATGATCATTAAGTTAATTCCTTTCTCTGGTTCAATAGTTTTCAATTAAGGGTAGCATTTAATGGGTGTTGAACAGGCCTGCTAAACTTCCTGCAATTTACACTTGGAAGACTTTTCCCACCCAAAATGCCATCAGGCATTCTCCTGATGACTGAGACAATTTAATCCCTTGGCTGACACCAACTTTCCCTGTGCCATTCTTACTGCCATTAGTGCTATTGTCAAGAAACACTGCCTAGCCTAGTCTGTGTTCCTGGGGCCTTCCTTTGTGTATTGTTTGGTTGAAAGAAGAAACAAAAAAAAAAGTGAAAGTGTTCCTTATATAGATATGAAAATGCTTTATCTGATCACCAAGCAAAACATAAAAACAAAGACAGTAGATCTTAAAAGCTGTCATCACAAGAAAAAAAATGTGTAACTATGTGTGGTGATGAATGTTAACTAAACTTAGTTTAATAGTAATCATTTCACAATATATACATACATCAAATCATTATATTGTATGCTGAAAACTAATACAATGTTACATGTCAGTGATATCTCAGTTTTTGAAAAAAAATAGAAAAACACACTAGCCCTTCATGCCATGACATATAGAACATTGGAATTCTTGATTACATATATCAGAAACCAACTTAAATGCAAAATACATTCCTTGGAATAGTTTTGGGTAATTTTGAGAACAGGTGGGAAGACTGAAGAATGTGGCCCAGGCTGGAACCCAGAAAAGCACGTAACTGCCAAGATCCCGTCGAAGGATGAGCTGCTGGGGACACTTGCTTCATTGCACAGTTACACCGCACTCTCCCCTTCCAGAAACAGGCAGACCACCGCTCTGTGTGGTGACTTGCTGGCATGTCACTTAGCACAGTCCTAAATATAGAAATAGTATTTCTTGATGCGGGGGCCAGATGCGGCGGGGGCCAGATATGGTGGGGATCTCCCTTTTCCGCGTCCAGCATGGAAAGAGAGATGAATGAACCGGTTCTAAGTGGAGGCGTCCAGGGATTGAGAAATAATGAAAGAAAGAAAGAAAGAAAGAAAGAAAGAAAGAAAGAAAGAAAGAAAGAAAGGAAGGAAGGAAGGAAGGAAGGAAGGAAGGAAGGAAGGAAGGAAGGAAGGAAGGAAGGAAGGAAGGAAGGAAGGAAGGAAAGAAGGAAGAAAGAAAGGAAAAAAGAAAGGAAGAAAGAAAGAAAGGAAAGAAAGAAAGAAAGAAAGAAAGAAAGAAAGAAAGAAAGAAAGAAAGAAAGGAAGGAAGGAAGGAAGGAAGGAAGGAAGGAAGGAAGAAAGAAAGAAAGAAAGAAAGAAAGAAAGAAAGAAAGAAAGAAAGAAAGAAAGAAAGAAAGAAAGAAAGAAAGAAAGAAGAGAGGGAGGGAGGGAAGGAGGGAGGGAGGGAGGGAGGGAGGGAGGGAGGGAGGGAGGGAAGAAGGAAGACTCAGAAATAGAAGCAAGCTGGGAGCCAGGTGGGATGCCATTCTCTCTGATGGAGAGGCAGTGAGGACCCTGAGCCCATGCAGCACATTTATTTTATGTCCCCAAATACCAGGAAGTATCACCAAAAACTTAGGATCAAAGGAACTTATTTGCATTCTTGAGTAGGCCAGAGCATTCCTGGTGCTTGACTGGATTTACATATCAAAGCCTGCTCCTGACACCTTGACAAAGGTAAGAAGTCAGTACTGATTAACACGCTCCGCCCTCTTGGGGAGGGTGTATCTGAGAAGCGGCTCTGCCAGTCGTCTCCGACTCAGCTGACAACAATTTAAAGAAATGCCCATGTGCCTTCCCAGGCGGCCCTCTACATCTTGAAAATTATGAAAACAGAAAATACAACACTAAGTTTCTGTTCCCTTGGCTGACCCCACCTTTCCCTGTGCAATTCTTACTTCCAGATAAAACATTTTATTCTTATCTTGCTGTATACACATTCTTAGTTCCAAAAACTGCCACTGAGATCACTGCCATGTGGAAATTATTCTCTTCCCTTAAGATATTTGGCTCTTTCATGAAACTGCAGACCAAAACCACACATGAAATGTCCTATTCCTGACCTTTGATTTGCTTTCTTTCATAGCTCCCAAGACTTTGGCTTTTTTTTTTTTTTTTTTTTTTTTTTTGGTTGTTGTTGTATAGGCTATCCCCCAAAAAATGTATTCACACACTTTGAATAATTATAAAGGCAGTGTTTATTAAAATATACTTCCTTTTCAAAATTGAGCTATCAGCTCTTAAAGTGTGAAAACACTTTTTGGGGACACCCTGTACATTAGATGTGGGCTCCCAGCTCCCACACAGTTATACAGGGAGATCCCCACCATATCTGGCCCCCGCCGCATCTGGCCCCCGCATCAAGAAATACTATTTCTATATTTAGGACTGTGCTAAGTGACATGCCAGCAAGTCACCACACAGAGCGGTGGTCTGCCTGTTTCTGGAAGGGGAGAGTGCGGTGTAACCTGACACCAAAACATCTGAGATAAGGGCCACAGTCCACTTGCTTTCAGTAAATTCTCTATTGCACCAGAGGTCTCAAGACTTTCAGGAGAACAGCCTTCTACACAGGGTATATGTTTGGGACAGGCATTCTCCTGATGACTGAGACAAGTTAATGGGAAATCCTTAGATTTCCTCAGTCAAAGCCAACACCTCCAGAGTTCACCCGGCCCTTTGTGTAGAGTGAGTCTCATGAATAAAATCTCTTGTTAATCTGTTGTATTTCCAGGCTGGAAAAGCAGAGAGAACGTCTCTAAACTGGTTTCAGATTATATGGCAAAGAAGTTTAATCTAGATCCACTGATTACCCATACTATGAACCTTGATAAAATCAATGAAGCCGTGAAATTCATGAAAACCGGAAAATGGCAAGTTCCTCCACTAATCTTTATGTCTGAGTGTTTGGGGCAAAGGGAAGGGTGTGGGAGAGTCGAAGGCAGGGAAGGGAAGTCGTGGCTGGTGAACCACATGCAGACAAGCGAAGGAGGTTTCAGGAATCTGTAAACCATCTCCTCTCCCTCTTTAATTTATTCCCAGTCTATCAATGCAATCCTTGGAATATTTAAGTGCTCATCTACCCTCACCATTCGTATTTTATTTCCAGTTTGGCATTTTTTATATGACACATTAACCAATGAGTTCAGCTCAGAAAATTTTAGCTCAAGTTTGAGTTCATAGTTTATGCAGAGGCCATGATTGTTCTATTTAAAAAGGGGGAATTATCCCCAGAATTCCAAATTCTGACACCTATCTTTGGCCCACAAACAGAACTCCAGCCATCGACTGGACACTGGCCTTCCCCACAGGGTACAGACCTGCTCACATGTTCCTCACCCTTGGAGCTGGGTGTCATTTTGAAAAAAATCTCACCACTGATTTAATCTCTCCATTTTTCACATAACATGAACAGAAGGAATCTAACTTACCTACTGGTCTACAAAGTGAAAATGTGAAATCCCAAACACAAATGTTGCTTTGGAACTGTTTCAACTTATTTTTTTCTTTCTTTTTTTTTTTCTTTTTCAGTATTCGCTGTGTCATGTTACTTTAAGTACAATGTAATGAACACAAGATCTGTGGCATATTTCACCAACTAAATTGCATCCTGTATAACTTCCGTGACTTAGAAGAATCATCCACACAGCGCTGCTTCTATGGGCTTGCCTCTGATTCATTCAGTAGTGGGCTCATCTCTGACTTCTGCTCTCACCACCTCATCAAAATTGGTCTTCTGTCACCCAGTCTCACCCAGGAACATCTCCCTGTTAGAGCTAGTTTAGGGTTGATTTGAATCACCTAATTCCAAACCCTTCAAGCAAACAGTCACCCCAAGATACTCCCATTTTCATAGTTGCCCCTACCTCTGGGCCCCTGTTTCTTTGCACACTGTGTCTCTCATCCCCATGAAACTCCACTCATTTCACACCGAAGAAATAAAATTCACCATTCATGAGTTTATTGAACATTCAGGTTAAAGCAAGCTGATGGGGGGAAGGGGACTTTATTACCTTAGCTTAAATACATCCCAGTTAAACACTAAGTACTTCATTCTTAGTATTACTCACCCCAGAGGTACTTCTACTGGTATTTCATCTTATATAACCCAGCCTCAAACCATCACTTATAATACTTCTATGTCACTCACCTCTTCTCTCATGGATTGCCACAGGAACTTTAAGTTCTTCTTTAATTGGCCAGGACAATTTAGCTCTCAGCGGTTTGTGTCACCTGGCTTCATAGCCAAGCCATCTAAAATTCAGCAGAAAGTAAAAGGGGCTTGAAAGAAAAGGAGAGTCATTAATTACCAGGATCCATGCGCCCTAGGAGGCAGCTGTGGCATTAAACAGTAAAACTGGCTTTTATTCCACTCTCCAAGGAAAGAGGGCATAGTGTGTAGTTATTGCCAATGTGTATCATAGTTTCTTTCCTTCAAGAAGTAGATGAGATAAAGACAAGGTCCAGCAGTGACTTGTGTCAACCAATCCCTCTCTACCCATGCCCCCACTTCTCTGCCCTACTCCTTCCTAATTCTCCTAGAACCTGGGTTAAGATTGAGCCCTCGTGGGATAGGATTTCTTCCCTATTCCCTAGATATAGAGTCTCTTTCAAACCCTCTTCTCCAACACACACACCAGAGCTCCCTTCCTAGTTAAGGTCTCTTCTGATGCAGTTTGGGCTCCTCTAGATCTGAAGCCACTAGATCAGACAGGGGTCCCGTGGGTCAGCAGACCTCGACAGACCTCGGGAAACCAGGAGATGAGATGTCATGTTTTTACCTAGTCCTGTCGCTTCATGAGTTAAGATCAGCCAGAAAGGCGAGCTACGTCCCCGGCCTATCTCTGCAGTCACGGCTGCCACACGTGTCAAAAGGCTCTCATGAGACTCTGATTCCCACACGGAGACGCAGCATCATGAGGGGGGCAGCCTGCCTTTCCTTCAGGGTCCCTGCCTCCTACAAACAGAGGGGAGAGGCGCTATCAAACGTATTCTTTCTCTTCCAAACTGTGTCCCCAGTGGGAGCGGGGCTCTCCTTCAGCGGGTTCAACCCTTAGCCTCCGGCAGAACTCTTCGAGTCCTAATGAGAGAATAGACAACTAAGCAAGGAAAAATGATTAACTTCAATGCCAACTAGTCATTTGTTTTTGCGTCTGGCATGCTATTTATTCTCAACACTTTGTACAAGCACAGTTGTCTCTGGGGCCTTTCTCCCTCCCGCCTCGGAATAGAAAATGGCTTGTATATTGGTTTTATTCAACCTGCTGTCTGCGTTAGAATCAGAGAAGGGCCTGGGTCCCAGTGGGCTGCCACTGCTGGCTGCCTCCTCTCTGGTCATCATAAAGAGTATTTTGACAAAGACGGAGGGCTCAGAATAGGGCATGCCTTACCAGGGATGCCTCTGCCAACAAGGGAGTGGCACTCTCCTTCTCCATCTCCCCAAGTCTGAGCAGGAAGCCCAACTCTGCTCTGCGCCTCTGTTCCCTGAGGGCAGCTCAGCATGCCCCTGCCCTGCCGTGCGAATAGCCTTACTAACACTGAGAACTTGGAGAAGTCTTCAGGTCTTGGGGGGTCTGAGTCTGCCCAAAAATGTTTTCCTGTCAACAGCACCTACATCCTATCCCAATAAAGCCCACTTCTTTAAGCTGCTTCGAATGTCTCTTTAAGTTGTAGCGCATTACAAAAGTCTGTGATCCAGTCACAAATGCAGACTTTTTCTCCTTTCTGTTGATACACGGCCAAAAATATTACACGAGTTCAGGTGACTACCCACGTCATTGTATACCCATCCACTGTCGCTGCTGGCCACAGAGGGAAAGGATTCATGAAAATTTTAAAAAGGCTAGAAAAATTAAATGTTACAGAGAAATTTTTTTTAAATCCTTTGTTACAAATGAAACCACTAACAATTTGCAAGAAAACAGTTTTAATTAAAAGATATAAATGAAAAAGAAGTTAAGAAGTGAAACGTGGGAGTGAGAAAGTGGAAGCAAAGAGTATAAATTATACTTCCAAACAGTATACTAGAAAAATTTAATTATTCTACAATAAAATATTACTTAAAGTCTGGAAGAGATAGTGGAATACTATGGGATTAAAAAGAAATGGTATAAAGAAAAACACGCTGACAGAGAAGGCAAAATACATTGTTAAACTTTTAAAAATACGTACAAGGAACACTTGCATATACTAATATCAAGCCTCAAAATATGTAAAGCAAAAAGTAGGAAAAGGCCCTGGCTGGTGTTGCTCTGTGGTTAGAGCTTCAGCCAGCACACAAAATGGGTCATGGGTTTGATTCACAGTCAAGGGCACGGACCTAGGTTGCAGGTTTGATCCCCGGACTCAGACGGAGTGAACTAAGGAGACAACCAATCGATGTGTCTCTCTCACATTGATGTCCCTACCTTTCTCCTTCCACTCTCTCTAAAAGTCAATGGAAAAAATAGCTTCAGTGATTATAAGAAATGAACAAATTTGTAGTAATTATTTTTAAATATCTCTCGTAGTTAATAGAATAAGCAGACCAAAAATCAATATGAACTGGCTCCAGTACACCGCTGGTGCTTATTCTCATTAATGATTACAGAACTACAAATTAAAAACAATTACTTATCATTCCACACCCACAGATTATAAAAAATTATAAAGTCCAGCAATTCCAAGCATAGGCATGTTTGTGGCCCAGTGGAAACTCTGATACAGCCTTGCTGGTAAGCAAAGCCATATTGTAAAAACACTTTGGCCTTCTCTATCAAAGTTGAAGATACAGTACTTCCCCACCTACTCAAAATATCTCACAACCTCTATGGGACACTCCATTTCCCACCAACAGCCAAGCAAGTGTGATTCCAGGGGAGCTCTGGCCCACAGCACCGGTGGCCACAGCTCCATAAGGTCAAATGGGGCACCAGGTACTTGCCTACAGGCATCCAGGGACTACTCTGTTCTGAGCACAGCCAGAGACCCAAAACCATCAGGTTGGCATAATAGTGGATACTGTTTGCATATTAGTCCTGAATTTTCCTTAAGGAGACTTTTTTATGCAACCATTAATTCATCATAAGAAAGAAAAAGGAAAGGAAGATAAATGATAATGAAAATAAACAGCTACAAGCAATGTGGGGGATTTCTCAAAAACATGGAATTGAGAGAAACATGGAAGAATACATACACTTAGATTGCATTCATATAAAGGTTTTAATAAGTAAAGCTAAACAATACTTACAGAGAAGCATAAATTATAAAGAAGTGCAAGGAAATAATTATTAGGGTGATGCAGGAAAAGGGTGGGTACAGGAAGGATTCTGGAGCAGTGGAAATGTCCTGTATAATTTTGTGTTAACTCATCTGTATATGTAATAAACTTTTATCTATTATTTTATATTGTGCAATAAAAGGGGAAAAATAAGTAAACAAAATCTCCAAATAATGGCTGGGAGCAAAGGCTGTTTGCAGCTGAAATACGATAGCACAAATGACGTGATAAAATATGGGCTGAGATGTGGATCACAGCAACCAAAAAGGAAAGTGATTGGAGGATAAAAGAGCAGGGATGGTATTTATTCAATGGCAGTTCAATCCAGGATACAGAGAGAGCATCCTGGACAGAAGTGGAATTTCTTAAATCAGAGAGAAGCTTCCTAGGCGACTTTGCTAAAGAAAAATGGGCACCAAGGGGAAAGTAAGCAAATGTACTGTTTCTTTGTTCAATTCTTCTTTATTTGTATACTTTTGCTAAAAAGTTTCAATTTAAGCTAATCACAGAATGCATTCAAAGTTGATCCAAAGCACCTTTCATGCTAGAAAATTACTCTAATAAAATTGCTGTAGACTGGCCATAATGCTTACAACAAGATGTCAAATTAAATATTCACAATTGTCAAAAGGAGAGAGAGATTTGGGTTAGTGAATTTACTCTAACCATAAAATAGAATTTGCATTTGTTAAAAGTAGTGTTAGAGAAAAATATGGAAAATAATCATAGTATATTAATAAGTAGAAAAAGTAGATTAAAAATATCACATACAATAAGATCCCATTTGGGGGATAATTCAAAGGATTTACCTCACAAAATTGCAGGTGGATTTTATTTCTTTTCTTCTTGTTTGTATTTTGAAACTTTCCATAATAAATATATATTGTACCTGTAAATAACACTAGTGATACTTTTTTAAATAATTCAAAATTATATAACTGTCAAAAATATGTATTCATGTTGTCAAAGACTAGGAAAATCACATCAAAAGAAAAAACAGTAGTATTAGAATGGAGAATTATAGGTTTGTTTCTTTCTACTTTCTTTCAATATTACTTATATTTAAAACTAAAAATACAATATTAAGAGGCAAGCCCAGCTGGTGTGGCTCACTGGTTGAGTGTTGACCTATAAACCAAGAGGTCACAGTTCCAATCCTCATCAGGTCACATGGCCAGTAGCATGCTCAATCCCCAGTAGGAGGAGTGCAAGAGGCAGACAATGATTCTCTCTCATCATGGAGGTTTCTGTGTCTCTCTCCCTCTCCTATCCTCTCTGAAATCAATTAAAATATTTTAAGAGGCTAAATAAAATTTTAATTATAGAATCTTGCTTAATTTATAAAATAAGTTTATATAATACTATTTAATTTCTTTTATACATTTTTACCCAAAATTTTTGCAGTGACCAAATTTTTATTTAATTTTTATTTATTCTACTGATAAATTTACTAATTATTTAAGCCTCACTTCTCAAACTTTTATGTGCATATGAACCACCTGGATCTTATTCAAATGCAGATTTTGATTTAGGGAATTTGGGACAGGGCTTGTAGCTCTAACAAGTTCCCTGGTGTTGTCAGTAACTTCTGATCCTAGGGGGGATCATACAATGAGTAACAAACATGTAAAGTCACATCTGTACTCTAGCAATAAGGACTCAGGTAATTCAGAGCTGATAACAAATCTTTCCGTCAACAAATACTTATTGGCCAAACCCTATGAATTTATCCCCTCTTCTACTGAAGGGGGAAAAGATCAAGGCATTACATTAAGGTAAACTTTAATGCACCTGTTTTTCTCAAAAAAATTAAAAGGGCACCCAGGCCAGTGTGGCTCAGGTTCTTGGGCATTATCCCTTGCACCAAGGTGTTGCCTGTTCGATTCCTGAAGAGGGGCCTGTGGAAGGCAGTTGATCACTCTCAGATCTATGATTCACTCCCTTCCTCTCTCTAAATAATCAATAAACTAGTCTTTTAGAAAAAAATAAAAGTGCAATGACTATAATGTAGATCGTGTTTTCTTATTTTCAATAATCCCCTTTTCTATAAAATAATATAATTATATAAAACATCCAGCCACAAGTTATGGTATCAACATGCTTTTATTGTTTCCCCCCATAATATTCTTTATTACCTTCTCCCTCCCTCCTCCACCACAACTTCTCCCTCTCTTCCCTCCCTTCCTATGTCCATCTCTCTCTTCCAGGTTATTAAATGCAAAGCAGCCATCGCCTGGGAAGCAAACAAGCCCCTTTGCATAGAAGAGGTTGAGGTAGCTCCCCCCAAAGCACATGAAGTTCGAATTCAGGTGAGTGGGGACTCCCCCATCACTGCACTAGGCACTAACTTGGTGCAGACTTGGCTCTGTCAGGTCAAACCCGTGTGATGTGACTGGGAAGTGCTACCATTCTCAGTGTGGGGGATTGTATCTTTAGGTTCAGATACAAACAGGCCTTATCTCCAGGAGGGGTAAATCATTAATTATTTATCAGTAATCATTGATAAAGGGCTTAAAATTTAACTAAAGCACCTTAACATTAATCCTTAACCTTAAGAGTCAGATTAAGAAAATCACATTACATTATATTTAGTTATGTTTTCTTTTTGTTTTCCACTTGACAATTATTAAAAGAGAGAGAGAGAATTTGGTTCAAAACAAGGAAAAAAATAAATAAAACAAGGGAGAGGAAAACCTGAAGAGCTGCCCCGGCAGCACAGGGTCTTGGGTGCGGATGAAGGGAAGGCAGTGGGAGAGCAGGGAGAAGAGCCCACGCTGAGTGGACAGACCATCAAGGGCAAGTTGGGGTCATGTCTCCATTTCCCCAGAGCTGGCTGCCCAGGCTATGTTTCCCCTCCAACCACCACAGGAAGGGCTTATACATGAGAATGAGTGGGATACCCTCATGAGCAGAATCTTGAAGAAGAATATGGAGAGACAGCAGTAATTAATGTAGACAATCTTTTACTTGATCTCTCACTTTTAACTATAAAATTTTAATTTCCTCGATTTCATTTCATGTCATTTCAACAAAATTTGAACAAGGCCTGGAAACCTGTGTTCTCTCCACTCCTCTGCCTATTAGACTTTGTTTAAATTTTTCCTATTGCCTTTGATTTCTCCTCTCCTGGAGACAGTAACTGCCAATTTTATCTCTTTTTATGATTTTCCAATGATAGTAAAAGCCAGAAAACTAAGGTATAAGAGAAAAAGAATACATGCTAATATATCTTAACTGGGTGTTGTTGTTTTTTTAAGTATTATGTATTTATTGAGCTCTAAGAGTGTTGTAAAGTCTCAGAATGACAGTGAAATTATCCTAAAATTATCCACTTAACAACCCCAATGATATAATTACAGAAACAACTCAAGTATCTGGTCGCTTTGTAGATTATCGCCACTGCCTTGTGCCATACTGATGCCCATATTCTCCATCCTAAATTTACGGAGGCTCTGTTCCCAGTGATCCTTGGCCATGAGGGGGCAGGTATCGTGGAAAGTGTTGGGCCAGGAGTGACCAACTGCAAACCAGGTATTTTATTTTCTCATTCCAATAAGTGGGAATGTCAGGATATTTCAGGGATAATTCCTAATAGATTCCTGGCTTTGCATGCTATATGGATCTCTGTTTACATAATGGACCATCTTTTCCAAAGCAAAAGTGAGAACCCAATCTATCACAGTCTAACAATGAGACAGAATACTTGAGTCAGAATTGTCTGGTAAAATCTGGGGGATATGATCACTTCATTTACATATAGCACTGAGAAACTGTACAATGAAGCTAAGCTGCAAAGTTAGATTAAACTGACGCTTCCATGGACACGCAAATGACAACTTACAACCTCCTCTAAATAAAGCAAAAAACTAATTTAATATTATAAAGAATTTAAAGAATGAGGTAGCTCATTCTAAGTGAGAAATATTACACATATGCCAATGTTAGCTTAAGTTAGTCTTTCTGGAAGTTTGAAAGATAAAAATGACATGAAACATGACAATGACTGAAATTACTTACTGCATATTTCATAACAGATATTCCACCAAATACTGGAATAAGGGCTCTGGAATCCTCACTTGTCAGACTTCCTTCCTTTAATTAGGATGCTCCAAACCTTGAGGTATTCGTATTAGTATCTTTCCATTCCAAACAAGATCATAAAAACCAGCTGCTTCTGAAAATTTTGCATCCATGAGGGGTCTGATCAGTGTAGGCCCAGCTCTGCCACCTGCTGGCTCTGTGACCTTAACCAGTTAAGTCACTTTTCTGTGACTCAGATTTCTGTTTCTAAAGTGGACAATAACACTACCCTTTTCAAAGGGTTGTTCTGCGAATTAGATGAGACAATATACTAGTAAGTAAGCAATTAGAATGGTGTCTGGCACCTACTAACAGTTGAACAAATGTTAATTATTATTGGACCTTGGTCATCAGAGGATAGAAGCCATTTTTAAATCAAAATGGAACAAAAAGTAGAAAATGTGAAACTTGACAGTAAAACAAATGGTGAAACACGGTGGTGATGGTTTAACATATACTCTCCATATCTAGTCTGTCACTGTCCACCTCTCCTGTTATATGAGGATGTCCTATTCCACATGGGGGTTTAGAAATATAGTAAATAATAGTTATGATGTAGAGAGCTAAAAGGACAGCAGAGTCTCAGGTAGGACTCTTCACCTGATGGTATCAATACAGACTTGTTGCTTAAGTGCCCAGCTGGGGGGGGGGGTGCGGGGGGAGTAAATATAGGTAATACTTGGGAAAATCAGCAATCTTTGAGAGTATCAAAATGTTTTGCCACCTTTACTCTGCTGAACATAAAATGTATACCATAAGAAATGGTGTTTTCCACTGATTCATCTGGTAGAAATTATTTATAAGTAACATTTACAAGTAATGTTTATAGGCATCCAACATATGGCCTATCTTTCTAGGTGACAAAGTGATTCCTCTCTACATGCCTCAATGTAAAAAATGCAAGTTCTGTCTAAGTCCACTCACAAATTTCTGTGCAAAGCTCAGGTAAGCTCTACACACTATTAGTGAGGGTATAAGTTGGTACGAATATTTTGGGCAGTACATTGGCAAAATGTAAATGATGTTGAATACGTGCATATTTCTACCCAACAATTCTACTCAGGTGTGTACAAGGAACTGTTGCAAAATCACGCAGGGAGACATGTGCTAGAATGTTCATTGCAACATTGTTTATAATAGCAAACTATTCCAAAGAGCACAGATATCCTTCAGTAAGAGAATAGATTAACACAGCGATTTTCAACCTTTTTCATCTCATGGCAATAATCAAAAAACTCCCAGCAAGCAAAAGCCCTGGCCCATATGGCCTCACAGGGAAGTTTTACCAAATATTCAAGGAAGAACTAATGCCTATCCTCCTCAAATTATCAGAGGAATGAACACTTTCAAGCTCTCTTTGCAAGGCCAGCATTATCCTAATTCTAAAAACAGATACAAAAAAAGAATTATAGACCAATATCTCTGATGATCATAGATGCTAAAATCCTCAACAAAATAATAGCAAATAGGATCCAGCAATATATTAAAAAGATCATACACCATGACCAATTGGGATTTTTCCAGACATGCAAAGCTGGTAAAATATTCACAAATCAATGAATGCGATGCATCACATAAACAAATTGAAAGACAAAAAGAATCATATGATTATATCAATTGATGCAGAAAAAGCAGTCAACAAAATCCAACATCCACTTTTTATAAAAATTCTCAGCAAAGGGGAATAGAGGGGTCATACCTCAATATAATAGAGGCCATATAGAACAAACCTACAGCCAACATCATACTCAATGTGCAAAAACTAAAAGCATTTTTCCCAAGACAGGAAAATTCTTATTCAACACAGTACTGGAAATCCAAGAAGAAAAAATAAAAGGCATCCAAATAGAAAGGAAGAAGTAAAACTGTCATTATTCGCAGATGACATGATGTTTTATATAGACAACCCTAAAGACTCCACTATAAAATTACTAGATTTACTAAATGAATTCAGCAATGTAGCAGGATACAAAATTAACACCCAGAAATCAATGATATTTTTATGCACAAATAATGAACTCTCAGGAAGAGAAACTAAAAAAAAAAATCCCATTTACTGTTGCAACAAAAAAATTAAGATACTTAGGTATAAATTTAACCAAGGAGGTAAAAGATATGTACTCAAAAACGTACAGGATGTTGAAAGAAGATAGAGGAAGATATAAATAAGTGGAAGTACATACCATGTTCATCATTTGGTAGAACTGACATCATTAAAATGTCCATAGCACCCAAAGCAACCTATAAATTCAATGCAATTCTTGCCGAAACCGGTTTGGCTCAGTGGATAGAGCGTCAGTCTGCGGACCGAAAGGTCCCAGGTTCGATTCCGGTCAAGGGCATGTACATTGGTTGCGGGCACATCCCCGGTAGGGGGTGTGCAAGAGGCAGCTAGTCGATGTTTCTCTCTCATCGATGTTTCTAGCTCTCTGTCCCTCTCCTTTCCTCTCTGTAAAAAATCAATAAAATATATATAAATTCAATGCAATTCTTATTAAAATATCAGTGGCATATTTCACAGATCTAGAAAAAAATAATCCAAAAATTAATATGGAACCAAAAAAGACCCTGAATAGCCACAGCAATCTTGAGAAAGAAAAACAAAGTTGGAAGAATCACAATACCAGCTATCAAGTTATACTACAAAGCCACTGTAATAAAAACAACCTGGTTCTGGCACAAGAACAGGCATATAGATCAATGGAACAGAACAGAAAACCCAAAAATCGACCCAAGCTATTATGTTCAATTAATATTTGACAAATGAGGCAAGATCATACAATGCAGTAAAAACAGTCTCTTTAATAAATAGTATTAGGAAAACTGGAGAGGTACATGCAAAAAAATGAAACTAGACCACCAACTTACACCATACACAAAATAAACTCAAAATGGATAAAAAAAAGACTTAAATGTAAGTAATGAAACCATAAAAATCCTAGAAGAAAACATAGGCAGCAAAATCTCAGGCATCTCATGGAGCAGAATTTTCACCGATACATTGCCTAGAGCCAGAGAAACAAAGGAAAAAATAAACAAATGGGACTACATCAAACTAAAAAGCTTTTGCACAGCAAAAGAAACTAGATTCAAAATGCAAAGGGAACCCACTGTATGGGAGAATATATTTGCCAATGATACATCATCTAAGGGGTTAATTCCCAAAATATACAATGTACTCATATAACTCAACAAAAGGAAGACAGACAATCCAATTAAAAAATGGACAGAGGATCCAAATAGACACTTTTCCAAACAGGCCATACAAATGGCCAAAAGACATCTGAAAAAATGCTCAGCATCACTAATCATTAGAGAGATGCAAATTAAAACGACAATGAGGTAGAACCTCACATCTGCCAGAATGGCTAACATTAACAAATCAACAAATAAGTGCTGTCGAGGATGTGGAGAAAAAGAAACCCTAGTGCACTGCTGGTAGGAATGCAGACTGTTACAGCCACTATGGAAAACCGTGTGGAGTTTCTTCAAAAAATTAAAAATGGAACTGCCACTTGATCCAGGGATCCCATGTCTAGGAATATATCCTAAGAATCCCAAAACACCAATCAGAAGGAATATAGGCTCCCCTATATTCATAGCAGCATTATTTACAGTAGCTAAGATCTAGAAACAGCCCAAGTGCCCATCAGTAGATGAGTGGTTAAAAAAGCTGTGGTACATTTACACAGTGAAATACTATGCAGCTGTAAAAAAAAATAAAAATAGGATCTCTTACTTTTTGAGACAGCATCCATGCACCTGTAGAGTATTATGCTAAGTGAAATAAGCCAGATAGAGAAAAACAAGTATCACAGGATCTCACTTACATGTGGAATTTAATGAACACAATAAACTGATGAATAAAATAGAACCAGAGGCATGGAAACATAGAACAGACTGATGAATCTCAGAGGGAATGGGGTTGGGGGGAGGTAAGAAATTAATCAAAGAATTTATATGCATATATGCATTGTCCATGAACAGAGATAATGGTAAAAGCCTGGAGGCGGGGTGAGAACTCAGTGGTGGGGGGGCAAGGGGGAAAGAGGGGGAGACATTTGTAATACTCTCAACAATAAAGATTAAAAAATATTTTAAGTTTATTGTTATCATTATGATTTTTAGATGACCCCTGACTATTATGTCTATTATATCATACTAGTAGCCCTGTGCACAATTCCGTGCACCAGTAGCTCTCTGCAGGGTCTGGCCGTTCTGCGCCCACTGCCCAGAGGCTCTCCGCTGCCCAGAAGCCCATCTGCAACTAGGCGCTGAACACTTGCCTCGTCGCCACAGCGATGAAGCAAGCATTCCGCCAGGCCACTCATGCTGCCCACTCTCAGCGGCCAGCCCCCAGGACTGGGGGACTCTGGCGGGGCTGAGAGGACTGGGTGCTGCCATCTATGGGCGCCACCATCTTTTTTGTGATGGAGTGATGATTAATTTGCATATTACCCTTTTATTAGATAGGATATTATCTACACTAATAAAAGAGAAATATGCAAATTGACCTGTCTCCGTGATACCCGCAGCCAATCAGGAGTGAGTATGCAAATTAACCCAACAAAAATGTCAGGTTAATTTGCATACACAGGCGGGGAGCAAAAACTGAAGGCTCCAGCCCAAGCAAAGACTGAAGACTATAGACTAAAGACTGAAGATTAAAGAGGCTTGGCTTCTCTGCTGCGGCCGGAGCAAAGGCCTGGGTCCTGGGTGCTAGAGGAAAACCGGTGCCGGCAGGCAAGGAAGGAAGGCCTATTGCATGAATCTTAGTGCAACAGGCCTCTAGTGTATTATAATAAACATATTATTTATATTATATTTTATATATTATTTATATTACATATTTAATATATTTCAGTGATGGCGAACCTATGACACGTGTGTCAGGCCATTTCTGATGACACGTGGCCGCTGAGGCGGCCGCATGCTGAGGATGAAACATTTGCTGCTCCTGAGGATGAAACATTTGCGAAATATTGTTTTTTCCTCAAAGTGACACACTACCCGAGTTATGCTCAGTTTTTTGGCAAAGTTTGACACACCAAGATCAAAAGGTTGCCCATCACTGCTATATGTCATCATATATTATATACAATAAATATATAAAAATTATGTTTTTATATTATATATAATGACAAAAATGTATGCACACTTTGAATGATTATAAAGTCAGTGTTTATTAACATACAGTTCATTTTCAAATTTTAAAAGAATCTACAGAAATTAATAATTTTTTTGTCAATGCCTGTTTTCAAACTGATGACCATACTGGTCCAGACACTGCTAATGCAAAGCAATCATCAAGAATTGCAAACATCAAGAATCATTTTGTTGATATTTGTATGCCCTCATTTACTGTTGCTAGTTTTGTACCATAAACTTTATCTTTTATTTATCCCCATTAAAAAAGTCTAGTGGCACTTTAGAATAAATTTTCTTTGTTCAAAGCTCAGTCTGGCTTCACCCATTATTTCAAATTAGTTAAACCTGAAAAGGAGTGAAAATTAAGTGAGTTATCAATTGTTAAAGTATGTATACATTTTGGGGGACTATATATATATATACTATATATATGTGTGTGTGTGTGTGTGTGTGTGTGTGTGTGTGTATGCAAAAAAGTTCCAAGTGATTTTCTCAATTTTTTCATATCTAAATTGTTATAACTAATACATAATGCCTAACTATTTTTTTGAGGAATCAGTGATCCATTTACTTTCTCTTTTTTGTATCTTTTTTAAAATTCTCTAGTCAATTCAAAGATCCTATTATTCAGCAAGAAGTAATGGAAGACAAAACCAGCAGGTTTACCTGCAAAGGAAAACCAGTTTACCATTTCTTAGGGACCAGTACCTTCTCTCAGTACACTGTCGTATCAGATACTAATCTTGCCAAAATAGATGATGATGCAAATTTAGAGAGAGTCTGTCTGCTTGGATGTGGATTTTCAACTGGCTATGGAGCTGCAATCAACACTGCCAAGGTAAAATGGTTAATCACCAGTTTCTATAAAACAGAAGTTATTAGGAGGCAGCTAGAATTATCTTCAAACCCTGGCTCTATTTATCATCTCTGTGGTTTTAGGCAAGTTATTTAATCTCTTTACTTCTATTTCTGTATAATAATATATATTACAAATTACTGTGGGAAAACTAAATCATATTGCATATGTAAGACATCTGGCCCAGTGGGTGGCATATAGTTGGCACCCAATTCATGTCAATTTCTTTCCCTATACTAGTATGTTATATTATAGGTCATCCCTAATTTAAATACAGCCTGCTTAAATATGTCTCCTAAATATGAATCCTCATCCTGGGACAGCAGACCCAGTTAAGAAACAATAGAAACCCACCCCCACGTGGCGACGCCTACTTTCTCCCTGAAGGTACAGATTCCTCCCTAAACTGTAGTAATTCATCTCCGCTTCTCACCCTATCCTTTTGTGGCTCCAGTGCAGGTTCTCAGATGGCAGCCGTAATGGTGGAAAGATATGTCCCTGAGTCCTATGTTACAATTTATAAGCTTTTCAAAGCTGTTTAACTCAGAGACTAGAGAGATGTCAGTATCCCTCAAACTATCTCCTAATTTAAATCTCCTTAACATCAGTCTTCATCCCTTGACTCCAAATTGCAACTAAAATTGGTCTTTCTAAACAGCACATATGACTATTTCATCTCCCTTCCATTATTCCTTTTTTCCTTAAGTACACTGCAGTGGTTCTCCCTACTTTTCCCTGCCCAGCCTTGCCTCCAGTCACTATGGCCTCTGGGCTTTGCACACCTGGCTCCCATCAACATTGCCTGGAGAGCTCCCCACCTCTTCTAGCTGGGTTTTTGTATTTGCCACTTCCTGTTAGAAAACTACTCCAGTCCTTTGGGCATAACTTAGGAACCCCTCGCAGTTTCCACAAAGTATCCATGTTTATTCCTGTCCACCTTATCACACTATGGAGGAATTTCCCATTACTTCTCCTTCCTATGAAACTATTTGCTCCTTGAAGGCAAGAACTCTCTTTTGTTCATTGTGGTATTTCTGGAGCCTAACCCTGTGCATGTCACATAGTAGGGATGTGACAATCTTTCAGTGAATGAGTGAACAAAACTAGGTTCATATGCAACCCTTAAAACATCTTGGTGAAGTTCCATCCTCAGTTTTGCAACAAAAATTTCTTTTTATCAGATTGCCTAGAGTTGTTGGGTTTCAAGGAAGCAAAGTCATCCTAATGAAAATAAGAAGCTGATTTAGTAACCAGAATATCAAGGTCTGACTTTTCATTGAGAATTTATTGGCCAAGCACACAGGGATGCTAATCTTGGCCATCAGTGTATTACCTCCCTCTAAAATATCATTTGTTCATTCATTCATTCACTTATTCACTCATTAATAAAAATTAAAAGTTGTATGGGAAGACAAGCTACAATACAAAGGCTCCTGGGAGAAGGGTGTTAATTGGGTAATGTTAACAGCTTATGTGACCTTGACAGTCAAAGCACATTCTCCTGTAGATGGCACTGGCCTCTCAAGGAAGAATTATTGCTCTTGGGGTTAAACACATCCCCTTTTCTGGACTCCATGCAGATGCTCGCCTTCTACTACTATAATCTTTTTTCAGCAATATTAACACCAGAGATTCAGCTACAGTTTACTTTTAAATCTAGTCAAAGCTTATCTAAATTCCCATGTTATTCCCACTGTTGAGGAACAACTAAATCACCTCACCAGATGCTCAAAGAAGAAAAATAAATCTGATAGGACCAAGTAAAGGAAAGGGAAGTATGAGTAATCCTATATAATAAAAGGCTAATATGCAAATTGACCAAACGGTGGAACGACTGGTCACTATGATGCGCACTGACCACTAGGGGGCAGATGCTCAACAAAGGAGCTACCCCCTGGTGGTCAGTGCACTCCCATAGGAGGAGCACCATTCAGCCAGAAGCCAGGCTCATGGCTGGCAAGTACAGCAGCGGTGGCAGGAGCCTCTCCTGCCTCTGCAGCAGCTCTAAGGATGTCCGACTGACAGCTTAGGCCTGCTCCCCATGGGAAGCAGGCCTAAGCTGTCAGTCGGACATCCCCCAAGGGCTCCCAGACTGTGAGAGGGCACAGGTCGGGCTGAGGGACGCCCCCCCCCCGAGTGCACAAATTTCATGCACCAGGCCTCTAGTCTACCCTACCTAATAATAGACAAATACGCAAATTGACCATACCTCCGACACACCCACAAGCCACGCCCACAAGCCACGCCCACCATCCAATCAGAGCGAGCATGCAAATTAACCCAAACCAAGATGGCTACAGCCACAGAGAGCAAGGTTTCCTAGGTAACAGAGGAAGCCAAGCTTTCCGCCTGCCCTTGCCAGGCCTAAGCCTCCACTCAAGTTACAAAGTTTCAATTATAGAAGGTAAACAAATTTAAACAAATGGCGGCAGAATGGAGCTTGAGAGAGCAGGCCAGGGTTGCCGCCGGCAACAGAGGAAGCAAAGCTTTCAGCACACCCTGGCCGGGCCCACCCGCTTAAGGCAACAAAGTTTCAATTATAACCCCAACACAAATGGCTGCCGGCCTGGAGGGAGCCCCAGGCTTGGCTCCGCTCCAGGCTACAAAGTTTCAATTGTAGAAGGAAAATAAATTCCAGATACCAGGGCCTCCGCTTGGGTTGCCAGGGGGCGTGGCCGGCCTGCAAACCACCACAGGCCCCTCGCTCAGGCCGCCCCATGCCCCAAGGGAACCCCCACCTGATCCGGGACACCCTTCAGGGCAAACCAGCTGGCCCCCACCCCTGTACCAGACCTCTATCCTATCTAATAAAAGAGTAATATACAGATTGATCATCACTGCAACACACAATATAGCTGCCCCCATGTGGTCAAAGATCCTGTCCCCATGTGGACACAAGATGGCCACCACAAGATGGCCAGCAGGAGAGGGCAGTTGGGAGGCACCCAGCCTGCAAGGGAGGGCAGTTGAGAAGGACCAGGCCTGCAAGGGAGGGCAATTGGAGGTGATCAACCCTGCAGGAGAGGGCAGTTAGGGGTGACCAGGCCGGCAGAGGAGGGAAGTTGGGGGCAAACAGGCTGGCAGCAGAGTGTTTAGGGGGTGATCAGGCTGGCAGGCAGAAGCGGTTAGAGGCAATCAGGAAGGCAGGCAGGCAAGCAGTTGGGAGCCAGCAGTCCTGGATTGTGAGAGGGATGTCCGACTGCCCGTTTAGGCCCGATCCCAATGGATCGGGCCTAAACGGGCAGTCGGACATCCCTTGAGGGGTCCCATATTGGAGAGGGTACAGGCTGGGCTGAGGGACAACCCCACTCCATGCACGAATTTCATGCACCGGGACTCTAGTATATATATAAAAGGCTAAGTGTCCACCCTTCCCTCTGACCAGTAGTTATAAAACGCACTGACCACCAGGGGGCAGATGCTTAACGCAGAAGCTGCCATGATGCACACTGGCCATTTAAAAATAAATGGCACCACGGACCTGGCACCAACAAACCAACACTCGGCTTCCCCCAAGTGGGACACGGGTGCTGCTACAACACTAGAGTAACACCCCACCAAGTCGCAGCCAATGCTGTCAAGACCCCATGGTGCAAAATGCGGCCCACAGCCCAGCCCAGCCCAGCCCAGAAACAGTCGCTGTGGGCACCAGGTAATGATGTCACATAGCAGCGCCCAGCTGCCTCTCCCTAGTGACTAGCCTCCTTGGGATTTCTTCAACCCAGGCACCCGACTTGCTGTACAGCCAGGTACAAACATTTTACAGTTTAACCAAATGTTTGTGAAGCATTTTCCCATGCCTCATCTCATTTTATTCCTGGGATAGGTAGATAGGAAATTCAATAGAATCCTATTTTCTTTTCATTAGCCAGAAAACAGAGATTTAGAAAATTTTATAAACTTGACCCAACTGAAAAGAAGTAAGATATGGTGGAACTTGAAAATGATTTCAGGTTTTCTCTCTGTATAGTATATAGTCAAACACTGCTGCAATTAAATATTTTGCCCTTTTTTCTTCCTGTGTGATCTACAATAACAATCTGCTTCGTGTTGCTATTTACTGCTGTGTTGCTGACAATTACCTGAAAGAGAAGTTGGGGTGCTTCACTGGGCTGGAAAAAGTTTAGCTAAATCAGAAAGCAGGTCTAATTAAGCAAGTTTATCTATATATATATAAAAGGCCAAGTTGACTCACGCACGCACAATACATATACCAGTGAAGCTCTTGCTAGCGCCAATTGCATGGGTGTGTTTTGACCTGTCCTTGTCAATCGTGAATTTGGTTGACACTTCTATTATAGAGAAAGGGCGAATAGCGATGTTAAAATATTTCTACTAATTAATTTCCTTTCAATGTTCATGAGTCCATGCACCGGGACACTAGTTCTAGATAAAAGGCAAGACTCTACTAAAGCTTAAAATTTACTTTTGAAAAGAAAAGTGATGCAAAAACTCTGAATAATTCTTAGGAACCTCCAACAGCATCACCAGAACCTCTGATTTATTTTAATGTGCTTGTATCATTTATAGCCCAATTAATTACATTTTATGAATATCTTTGGAAGTATGAAAATGCCCTGTAACAGTGTTGCCTGCAGATAGAAAATCAAATGGGGAGAGGGTATTTTATAGTGACCGCCCCAGTACTGCAATCAAAAGCACTTTTACTCTCAGGGGTCAGCTTATATAACACATTCAGTGCAGTGTATTCAATTTATACACTGTTGTGAGCTGGCCTAAGAATCCAACTACTGAGTACAACATTGTGCAATGGAGAAAATGCTTTTCTACTCTCCATGAGACTTAGAGGCGAGCTATTTAACACAGTCTCTGGAGACATATACTTGGAAATAAACTAAACAGATGCCACAATATTATAGTAAATAGTACAGACTGTAAATAAAACAATATTCTGGATATTACAAATATATTTTTATTTCCCCTGAATAGCAAAGGCTATTCTATACAGACCCAATATTATGCATAAAGTGAGAGATGTCCATTCTCTTTGTAACTTTGTTCCCAATACACCTCTTAGGCAGATTTTCTTCTTTCCCTTTTGTTTATGCTTTAATTTTAAAAGTGTCCCATCATCATGAGAAAATAATAATAGTAAGCATCCCTCTATGCAGTGTTGTTGTTTTTGCCACTACCTCACTCTACAGAGTAACATATTCCAGTTGGTACTACTTTCTAATTGAATTACAAAGAAAAGATTTGTGGGGAGAGTGTTACTTGAGTCAGGCCAAAAACATAGGTTATACTTTTCTTTATAGAAAATAAGGTGAAAAGTACAGCAGGCTGAAGGAAAAGCAAGAACTAAGACATGAGGAAAAGAAAATGAGATAGTTTATTGAGACTGCAGTACTGAGAATATCATAGAGATAAAAATGAAAGGAAATAGGGGTCAGATAATAAAAATCCTCCAACGCCATGCAAGGAAATTTGGATCTATTCAAATTAAATAAATTGATAATTGAGATCACTGAGTTATTTCACATTTAGAGAAATATTAGTGGTCATCAAAACTATAACATTATGCCAAACCGGCATGGCTCAGTGGTTGAGCCTCAATCTATAAACTAGAAGGTTATGGTTTGATTCCTGGTGAGGGCACTGGCCAGGGTGCAGGCTCAATCCCCAGTGTGGGGCATGCAGGAGGCAGCCAATCAATGATTCTCTCCCATCATTGATGTTTCCATCTCTCTTCCTCTCAATAAAAATATACTTTTTTAAAAAACTATAACATTAACACAACCAAATAAGGCCTATTAGAAATATAGACATCAAATTTCTTGTGATCTATTTAAAAGGGCAAACAATAAGCCCTTTACAGTGTGTGAGCTTTCAGATTTTGTTCTGATACCACTAAAGGGGAAATGAAAACAAGGAAATGATTTCCACTTGGGCTTGTTCCTTATAAATTGATGATCCTAATGGCCCTCAAATGATTCTCCAAGTTTAGTCAGTGACTCACTCATTTTTACATTGGTAAATTTCCCCAAGTGGCTAAATCCCTTAGTCTTATGACAGACAGTCCTACATATATTCCTGCCCCCACCTCACTCTGTACCTTTAAAAAAGGGGGGACCAGCTGCTTTAACTTATGATTTTCCTGCCTGCAGGTTACCCCAGGTTCTACTTGTGCCATCTTTGGCCTGGGAGGTGTCGGCCTTTCTGCTTTAATCGGTTGTAAAGTAGCAGGAGCTTCCAGAATCATAGCTGTTGATATCAACAGTGAGAAGTTTGCAAAGGCCAAAGCCCTTGGAGCCACTGACTGCCTCAATCCTAGAGACCTACAAAAACCCGTCCAGGAGGTCATCATTGAAATGACCGGTGGGGGTGTGGATTTTGCACTTGACTGTGCAGGTGGATCTGAAGCCATGGTATGTATGTTTTTTATAATAGTACATAATAAGTAATATTTATTAACGTTAATAAACATTAACAGTATGTATATATTAATATATTTATTCACTTCATAGTCAATATTGATATATTTGTATATATATAAATTATGTTTATACTAGAGGCCTGGTGCACAAAATTCATGCACTGGGCTCGGGGGCGGGGGGTGTAATCCCTCAGCCCAACCTGCACCCTCTCCAATCTGGGACCCCTCGGGGAATGTCTGACTGCCTGTAGGATCGGGCCTAAACAGGCAGTCGGACATCCCTTTCACAATCCGGGATTGCTGGGTCCCAACTGCTTGCCTGCTTGCCTGATTGCCCCTAACTGCTTATGTCTGCCGGTCTGATCACCCCCTAACCACTCCTCTGCCAGCCTGATCGATGCTTAACTGCTCCCCTGCCAGCCCAATCGTCCCCAACTGCCCTCTCCTGACAACCCAGTCACCCCAAAATACCCTCCCCTGCATATTCCCTCTTTATTAGCTAGGGTTTTTTCTTTTCTTTTCTTTTTAATTTAATAAATCTTTATTGTTCAAATTATTACAATTGTTTCTCCTTTTTCCCCCCATAGTTCCCCTCCACCTGATTCCCACCCCACCCTCTGCCCTTATGTCCCCCCCGCACTGTCCTCATCCATAAGTGTACGATTTTTGTCCAGTCTCTTTCTGCACCCCCATTTACCTTTCCCCCTGAGAATTATCAGTCCACTCCCTTTCTATGCCCCTGATTCTATTATATTCACCAGTTTATTTCTGTTCCTCAGGTTTTTAATTCACTTGATTTTTAGGTTCACTTGTTGATAGATATGTATTTGCTGTTCATAATTTTTATCTTTACTTTTTTCTTCTTCTTCCTCTTCTTAAAGAATACCTTTCAGCATTGCATATAATACTGGTTTGGTGGTGATGAACTTCTTTAGCTTTTTCTTATCTGTGAAGCTCTTTATCTGACCTTCCATTCTGAATGGTAACTTTGCTGGGTAATCTTGGTTGTAGGTTCTTGCTATTCATCACTTTGAATATTTCTTGCCACTCCCATCTGGCCTGCATAGTTTCTGTTGAGAAATCAGCTGACAATTGTATGAGTGCTCCCTTGTAGGTAATTAACTGTTTTTTCTCTTGCTGCTTTTAATATTCTCTCTTTGTCTTTTGCTCTTGGCATTTTAATAATGATGTGTCTTGGTGTGGTTCTTTTTGGATTCCTTTTGTTTGGGGTTCTGTGCACTTCCTGGACTTGTAAGTCTATTTCTTTCACCAGATGGGGGAAGTTTTCGGTCATTATTTCTTCAAATAGCTTTCCAGTATCTTGCTCTCTCTCTTCTTCTGGTGCCTCCATAATTCTGATGTTGGTACGCTTGAAGTTGTCCCAGAGGCTTCTTACACTATCTTCAAATTTTTTAATTCTTTTTTCTTTTTGCTTTCCAGCTGAGTGTTTTTTGTTTCTTTGTATTTCAAATCTTTGAGTTGATTCTTGTGATCCTCTCGTCTGCTGTTGGGTCTCTGTATAATATTTTTTATTTCAGTCAGTGTATGTTTAATTTCTAGTTGGTCCTTTTTCATATCCTCGAGGGTCTCGCTAAATTTATCGGCCTTTTCTAGGAAATTCTTGAAAAACCTTATAACCGTGGTTTTGAACTCTATATCCAGTTGTTTGTTTTCCTCCATTTCTTTAGTTTGTGATCTGTTTCTTTGTCTCTGCATTTTCGCTGCTTCCCTGAGTTGGTAGGGTAGCTTTGTGTGCTAGGTGTCTTATATGGCCCAGTGGGTTGGCCTCCCCAGTTACCTGAGGTGGACATTCTTGGTGCACCCCTTTGTGGACTGTGTGCTCAGCCTTGTTGTAGTTAAGTCTTGATTGTTGTTGGTATCACTGGGAGGAATTGACCTCCAGGCCAGTTGGCTGTGAGTATCAGCTGTGTCTACATCAGGAGACCTTCTGTGCTGGAGACACCTTATAGGATCAGACTTGCAAAATTGCAAAAGCCTCTGTGCTCAGCTTGGATGGGGTGGAGTCTCAGGGCTGAGCAGACAGTCTTGGCTTCCCATCAGCCCTTCCCTATGAGGCCCCTGGGTCTCAGTGTCTCTCAGTAATCGCTGCAAGCACCTCTGAGAGAAAGCTGCCCTCAAGATTTGCCCGCTGCCAGGCAGTCCAGTTTCTCCCCCAATGAATCTGGATTCCCAGATTCTCACCCGGAACTGGAGTTCTGAGCAGTCGGGAGCTTCCAGTTCCCTCCAGCCAGTGGCACAGTCAGTCCTCTCTGCACGCACTTGCGCGCTCACCTCCAGACCTCTGCCTTTCACAGCTCCCCTGAGTTTCCACCTGACAGTCCAGATTCCCCCTGAGAGCGTGGGTCCCCAAGGGCTCTCCCAGAACTGGGGTTCAGTGCATTCAGAACTGGGGTTCAGTGCAGTCAGGAGCTTCTGACTCCCTTCCTCTAGGGAAAGCCAGCGGCAACATCCGCAGTCAGTCTTCTCTGCGCGCATGCGGGCGCGTGCACCTCCAGACCCCTGCCCGCTGCAGCTCCCCTGAGTCTTCGAGTCTCTGTGTGCCTTTCTCTCTACCTGACAGTCCAGACTCCCCCCGTATGAGCCTAGGTCCACGGGGTTTCGCCCGGAACTGGGGTTCAGTGCAGTTGGAACTGGGGTTCAGTGCAGTCAGGAGCTTCCTTCACTCTCCCACCAGAGAACGCTAACCAGGCACTCAGCCACCCTTCCTCTCTGCATGTGTCTCTGTACCTCAGCCCTTTGTAGCTCCTCTGATTCTCCATGAGCTTTTCTCTTTCCTTCTAGTTGTATAATTTCCACTCAGCCAGCTTTCCTGTGGTTCTGGATGATGTCCGTTCTGTCTTTTAGTTGTAATTTTGAAATTGTTGTGCGAAGCAGCAGTTTAGGTGCCTACCTATGCCGCCATCTTGGTTTCTCCCCAGATAGGGTTTTTTCTTTAACATATTGGACAGTCATAACTGGTTTGGCTCAGTGGATGGAGCATTGGCCTGCAGACTCAAGGGTCCCAGGTTCAATTCCAGTCAAGGTCATGTACCTTGGTTAGGGGCACATACGCAGTGGGTAGTGTGCAGGAGGCAGCTGATCGATTTTTCTCTCTCATAGATGTTTCTAGTTCTCTATCCCTTTCCCTTCCTCTCTGTAAAAAATCAATAAAATATATATTTTTAAAAAAGAAACATTTAAGATTCCTCCATATCTGCCTGGCTGGTGTGACTCAGTGGTTGAGACCCCAGGCTGCCACTGCTGGGAGGGGATTGTGCCATGGGGGTGCAGGTGCCTCCCAGGCTGAGACCCCAGGCTGCAGGTTTGTGTGTGTGGGATCACTCCATGGGGAGTGAATTTGTTTTTGTTTTTTATAAAGGGTCAGGAGGGCCTCTGGGCAGCATTCCGCTAGGCCACTTACTCTGCCACCTCTCAGCGGCAGCCGTCCTTGAGACTGGGGGAATCCGGTGGGGCTGAGAGGACTGGGCACCACCATCTTGTGGCTATATGCGCCGTCATTTTTATCGTGGAGTGACAGTTAATTTGCATATTACTATTTAACTAGATAGAATAATAAGCAATGTTTATTAATAATATATTGGATATTATGTAGTGTGTTATAATTGACTAGAGGCCCAGTGCACGAAATTTGTGCAAGGAGGGGGATGTCCCTCAGCGCAGCCTGCACCCTCTCCAATCTGGGATTCCTCGAGGGATGTCCAACTGCCCATTTAGGCCCGATCCTTGTGGGCGTGGCTTGTGTGTGGTGGAATGATGGTTAATTTGCATATTGCTCTTTTATTAGATAGGCTATTTAATCTCTTAATAAATATTACAGATTTATTATGTTATTATTATTTGTTTATTCTTCCACATGAAATTCAGAGAAAACTTAGAAGTGAAAATTTTTAAGGAATTGTGCCTGCAAGAACTGAGCAAAACAATGAGAACTGGAAAGGCAGAGTTAAAGGAGTAAGAGAATGTGGCTGGTGTCACCCTAACAGCCTGAGGTACCCACTCCCATCAAAAAGCAGAGCACGGACGAAACCGGTTTGGCTCAATGGATAGAGCGTCGGCCTTCGGACTCAAGGGTCCCAGGTTCGATTCTGGTCAAGGGCATGTACCTTGGTTGCGGGCACATCCCCAGTAGGGGGTGTGCAAGAGGCAGCTGATCGATGTTTCTCTCTCATCGATGTTTCTAACTCTCTATCCCTCTCTCTTCCTCTCTGTAAAAAATCAACAAAATATATTTTAAAAATTTTTTTCACAAAAAAAAAAAGAAAATAAAAAAAGCAGAGCAGGGAGAGGCCAGCAACCTACACACAATCCAGTTCTGTCTGCCAGCCCTCAAAAATTGGCTGCAAAATTAGGTCCAAAGTACATATTTAACATGTTTAATATATTAAATGCACACATGCTGCAAAATTAAAAGTAAATATTTTTTTCGCAAACACTGCAATTTTGTATCATTCAGGTTTCCTCTCCTCTCAGGTGAGGCTCCCTGACTTGCAGGGCCTGAGAAGCTACCTCTGTCTATCCTATTCTCCTTAGAGTGGGCAGAGCCACCCGCACACTGTGGCCACAGATGGACAAGTTGACCTGCCAGAGTGCCCAGGATCTTGTTACCCCTTCACTCAGCCTGGCTCCTAACACCCTCCTCTGGGGAAGGCATCATAAGAAAAGTCTATGGCTCCACCAGGAGCTGGTTTGCAGGGTCTTCCCCTGCTTCTCACCTGACTGGTAAGTTCCCCAGAGGAGGAGAGACCAGCAAGAGCTGCTGAGAGGAGCAGGCCGCCCCTCCCAGAATAGTTTCATTGTAATAACAGAACTGTTTGAAAGAGGATCTGTTAGGTAAAAGTCAGCTCTTCCTGAAAATTCATACATTAACAGCTCCTTGTCCTGCACTGAGCTTCTGTGTCAGGCCCTGCTTTTTAATTGTCCTTGGCACTTGCAGCTTGCAATGTGCCACATCCATTCTTACTCTTTCCAAAGCTCAAATTGTTTACAAACATTGACATTCAGCCTGTTTACCTTATTTCCAGAGTACAGATATTCCCAACACTCACTACTTTATAAGTGAGTTGTTTGTTAGAACCAGCTGGAGGCCCAGGTACCAATATTTTTTACAAGTTTCTCAAGCTGAGAAACACTGACCTGAAACTTGGCAGGTTCTTTTATTAACTGATTTATTATACCAAGAAATTTATTTTAGATTATGGAATAGAATTACACTAGAGAGCCCAAATTTTAAAAGATATCATTTATTTAATCGCAAAAAGATGAGCTAGCTACCTGTCCTTTCATCAAAAGTTTCCATAAGTAAAAAAGGTAAATTTCGAGGTTGTAACAGAGATTCGACTAATGGCTATGAAACTGATTTCAATGACTTCTCATGCTCTAAAGCAGCCTAAAGAACCAAACAGAACAATTAGAAAGTTAAAATAATTGACAATTATATAAGATACTAGAGGCCCAGTGAACGAAATTCGTGCACGGGGGCGGGAGGGGGGTGTCCCTCAGCCCAACCTACACCCTCTCCAATCTGGGACCCCTCAAGGGATGTCCGACTGCCCATTTAGGCCCGATCCCAACTGCTTGCCTGACTGCCTTCCTGATTTCCCCTAAACGCTTCTGCCTGCCAGCCAGATCACCCCCTAACCACTCCACTGCCAGCCTGATTGATGCCTAACTGCTCCCCTGCCAGCCTGTTTGCCCCCAACTTCCCTCCTCTGCTGGCCTGGTCACCCCTAACTGTCCTCCCCTGCAGGCTTGATTGCCTCCAACTGCCCTCCCTTGCAGGCCTGGTGCCTCCCAACTGCCCTCCCCTGCTGGCCATCTTGTGGTGGCCATCTTGTGTCCACATGGGGACAGGATCTTTGACCACACGGAGGCAGCCATCTTGTGTGTTGGAGTGATGGTCAATCTGCATATTACTCTTTTATGAGATAGGATAGAGGCCTGGTGCAGGAGTGGGGGCCAGCTGGTTTGCCCTGAAAGGTGTCCCGGAACAGGGTGGGGGTTCCCTTGAGGCATGGGGCAGCCTGAGCAAGGGGCCTGTGGTGTTTTGCAGGCCAGCCACGCCCCCTGGCAACCCAAGTGGAAGCCCTGGTATCTGGAATTTATTTACCTTCTACAATTGAAACTTTGTAGCCTGGAGTGGAGCCAAGCCTCCTGCTCGCTCCATGGCTGGCAGCCGTTTCTGTTGGGGTTTGTGTATATCTTCTATACTTGAAACTTTGTAGCCTTAAGCAGAGGCCTGGGCCGGCCAGTGTGTGCGGAAAGAGGGGGGCAACCCTAGCCTCCTGCTCTTTCCAGCTCCGTGGCTGCCGTCATTTCTGTTTGGATTTGTTTACCTTCTATAATTGAAAATATGTAGCCTTGAGTGGAGGCTTAGGCCGGGAAGGGCAGGCGGAAAGCTTGACTTCATCCGTTGCCTGGGAATTCCAAGCCTCCCTCCTGCTCTCTGTGGCTGTAGCCATCTTGGTTGGGTTTATTTGTATACTCGCTCTGATTGGCAGGTGGGTGTGGCTGGTGGGCGTGGCGTGTGCATGTAGTGGAGTGATGGTTAATTTGCATATTACTCTCTTATTAGGTAGGCTTGAGAATTCAAAATAATTCTGATCAGAAGTTATTAGAGGATATTAAATAAAACCCTGAACTTGCATATAATACCTATTGAACTAAGTCATCATTATGGAGGTTAAATTCTTGCTTGGAGCAAACTTCAGAAATGTAGAAAAAGCAATAGGAAAAACATAAAAATAAAAAAATAAAAACCAGAAATCAATGTAAACAGTACCTCAAGATGACCAGTAGTATCTTGTGCTCTTTTCCGCTCAACATGAATTTATGTTGTATATATAAACAAAAATAATACTGCCATATAAAAATTGCAAAAAGCAGAAGTTTCTATTTAGAAATATTACCAATTCTCGAAACAATAAATAAGCATATAATCAAATAAAAATTTCAAAACATATTCTTAAAGTTCTAGGTCATTGTGTCTTCTGTCACTAGTAAAACACAGATGGAGAGAGAGAAGATGGAGAGAATTTACTGTACTTCAAATTCCTTCTTTCATATAATGATCAGGGATGAAAAAGAACTGTACTTCCTATTGGAACTTCTGAAAAAGTAAAAACTGCCCCAACAGGTCAAAATCAAGTTGCCCCCTCACTATGGCAACAGATATGGCACAAAGTTTACATTTCTCTTCTACTATAGGCTCGGTGCATGAAATTTGTGCACTCGGGGTGGGGGGCAGGGGAACCCTCAGCCCAGATTGCGAGAGGGCACAGGCCAGGCCAAGGGACCCCACCAATGCAGGATTGGGGCCAGGGAGGGAAATAAGAGGTTAGCCAGCCAGGGAGGGACCTTGGGAGGGCTCCAGGGCATGTCTGGCCCTTCTCGCTCAGTCCTGATGGGCTGGACCCCAGCAGCAAGCTAACCTACCAGCTGGAGCCTCTGCCCCCTGGTGGTCAGGGCACATCATAGCAAGTGCTTGAGCAGCCTTAGCATGTCATTAGCATATTACGCTTTGATTGGTTGAATGGCCAACCAGACGACCAGACACTTAGCATATTAGGCTTTTATTATATAGGATAATACTTGTCTCAAAACATTTTAGCTGTTTATCTATTTACCATTGGGCTTCTAAGTGGAATGGCCATCCACAGTTTATAGCTTTCTTAAACTTATTTACATTGTTAATCCTTGGGAATTTTATCTTCATCCCAAATTTGCAGCAGGCTAAAATAACAATATTCTCTTTTTCTCTCATGCAAAGATCAATGCAACTCCCCCCACCCCCACTGTCACTGTTTTCTATGTGGTGAGTCACCCGTCAAGGAAGTTCAAATTTGTGGCTTCACAGTCTCAAAATGAGGTCCTCTTGGTTGTTACAGCAGAGAAGGGACAGCTGGCAGGTTGCACACTGGCTTTTCTGTTTTGGCCAAGAGATGACACTTCACTTCTGCCCAAAGCCCATTGGTCAGAACTGGCCACATAAGACCACCTAACTGCAAAGAGCTTAAAAAAATGTAGGGAGGCAGATGAAATGTTTCATGAGCAGCAGCCAGTGTCATTTTAACTGTTTTTCCCTCTATTTTAAATGGCTTTTCTTTTCATTTATACTACATTGAGATCCACTAAGTTTGCAGTATATGCCTCATCCCAGGCTCTAGTGAATAATCACCCTCTTCTCGTGATTTTAAAGATTTTTATTCTATGCCCCTGAAATTGCAACACTATGACCTCATAAGCTTGACTCCCTTTATTTCATATGCAGAGTGTATAAATTTTCCCTGAAGCCCAGTACATACGCACACTGAAGACATGGTCTACCTTTCTACTTACTCAGCTGGTCTTTTTTGTTTAACCTTCCAGAAAGCAGCCCTGGACTGCACAACAGTAGGTTGGGGATCGTGTACTCTCATTGGAGTAGCCATTGGTGACAAAGGACTGACTATTTCTCCAATAGAGATACTAATGGGCCGTACTATCAATGGAACAATATTTGGTGGTCAGTGTTATCGTTTTTTTCTGCTAATTTTCTCCGTATTAGTACTCAAATTGTTACAGTGAAAATTATTAAAAGGAAAGAAACATAACCTGTTTAAATATTGAGTGCCTAGAATACATCTAAAGACTACATAAAAGCTATTCTATTAATTACTTGAAAGTAAACAGTTTGTATAGTAGGAATACTACAACTTGAAAATAGAAGTTCAATTTGCAATAAAATAAACCAACAGAAACAAAAGTCAAATTTGGACCAAACAGAGATAATTTCTTATGCAGAAATAAAATTAATCTTGAATTTTTCCTATGAAGAAAAATTTAAGGTAAATAAAAGTATAGAAAAATTAAATACGGGGTTTAATCTATTTGGAGGAAGCCAATCTGACCAAGTAATTTCATTCATTCAACAAACAATGATTAATCTACTTCTTCATGTTAACCACCACATCTTTATTTGGACTTTTGGCCAAATTACAGGTTGCAAAGGTAGAGATTCAATCCCAAAGCTGGTTACTGATTACAAGAATAAGAAATTCAACCTGGATGCACTGGTGACCCATACCCTGCCTTTTGACAAAATCAATGAGGCATTTGACCTAATGCATCAAGGAAAAAGGTAAATTACCAAACAGATGGGTAAGTGGTTTGAAAAACCTTCATAATTACTCTATTTTTATTTGATGTTTAAATCTAATCAGTTTCTTTTCTGACATTTTCTACATCATCAGACATACTAGAGGTGCTTAAAAGATGAAATAGTGGCCATTTGGGGGGGAATCCCCAACATTACCTACCTTCCTACTCTGTTTCCATAATGTACACTGCCATACACTGTTCCAACATAGAGGGTGACATAAATTGATACATGTTTTTTCTTTCACAGACAATCATTAAATTAGTTGGGGCTGCTCCCTAGAAAGAGAGGTTTCTATACTATAACATCAGGTCCCTCTGGTAAAACATAGCCCGGTTCTGGAATCATTATGTTCTGCAATTTGACAAAGAGTGCACCCTGAGGCCCTTCTTTATCAGAATCAGGTGAAAACCATAGAGATGTGAGCAGTCAGTGGCAGGTATCAGATACTTAAAGGATGTCCCAACTCTCTCATTCTCTTGCTTTGTCAGAGGTCTCCTATAAGAGACATCCGACCTACAGTTTTAGCTGTAGTGAGCTCCCTTGCCATGAACCCTGAGAGCTGACTTATAGAAATGTCCCAACTGGGGGATCCCTAGCAATTGGGAGTGGATAAGACTGGAATCAATGATTTTTGTTAAAATGATCAAGCATAGCCCTGATCAATAGCAACAAAGGGCAAGACACCAGGAACAATGTTGCACAGAGGAGACGCAGGACAAAAGAGCAAAGAAAAGAGAAGACATTACAAAAGGAGGGTGAGGGGGAGAAAAAAACCTAAATTTAAATGACAGGAGTTTGAAGCAGAGAAGCAATGTCACAAAAGAAGAAAATAGGTCCATGGCATGAGAACACAGGATACTTCACAGGATAGAAAGCTGAGAAAATGTCCCTAGTGACTGACATGAACTCCGTAATTTGAAACATCTTAGCTACAACATATCAAAAAGGAGTTGAACAAAAATCAGAGAAATAGCCTTCGCCACTTGGCTCAGTGGATAGAGCATCAGCCTGCGGACTGAAGGGTCACAGGTTCAATTCCAGGTCAAGGGCATATGCCTGGGTTGTGGGCTCAATCCCCAGTAGGGGGCGTGCAGGAGGCAGGCCATCAATGATTCTCTCCCATCATTGATGTTTCTATCTCTCTCTCTCCCTCCCTTTAAATACAAAAATATATATTTTTAAAAATAAATGAATAAAAGAAATAAACATTATTTTTTAAACTATGCTAAGTAACTTAGTGGAAAAGCCCTGAAATATCTTACACAATGTCTAACTCCCTGTATTCCTCAAATGAGGAATTAGTTGGGTTTGGGATCTTGGAACCTGGTGCTCATAACTCCCCCACCACTACCCATTTGTCCCTGGGTTCTCAGTCATAGAACGTACCCAACCAGGAGTGCTACGTGGCAGCCAAATGCAAAATGTTGCATGGCTTTAGTAATAACTGGTCAAGACTTCCATATTCTAAAAACAGGCCTGGTAGTTACTCGTGGAACAGAGGCCTACGGGAAACACTTACATGAGGCCTCCTACTCTCCCTCTGGCCACTGAGAAGACCACCTGACTGCCCACACAGATGGAAAGGTGGCAACAGAGAAGGCAGGGGACGGGCCTTCCCAGGTGTGCTCACCACATGGGAACAGGAAACACATGGAGGACAGGCCCTCTTGGCATGCCAGCTGCATAGAAGCAAGGAAGTGGGGAAGAGGAGCTGGGATACAATATCAATTGGCCTATTAAGGTGCGGTGACCCCGACTCATGGTGAGGAAAGGACACAGAGCCTCTCCCCCCACAGAGAGGTGGCTCTTCCAGTCCCTGAGTGAAGAAAACATTTATGCATGGCAGCCCACAGCTCCAGCAGTAAGATCCAAGATAAGGAATTCCCTGTCCTTAAGGCTTAACCCCCATCTTGCTAGTACATGTGGAAGGACTAATTCAGAAGTTAGAATATTTCAGTTCTCAGAAAGTAGCATCCCAACACACCAACCACCTCCTTTTGATGTCCAATTTGCCCTCAGCTACAGGAGAGCCAAGAGCAGGGGCTATTCCATGACGAAAACATCACTACAACACGGCATACTCTGCCACTCCGTAGTACCACTAGGCCCGTGGTCGGCAAACTGCAGCTCGCGAGCCACATGCAGCTCTTTGGCCCCTTGAGTGTGCCTCTTCCACAAAATACCACGGCCTGGGCGAGTCTACTTTGAAGAAGTGGCGTTAGAAGAAGTTTAAGTTTAAAAAATTTGGCTCTTAAAAGAAATTTCAATCGTTGTACTGTTGATAGTTGGCTCTGTTGACTAATGAGTTTGCCGACCACTGCACTAGGCAGCCAAGACCTCAACCAGGGGCAAGTGAGGTCCCCAATTCTTTCCCAGCTTATTGGCATCTAATCTAATAATAGGCAAATATGCAAATTGACCATACCTCCGACACACCCACAAGCCACGCCCACAAGCCACGCCCACCATCCAATCAGAGCGAGTATGCAAATTGACCCAAACCAAGATGGCTACAGCCACAGAGAGCAAGGTTTCCTAGGTAACAGAGGAGGCCAAGCTTTCCGCCTGCCCTTGCCAGGCCTAAGCCTCCACTCAAGCTACAAAGTTTCAATTATAGAAGGTAAACAAATTCAAACAAATGGCGGCAGAATGGAGCTTGAGAGAGCAGGCCAGGGTTGCCGCTGGCAACAGGGGAAGCAAAGCTTTCCACACACCCTGGCCGGGCTCACCCGCTTAAGGCAACAAAGTTTCAATTATAACCCCAACACAAATGGCTGCCGGCCTCGGCCTCGGAGGGAGCCCCAGGCTTGGCTTGGTTCCGCTCCAGGCTACAAAGTTTCAATTGTAGAAGGAAAATAAATTCCAGATACCAGGGCCTCTGCTTGGGTTACCAGGGGGCGTGGCCGGCCTGCAAACCACCACAGGCCCCTCGCTCAGGCCGCCCCACACCCCAAGGGAACCCCACCCTGATCCGGGACACCCTTCAGGGCAAACCAGCTGGCCCCCACCCCTGTACCAGGCCTCTATCCTATCTAATAAAAGAGTAATATGCAGATTGATCATCACTGCAACACACAATATAGCTGCCCCCATGTGGTCAAAGATCCTGCCCCCATGTGGACACAAGATGGCCAGCAGGAGAGGGCAGTTGGGAGGCACCCGGCCTGCAAGGGAGGGCAGTTGTGAGGGATCAGCCCTGCAAGGGAGGGCAGTTGAGAGGGACCAGGCCTGCAAGAAAGGGCAGTTGGAGGTGATCAATCCTCCAGGAGAGGGCAGTTAGGAGTGACCAGGCTGGCAGAGGAGGGAAGTTGGGGGCAAACAGGCTGGCAGGGGAGCTGTTAGGCATCAATCAGGCTGGCAGGGGAGTGGTTAGGGGGTGATCAGGCTGGCAGGCAGAAGCGGTTAGGGCCAATCAGGAAGGCAGGCAGGCAAGCAGTTGGGAGCCAGCAGTCCTGGATTGTGAGAGGGATGTCCAACTGCCCGTTTAGGCCCGATCGGGCCTAAACGAGCAGTCGGACATCCCTCAAGGGGTCTCATATTGGAGAGGGTACAGGCTGGGCTGAGGGAGAACCCCCCCTCCGTGCACGAATTTCGTGCACCGGGCCTCTAGTCATATATAAAGTTTTATTAATACCAGGAATAAAGGAGGATAACAAAATAAAAAAAATTAGGCTTACCAAATTGTGTGTCTATAAAGAAAGATTAAATCAAATCCCGAAAGGAAAAAACAAAAATTATTTGTGAGTTTTGGTTAAATTTATCATAAAAGTTATACTGATTTTTTTAAATATAATTATTAACAGCATTCGAACAGTCCTGACCTTCTGAAGAAGCCAGAAACAATTTGGAAGACTACCTGACTGAATCTGAACCCATTTGGTTAATTTATAACCTGATATGATGAACCAAAGATCAACAGAAATTTAAACAAATATTTACAGTTAATATCTCAACATCAAATAGCTATAAAGATTACAGCATTTCTACTAAAACACATTAATATTCCTGTGTTAAATAACTATGATAACTTATGTGTTTATGAATAGAATCATATGATGTTTGGGAATTATTTAAAACTAAATAATTTTGGAGAAGTGGGAATGAGGAATAAAGGGGTAATAAAAAAAACTAAATTGGCTATATGTTCATAATATTTTAGTTTGGGTAATACATATATGGGGTTTCAATACACTGCTCTACTTTTGTATATGTTTAAAATTTTCCATAAAAAAACATAAACTGATGAACAAAAACAGATCCAGAGACAGAGGAACATCGATCAGACCATCAAACCTCAGAGGGAAGGTAGGGGAGGGTGGGGGTAAGGGGGAGAGATCAACCAAAGGACTTGTATGCATGCATATAAGCCTAACCAATGGACACAGACAACAGGGGGGTGAGGGCATGAGTGGAGGGGATGGGGGGGAGCGGGTAATGGGGGAATAAGGACACATATGTAACACCTTAATCAATAATGAAATTTTTTTAAAAAATTACTAGAGCCCTAGCTGGTTTGGCTCAGTGGATAGAGCATTGGCCTGTGGACTGAAGGGTACCGGGTTCAATTCTGGTCAAGGGCACATGACAGGTTGCAGGCTCAATCCCCAGTGGGGGGCATTCAGGAGACAGCCAATCTTTGATTCTCTCTCATCATTGATGTTTCTATCTCTCTCTCCCTCTCCCTTCCTTTTTATTTTACTAGAAATAAAGCACATACATATGTACAAAAAATAAATATATCTTTTAAAATATATATATATATGTACATGTGTATGTATGTACATATATATATATATGTAGTGCTATTATATAATTTCTGAGTTCCAATAAACTACAAGCTACTCTTCTTTAATAAGCTGCTAAATAATCTCCTTTTTAACATCTGTTCATTTCTTTTCATTTAGCCCCAGTTTACCTCTGTGAACTATAATCCCAAGTAGTAGGATATCAGAAGCTATATAAGTAAATAATGTGATATTGAAGATAAAATAAACACACCTATACTCTCAAATTTCCATCTTTATTAGATAATAGCCCTTTTCATCTTTGATAATTATTACAACATATAATGTTTAGAGCTTTATAAAGTTTAATGATCTATAATTTGCACTAAGTAATCTATTCTCTGTAGTCAACTAAAAGTGAAAAAAGCAATGTACTTACAATAAAGTAATGTAACCAAATTTTTTATCGCTACAAGATTTAACAGACAATAAGACTCATATGAAAAACAAAGTGAGAGTTTTCAACCTATGACACTCAGAGATGCGACATGAACAGTTTAAGGATAGGACATATAGTAATTTGGATCAGAGTAACAAAGACTAGTACTTAGTTTAGCATAATTTCTGAAACCCACCACTTTTATAAAAAATGTTTACTACATATTGACCTCTGAGAGAATATAAACTTCCCTGAAACTTTGACTGAGGAGGGTGGTGATATAGTAGGCAGTTAGACGAACATGAGCAGAGTAGAACAATAGGCCAGGTATCTGTCACCAAGGCAGATAGCCCCAGTTGCCTAGCAATAGGTAAAACTGGGCTGGGACCTCCGCCCCCCGTGGCCCGTCCGCCCCCCCCCCCCCGTTTCTCCCCTCCCCCCTGCCCAGGTTGACCTTTCCTCCCATAGCATATCACTGGTCTTGTGGCTTAGATCCCCTGACCTTTCTTATCACTGGACATTCGGTTCAGATCCTCCCCTGACCTTTCATATCACTGGTCATGTGGTTCAGATCCTCCCCTGACCTTTCCTCCCCTGGCATATCCCTAGTCATGCAGTAGATCCCCTTAGAAGAACCGGGGGCAGGAGAATAGCCTCATAGGACTCCCATACAAGCCCTTACACAACCACTGCCTTAAGCATTAAGCCCTAAGGCCAATCAGGTTCTGGCCCACATCAGATAACCCTAGGAACAAAGCTTCCAGTCTGTGGACCACAGAGACAGAGAGTTGGTCCAACTAGAGATAATATCTAGGCCTCAGCTGTGTTTCAGCTCTAGGCCCAGAAAAGCAGCAAGGCCAGGCAGGGCTAAGCATTGACTAATGTCCTCCTGCCCTGATCTACCGACCAATCAGTGGAGACAGGACCCTGCGGGGAACACCTGGAAAGCTGATGAATATTCTATTGAGATCCTCCCCTGAAGCCTCCAGAAAAAAAGCCCTTCAGAGGAAGGACCTGCATGGTTCTCTCACTCTGGAGCATGCCCATGCCTTTCTGATTCCCTTCTTTGACAGTGTTTTCTCTCTCTCTCTCTCTCTCTCTCTCTCTCTCTCTCTCTCTCGTTCTGTCATTATTCTCAGATGACATGATATTGTACCTAGACAACCCTAAAGATTCCACCAAAAAATTACTAGTTATTAAATTAATTCGGCAAAGTAGCAGAATACAAATTTAATATCCAGAAAGCAATGACATTTTTATACACCAATAACGATCTCTCTGAAAGAGAAACTGAAAACAATCCCATTTACCATTGCAACAACAAAAAAATTAAATATACTTAGGAATAAACTTAACCAAAGAGGTAAAAGACCTATACTCAGAAAACTATGGGACATTGGAAATGGAAGCATATTGCATGTTCATGGATTGGAAGAATTAACATCATTAAAATGTCTATAGTACCCAAAGCAATCTACAGATTAAATGCAATCTGTATTGAAATACCATTGGTATATTTCACAGATCTAGAACTAATAATCCAAAACTTTATGTGGAACCAAAAAAGACCCCGAGTAGCCACAGCAATCTTGAGAAAGAACAAAGTTGGAGGCATCACAATACCAGCTATCAAGTTATACTACAAAGCCACTATCTGCAAAACAGCCTGGTACTGGCACAAGAACAGGTATAGGTAGATCAGTGGGACAGAACAGAGAACCCAGAAATCAACCCAATCCATTACGCTCACTTAATGTTTGACAAAGGAGGCAAGAGCATGCTATGGAATCAAGACAGTCTCTAATAAATGGTGTTGGGAAAATTGGACGGGTACATGGGAAAAATGAAATTATACCACCAACTTACACCATACATAAGAATAAACTCAAAATAGATAAAACACTTAATTGTAAATCATGAAACCATAAAAGTCTTAGAAGAAAACATAGGCAGCAAAATCGTAGATATCTCTCATAGCCGAATTTTCACAGATACATTGCCTAGAACAAGAGAAACAAAGGAAAAAATAAGCAAATGGAACCACATCAAACTAAAAAGCTTCTGCACATCAAAAGAAACCAGATTTAAAAAGCAAATGAAAACCAACTGTATGGGAGTACATATTTGCCAATGATACATCAGATAAGGGGTTAGTTCCCAAAATGTATAAAGAACTCATCAACTCAACAAAAGGAAGACAAGTAATCCTATTTAAAAATGGGCAAAGAACTTAAATAGACACTTCTCCAAAGAGGACATACAGATGGCAAAAAGACATATGGAAAAGTGCTCAAAGTCACTAATCATCAGAGAGATTAAAATTAAAACGACAATGAAGTACCACCTCACACCTGTCAGAATGGCTACCATCAATAAATCAACAAACAACAAGTACTGGCAAGAATGTAAAAAAAAGGGAATCCTAGTACACTGCTGGTAAGAATGCAGACTGGTACAGCCACTATGAAAAACAGTATGGAATTTCCTCAAAAAATTAAAAATTGAACTGCTATTTGACTCAATGACCCCACTTCTAGGAATATATCCTAAGAATCCCGAAACACCAACCAGAAAGAATATATGTACCACTATGTTCATAGCAGTGTTATTTACAATAGCTAAGTTCTTGAAACAGCCAAAGTGCCCATCAGGAGATTAATGGATAAAAAATAAAAATAAAAACTGACACATCTACACAATAAAATATAATGGAGTTGTAAAAAAGATGGATATCTTACCCTTTGAGATAGCATGAAGGGACCTGGAGAGTATTATGCAAGTGAAATAAGCCAGTCAAATATCTCATGAGCTCACTTATATGTAGAATCTAATGAACAAACAAAATAGGCCCAGAGGCATGGAAGCATGGCACATACTGATTAATATCAGAGGGAAGGGTAGAAGGGGGAGGGTGGGCAGAGAATAACCAAAAAACTTATATGCATATATGCTTAATCCCTGGACACAGGTAGTAGAAGGCCTAGGGTAGAGTGGGAATTGGGTGGAGGGTGCAAAGGGGGGAAATGAGTGTCATATGTAATAACCTCAACAATAAACATAAATATTTTTTGAAGTTATATGAAAGAAAAATATAGAAGGCTTTGAGAGTACCACCAGGTGCCCTAACCCCATCTAAGAGACTTAGGGAGGGGTACCTTGAATCACAGATGTCTACACTAAAATCTGAAAATTCAGAGTTATATATGCCTAGTGTCCCAATGTTAAAATAATTATACATTATTATGAATTGTTATCTTAAACACTCATGTAAAGATGAAAAACTTCTTTTTTTCTATCTAACACTTAGAGTAGCAATTCCATGTAGTACTTATTACCTTTACAGCAATAAAAAGGAAATTAATAGTATCCTAGAAGTCAAATTCAGTTTACAGGTAATGGTAAGAGAAGAGAAACTACAGAGCCCAAATTTTATCAAACAACCTAAAATGTTCCAGACCAGCAGCTGAACTGGAAAAACCATGAATTTATAATCAAACAAACTTCCAATTAAATCCCTGCTCCCCTAAGAATTGAATAATATTAAATAATGCAGCTATGTACTTTATTTGTTAATAGGAAACATGATATCTACCTCACGGGATTGTAGTGAGAACTGAATCAATAAGTGTACAAAGTCCCTGATATTCACTAGGCATGCCATATGGGTTAGTTTCTTCCCATTAAATGGGGAAACCAAACAGTTTTATCTTAATCCTATCTAATAAAGAGGGAATATGAAATTGACCATAACATCGTCACAAAGATGGCAGTGCCCATAGCCACAAGATGGCGGCACCCAGTCCCCTCAGCCCTGCTGGAGTCCCGCAGTTCTTTCAGCCCAACGCGGGGTGGGAGGGTGGGAGGGGAGGAAAGATGCACAGTGTAGCCGGACCCACCCTCAGCCCTCCAGCTGCCCAGAGCCAGCCCGAGGCACAGGCAAGCCTTGGATATCAGCTGCCCAACCGCCCAGGGCTGCCTGAGGCTCAGGTAAATAGGGCCTCCTGAGGCTTTCGCTGCCGGCAGTGGCAGCAGAGGTGTGATGGGAGGGTCACCTTTCCCTGATCACCTGGTCGCCTCCCACCCCTGAGGGCTCCCAGACTGTGAGAGGGGACAGGCAGGGCTGAGGGACCCCCCGCTCCAGTGCATGAATTTTCATGTACCGGGCCTCTAGTCCTATCTAATAAAAGAGTAATATGCAAATTGATCGTCACTCCAACACACAAGATGGCCGCCCCCATGTGGTCAAAGATGGCTGCCCCCATGTGGACACAAGATGGCCACCATAAGATGGCTGGCAGGGGAGGACAGTTGTGGGTGATCAGGCCAGCAGGGGAGGGCAGTTGGGAGGGACCAGGCCTGCAAGAGAGGGCAGTTGGGGGCAATCAGACCTGCAGGGGAGGGCAGTTAGGGAGTACCGGGGCCGGCAGAGGAGGGCAGTTGGGGAGGACCCAGGCCTGCAGGGGAGAGCAGTTGGGGGGTACTAGGCCTGCAGGGGAGAGCAGTTGGGGGGGACCAGGCCAGCATGGGAGGGCAGTTGGGGGGTACCAGGCCTGCAGGGGAGAGCAGTTGGGGGGGACCAGGCCTGCAGGGGAGAGCAGTTGGGGGGTACCAGGCCTGTGGGGGAGGGCAGTTAGGGGCGACCAGGCTGGCAGGGGAGCGCAGTTATGGGTGACCAGGCCGGCAGGAGAGGGCAGTTAGGGGCAATTGGGCCAGCAGGGGAGCAGTTAGGCATCGATCAGGCTGGCAGGTGAGTGGTTAGGGGGTGATCTGGCTGGCAGGCAGAAGCAGTTAGGGGCAATCAGGCAGGCAGGCAGGGGAGCAGTTGGGAGCCAGCCATCCTGGATTGTGAGAGGGATGTCCGGCTCCCCTAAATGGGCAGTCAAACATCCCTCGAGGGGTCCCAGATTGGAGAGGGTTCAGGCTGGCCTGAGGGACACACACACACATACACACATGCACTGATTTCATGCACCGGGCCTCTAGTTAATAATAAATAGCTAACCAGAATTAAAACAGGAACAAACTGTTCTAATAAAAACCAATTGATCAATCAGCATAAGCCTTCCCCTTTCCCTTCCCCAATGGAGACTATGAGGACAACATTCCTTTGGCTAGAAATTTAATTGAGTTCTTATTTGCACAGACACATCAAAGACTTTCCTAGAAACCTGAAAACTATCACTGACAAATCAAATGACTCTATCATTACTGCTCTGGCCTGGCCCAAAGGAGAACTCCACTCAGTGTAAAGACAGTGGAGGCTGGCTGGTGGCCTCATGCTAATTATGAAGCTAGAAATGTGTCCTCTTTTTCTCTCCTCAATATAATGTTAGACCACAAATTCTCCAAGAATTAATGTTTATCTTTGAAATATAGTTGTATGTTGTATACACATGACAAAATCAGTCCAAAGGTTTAAAAAAAAACACATACACACACACATAGTTAGATGTGATTAGTGTTCAAACTAGCAGAAATGTCATCCAGGAGAACCAACATAGAGGACCTAGACCCACCCTAGATCTGGGATCCCAAAGCTGCTATCCGACAAATTAAATATAGTTTGATATTAGACTCTGCTGCCCTCATCTTAAAACTCTGGTGAGGCTTCAGCTGGAACATTGGGGATTTCTCCAGAATTCCAAACCATGTAATGTAGATTTGGTGGGATGGTTTTTAAAGGGAAAGTAGCTCCAGGAGTGAGGTGGAGTTTCTCTGGGTGTTTGTAATTGCCTCGGTAAATATTTTAGGTCGGCAGACAGATGCAGACCTGCGGTTTCAGGAAATTAGAATAGGAGCTTTCCCTTTGATTCTTCAGAGGTATTGTCCATTCACATTTTATTAACCCCTCTGCAAATATTTTGATAAAAAATGAAGATAAACAATCCATTCAAAAAAATGGGCAAAGGACCTAAATAGACACTTTTCGAAAGAGGACATACAGAAGGCCAAGAGACATGTGAAAAAATGCTCAAAGTCACTAATCATCAGAGAGATGCAAATCAAAACGACAATGCGGTATCATCTCACACCTGTCAGAATGGCTATCATCAACAAACAACAAGTGCTGGAGAGGATGCAGAGAAAAAGGAACCCTTGTGCAGACTGGTGCAGCCGCTGTGGAGAACAGTATGGCATTTCCTCAAAAAATTAAAACTGGAACTTCCATTTGACCCAGTAATCCCACTTCTAGGAATATATCCCAAGAAAGCAGAAACACCAATCAGAAAGGATATATGCACCCCTATGTTCATAGCAGCACAATTTACCATAGCTAAGATTTGGAATCAACCTAAGTGCCCATCAGAAGATGAGTAGATTAGAAAACTGTGGTACATCTACACAATGGAATACTACGCTACTGTAAAAAAGAAGGAATTCTTACCATTTGCAACAGCATGGATGGGACTGGAGAGCATTATGCTAAGCGAAATAAGCCAGTCGGAGAAAGATAAATATCATATGATCGCACTCATATGTGGAATATAATGAACAACATAAACTGATGAACAAAAATAGATCCAGAGACATAGAAACATCAAACAGACTGTCGAACCTCAGAGGGAAGGCGGGGAGGTGGTGGTGATAAGAGAACAACCAAAGGACTCGTATGCATGCATATAAGCATAACCCATGGACACACACAGGTGAGGGCATGTGCTGGGGGTTGAGAGTGGCCAGGGAGAGGTCAATGGGGGGAAAAGAAGACATATGTAATATTTTTAAACAATAAAGAATTTAAGAAAAGCCCTAACTGGTTTGGCTCAGTAGATAGAGCGTTGGTCTGCAGACTGAAGGGTCTTGGGTTCGATTCCGTTCAAGGGCACTTGCCCGGTTTTGTAGGCTTGATCCCCAGTAGGGGGCATGCAGGAGGCAGCTGATCAACGATTCTCTCATCATTGATGTTTCTATCTCTCTCTCCCTCTCCTTTCCTCTCTGAAATCAATAAAATAAAAAATAAATAAGTAAAACAATTTTTAAAAAGAATTTAAGAAAAAAGAAAAGAAATTATATTAAATAGCATTTGTAGTAACATCTAATTTTTTAAGAAAAAATAAGTGTGTCTGTGAACATTTATAATGTGCATTAAAAAGTCTGGAATGATAAACACCAAATCTTTGAGTGGTGAATTGTGAGTTATCATTATTTTCTTCTTGCTTATGTACATTTCCCAGTATTCTACAATGAACATCCTATACAATAAAGAGGTAATATGCAAATTGACCATCACACTCTCGCGTCACAAGACAGTTGCCCCCACATCGTCACAAGATGGCCACCACAAGATGGTCGCCCCCACATCATCACAAGATGGCCACCCCATGTTGTCACAAGATGGCTGCCACAAGATGGTCACCCCCACATCATCACAAGATGGCCGCCCCCACATTGTCACAAGATGGTCGGCAGGGGAAGGCAGTTAGGAGCAACCAGGCCTGCAGGGGAGGACAGTTTGGTGTGACCAGGCCTGCAGGGGAGGACAGTTGGGGGGACCAGGCCTGCAGGGGAGGGCAGTTGGGGGTTGGGAGGATCAGGCCGGCAGGGGAGCAGTTAGGTATCAATCAAGCCAGCAGGGGAGTGGTTAGGAGGTGATCAGCCTGGCAGGCAGAGTGGTTAGGGGCAATCAGGCAGCCAGGCAGGCGAGTGGTTAGGAGCCAGCAGTCCCAGATTGTGAGAGGGATTTCCAACTGCTGGTTTAGGCCCAATCCTGCTAAACTGGTAGTCAGACATCCCCTGAGGGGTCCCAGATTGGAAAGGGTGCAGGCTGGGCTAAGGGACACACACACCCCCACCCCCTGTGCACAAATTTCATGTACCGGGCCTCTAGTATATTATGTAAATGAAAATAAAATAGCAGCTATTTAAAACATGAAAAAAAAATTAAATTGTATTGACAAAACAAAAAGAGAATGCTAGCAAACAATACAACCCATGGAGCACTTCCTTCATTTACACTGCTTAAAATTATGACAAGATTTAATTAAAAATTTTTTTAAAAAGTCTTCTTTGGTAGAAAAAGAAAACCCTAAATTTAAAAATATGCTGAGTAGAAAAATTAAAATGAAAAAAATCCATAGTTGGGTATGTTTACTATATTATAATATTCAAATTTTCTTTCAGTTTCAAATGATTGAAAAATAAAAATTCAGAAAGTAAGGATTCTTACAGTGACAGTCCTAGAATTTGGGATTTCACTTTGTTGGTTCTACCAGATGAAACAAATCTTCTAACATAGTTTCATAAATTATACCACTTTAGAGCTGGAAAGGATATTTTAAATACTCTAGTTCAAGTCTTTCACTTTAAAGATCTTAAAATCTAGGCACAGCAGATTTCTTGCTCAAAATCATACAATAAACTAGAGACATGGTGCACAAAATTCCTGCATGGGTAGGGTCCCTAGGCCTGGCCAGCGATCAGGGCCTTCTGGCTGCCAACTGGGGCCTTCCTTCATTCTGCGCTGCCCCCTGGTAGTCAGTGCACATCATAGAGAGCGATTGAACTCGCGGTCTTCCGGTCAAACTCCTGCGCGGACAATTTGCATATTAAGCTTTTATATATACTAGAGGTCCGGTGCACAAAAGTCATGCACGGGGGGAGAGGGTGACCCTCAGTCCGGCCTGCACCCTCTCCAATCTGGGACCCCTTGGGGGATGTCCAACTGTTGGTTTAGGCCCAATCCCTGGAAGAAGTCTGGAATGTAAATGAAAATAATTGATTCTGAGCAGGACAGAATGGATGGACAGCTTGAATGGACCTGGAGAGCACTATGAAAAAGTGATCCCTGCAGGATCAGGCCTAAACCAGCAGTCAGACATCCCTCTCACAATCCGGGACCACTGGCTCCTAACTGCTCACCTGCCTGCCTGCCTGATCGTCCCTAACCACCTCTGCCTGCCAGCCTGATCACCCCCCAACTGCTCCCCTGCCAGCCTGATCACCCCCAACTGCCCTCCCCTGACGGCATCATTGCCCCCAACTGCCTCCCCTGATGGCCTGATCCCCCCAACTGCCCTCCCTGCCAGTGTGATTGCCCTCAACTGTCCTCCCCTGCTGGCCTGATCTCGCCCCTAATTGCTTGCTCCCCCACTCAAGCCTGATCTTGCCCCTAACTGCTTGCTCCCCCACGCCGGCCTGAACTCACATCTAACTGCTTGCTCCTGTGCCAGCCTGATTGCCCCTAACCACCTCTGCCTTGGCCCTGGCCACCGTGGCTTTGTCCAGAAGAAAGTTGGACGTCCGGAAGATGTCCGGTTGACCTGGTATAATTAGCATATTACCCTTTTATTAGTATAGATAAATGACTGGATCAGGACTTGATCCAAGTTCTCCTGACTCCTAGTTTGACTATCCTCCTACACAAGAAAATGTCATCGACTTTGTGATATAAAGAAAAATCTTGTCCACATATAAATACAGGAATGAAAATTTCTTGAGCAATTTGCATAAGTCAACTCAATAGAATGAATATCTGTGAGATTGTCTACCAAGCTCATCTCCTCACTAGGACCTGTTTATTTCTTAATTTTATAAGCTCCTAAGAGTCCTTTTTATTGATGGGGCAAGGTGTGATCACAAAACTCCTGGGAATTTGGAATCTAGACCAAAGAAAGTATGTTGATTCAGTCCCTTCCTAAGAGTCTGGCCCAGTAATATGTGACCTGGAGAAATAGTCAACCTGGGACAATAATGTCAACCACATGAACAAAGACTGAAACAAAGCCAGTCTTCAGCAGGGAAATGAAGAAGAATGGAGTTCTGGTGGAGGTCTAGTGTCCAGGTCCAGGTCCTTCGTAAGGTCAATCTGCCCCTTTGCTCTTAGATTCCATGATATACCCCAATATATTCATAGTTAAATATCTGGCTAAAGCCAGCTCAGCTGGGATCTGCAACCTCATGTAATTCTGTAGGTTTTGCAATACAAAGTAAAGTGTACTTCAAACAGCTCTCTGTGTAAGGTGATATCCACCAAAGTAGACATATCCTTTTTCTACTAGCAGTAATATATTTTCACTAACTCACTAATATCATATCACCCAATCCTTTCTGTGATGTTTACGACAAACATTAGCAATATAACAATTTGATCTAAAATCTTGAAAACAAAAAATTAATACTAAGCAGTTGAACCAATGATATTGACATAGCACCCTTACACAACCTATGAACTAACAAAGATAACCATGTGGCAATTAATACACACATGAAACAAACATACATGGAACATAAAAATTATAAAAGTAGAAGATGCCAATATTCATCTATGTCTCTTCATGGGAGAGGTTGTTTTGTCTTTAAGTCATTAATTTTTTCTCTCTCTTTCTTGCTCTCTCAGAGAGAGAGAGAGAGAGACAGAGAGACAGAGAGACAGAGAGACAGAGAGACAGAGAAGAGAGAAATCGCATTCATTCATTTGATTTCCCAATAGCCAACTGAATTGTCTAAACTCTGAATTCTAATTTGAGTTTCATAAATGGGCCTACCAATCAGCAGAAGAAGGCCAAGACCAAGCATTCAGAAAAGTGTGTTAACGGCTATGATATTTCCAAGGTAAAGATTCAATTAAATCGGCAGTAATAAGCACTTAATATTTTTTAGGATTTGGAAGTACATTCTGCAGGACTTGAAACTAAGTAAAATGCAACCTTTACAGTTAAGGAGGCTGTGGGGGAGGTGTGCAAAAGGGACACAAAAAAACATAGAGCATGAAACAGTAAGTGTTGCTTTAGGAGGTCTATCTATGTGTGAGCAGTGAGAGGGGTACAAATGTAATGAGTGCTATGGGATTCAAGGAGGGAAAAGACCTTATCTGAAGAGAAGGACTGGGAAAGGCAAGATAGGTGCCTAGAGAGGGGCTTTAAGCATAAGTTAGGATTCAGGGGGCACAGACCGCAGCAGGTGTTTCAATCAAGCAAACAGTTTGAATGAAATCATGGAGGCAGGAGGCAGACAGTGCATTTGAGAAAGATCGACTTTCGGTTGAGGCAAGAACATAAACTGGGAAACCTGGAAGGAAATCCTAGCACCATTTTGAAACATGAACTGGCAGAGGGAGCTCTGAAAATAGGAAAATCAGAAGGAGAGCTATTATGATAGTGCAAGCAAGAAGTAATAAGAATTACCACAGTGTAATGATAAAATAGAAAGAAGGAAATGAAAGGCACATGACAGGTAGAATACACAGAGCTTGTAAACAACATAGAGCGCAAGGTCAATGCAGGTTTCAGAACATTAAGGAAAAATGAAAGTGCTAATATCAAAAAGGAGGAGTCCAAGAAAGGAGTCTGGAGTGGTGAAAGATGAGGTTGTTCTGTGAACATCAATACCATTGTTAAAACAGAGATGTCTAGGAGCAGATAGAAACTCCTGTCTACAGTTCAAATTAAAGGGAAAGGATTCATAAAAATATGATAAGAAAGTCTACAAAAATTAAATGCTATGAAAAAAATTTTTTTAATTTAAGTTCTTTATTGCTTAAAGTATTACAAATGTCTCCTTTTTCCCACCTTGACTGCTCCCCGCCCACCCCCACCCACCAGCACAGAGCCTCACCTCCCCTCCACCCCCGGTCTGTGTCCATTGGTTATGCTCATATGCATGCATACAAGTCCTTTGGTTTATCCCTTACCCCCTCACACACACACACACCCCACCTTCCCTCATAGGTTGGACAGTCTGTTTGATGCTTCTATGACTCTGGTTCTATCTTTGTTCATCAGTTTATGTTGCTCATTATATTCCACATATGAGTGAGATCATGTGATATTTATCTTTCTCCGACTGGTTTATTTCGCTTAGCATAATGCTCTCCAGTCCCATCCATGCTGTTGCAACTGGTAAGAATTCCTTCTTTTTTACAGCAGCGTAGTATTCCATTGTGTAGATGTACCACAGTCTTCTAATCTACTCATCTTCTGATGGGCACTTAGGCTGATTCCAAATCTTAGCTATGGTAAATTGTGCTGCTATGAACATAAGGGGTGCATATATCCTTTCTGACTGGTGCTTCTGTTTTCTTGTGATATATACCTAGAAGTGGGATTACTGGGTCAAATGGAAGTTCCAGTTTTAATTTTTTGAGGAAATGCCATACTGTTCTCTACAGTGGCTACACCAGTCTGCATTCCACCATCAGTGCCTGAGGGTTCCTTTTTCTCCGTATCCTCTCCAGCACTTGTCATTTGTTGATGATAGTCATTCTGACAGGTGTTAGATGGTACCTCATTGTTGTTTCGATTTGCATCTCTCTGATGATTAGTGACTTTGAGCATGTTTTCATATGTCTCCTGGTCTTCTGTATGTCCTCTTTAGGAAAGTGTCTATTTAGGTCTTTTGCCCATTTTTTCGATTGGATTGTTTATTTTCCTTTTGTTAAGTTGTATGAATCCCCTATAAATTTTGGAGATTAAACCCTTATCAGAGATAACATTGGCAAATATGTTCTCCCATGCAGTGGACCTTCTTGTTGTTTTGTTGATGGTTTCTTTTGCTGTGCAGAATCTTTCTATTTTGATGTAGTCCCATTTGTTTATTTTCTCCTTAGTTTCCATTGCCTCAGGAGTTGTGTCGATAAAAATATTGCTACGACAAATGTCTGCTATTTTGCTGCCTATGGCTTCTTCTAAGATTTCTATGGTTTCCCGTCTTACATTTAAGTCCTTTATCCATTTTGAGTTTATTTTTGTGTATGGTGTAAGTTGGTGGTCTAGTTTCATTTTTTTTGCATGTATCTGTTCAATTCTCCCAACACCATTTATTGAAGAGACTGTCTTGCGTCCTTTGTCAAATATTAACTGAGCATAAAGGCTTGGGTCTATTTCTGGTTCTCTGTTCAGTTCCATTAGTCTATATGTCTGTTCTTGTGCCAGTAGCAGGCAGTTTTGAGAACAGGGCTTTGTAGTATAGTTTGATATCTGGGATTGTGATCCCTCCAACTTTGTTCTTCTTTCTCAGGATTGCTGCAGCTATTTGGGGTCTTTTTTTGTTCCAGATGAATTTTTGGAGAGTTTGTTCTAGATCTTTAAAGTATGCCATTGGTATTTTAATGGGGATTGCATTGAATCTATAGATTGCTTTGGGTAGTATGGACATTTTAATGATGTTGATTCTACTGATCCATGAATACGGTATATTCTTCTATTTGCTTATGTCTTCCTCTATCTCTTTTTTCAGCGTCCTGTAATTTTCTGAGTAAAGGTCCTTTGCTTCCTTGATTAAATTTATTCCTAGGAATCTTAATTTTTTTTGTTCAATGGTAAATGGGATTTTTTTTTTTTTTTTTTTTTTTTTTTTAGTTTCTCTTTCTGTGAGTTCATTATTGGTGTATTAAAAAACCATAGATTTTGGGTGTTAATTTTGTATCCTGCTACATTACCAAATTCATTTATTAATTCTAGTAGTTTTTTATAAAGTCTTTAGGGTTGTCTATGTACAATATCATGTCATCTGCGAATAATGAAAATTTTACTTCTTCTTTTCTAATTTGGGTGCCTTTTATTTCTTCTTCTTGTCTGATTGCTATGGCTAGCACTTCCAGTACTACTATGTCAAACAGGAGTGGTGAAAGTGGGCATCCCTGTCTTGTTCCTGTTCTTAGCGAAAATGGTTTTAGTTTTTGCCCATTGAGTATGATGTTGGCTGTAGGTTTGTCAGATAAGGCTTTTATTATGTTGAGGTATGATCCCTCTATTCCCACTTTGCTGAGAGTTTTTATCAAGAAAGGGTGTTGGACTTTGTCAAATGCCTTTTCTGCATCAATTGATATGATTATGTGATTTTTGTCTCTCAATTTGTTTATGTGATGTATCACGTTTATTGATTTGCGGATATTGTACCATCCTTGCATCCCTGTAATAAATCCCACTTGTTCATAGTGTATGGTTTTTCTAATGTAATACTGGATCCAGTTTTCTAGAATTTTGTTGAGGATTTTAGCATCTATGTTCATCAGGGATATTGGCCTGAGTTCTCTTTCTTTGTAGTGTCTTTATCTGGTTTTGGAATTAGGGTAATGCTGGCTTCATAGAAAGAGCTTGGTAGTGTGCCTTCCTCTTGAATTTTTTGGAATAGTCTGAGAAGGATAGGTTTTATTTCGTGTTTGAATGTTTGGTAAACTCCCCTATGAAGCTGTCTGGCCCCGGGCTTTTATTTGCTGGAAGTTTTTTGATGACTGCTACAATTTCCTCCTTAGTTATTGGCCTGTTGAGATTTTTTTTATTCTTCTTGGTTGAGTTTTAGAAGGTTGTATTTTTCTAGGAATATGTCTATTTCCTCTAGGTTGTCTAGTTTGTTGGAATAGAGTTGTTCATAGTATTTTTTTAACAATACTTTGTATTTCTGTGGGGTCTGTTGTTATTTCACCTCATTCATTTCTGATTTTGTTTATTTGGGTCCCCTCTCTTTGCTTCTTGGTGAGCATGGCTAGAATTTCATCAATCTTGTTTATCATTTCAAAGAACCAGCTCTTGGTTTCATTGATCTTTTGTTTTGTTTGTTTGTTTGTTTGTTTGTTTGGTCTCTATGTCATTTATTTCTGCTCTAATCTTTATTAACTCTTTCCTTCTGCTCACTCTGGGCTTTTCTTGTTGCTCTCTTTCTAATTCTTTAAATTCTAGAGATAGATAATTTATTACCATTTTTTCTTGTTTTTTGAGGTAGGCCTATAGAGCTATGAACTTCCCTTTCAGGACTGCTTTCACTATGTCTCATAGGTTTTGGATTGTTGTGTTTTCATTATAATTCATTTCCAGGATATTTTTAATTTCTTCTTTGATCTCTTTGGTAACCCAATCATTTTTAATAGCATGCTATTGAGCCTCTAAGTGTTTGAATTTTTTTATTGTTTTTACTAGAGGCCTGGCACATGAAATTCATGCATGGGTATGGTCCCTAGGCCTGGCCTGCAATCAGGGCCATCTTCCCTGGCAGCTGGCCCTGCCCCCCACCGCCACCCCTTCTCCCCACCCATTCATTCCCTGTTTGCCATCAGGCAATCAGAGCCTACCAGTCGGGGGGAGAAACTGAGAGGTTGGTCATTCCCGCCAATTGGTGGCCCCGCCCCCTGCCACAGGTGGCTCTCTGTGTGTGGGGCGACTGGCAGGGTGGGGACCTTGGCCTGGCACTGTCCACATTGGCCGCCACCCACCCCCGGTTTCCTGTTCCCCATAGTGTGATCAGAGCCTGCCAGCCAGGGGAAGGGATCGAGAGGTTAGCCAGCAAGCCCCCATCAGGTGATCGGGGCCTGTAGGCTGGGGGCAGCTCCTGCATTGAGCGTCTGCCCCCTGGTGGTCAGTGCGTGTCATAGTGACTGGTTGTTCTGCCGTTCAGTTGATTTGCATATTGCCCTTTTATTATATAGTATTGTAATTTATTCCTAATATTATGCCATTGTGGTCTGAGAAAATGCTTGATATGATTTCAATCTTCTTGAATTTGGAGAGACTTTGCCTGTGACTCAATATGTGGTCTGTCTTTGAAAATGTCCCATGTGCACTTGAGAAGAATGTATATTCTGTAGCTTTGGGGTGAAATGTTCTGAAGATGTCAATTAAGTCCATCTAATCTAGTGAGTCATTTAGGATTGCTGTTTCTTTGCTGATTTTTGTCTAGAGGATTTATCCATTGATGTCAGTGGGGTATTAAAGTCCCCTACTATGATTGTATTGCTGACAATCTCTCCCTTGATTTCTTCTGGAAGTTGTTTTTTTGTTTTTGGGGGGTTTTTTTGTGTTTGTTTATTTTTTAATGTATTTGGGTGCTCCTGCCTTGGGTGCATAAGTATTTACAAGAGTTATATCCTCTTGTTGTATCGATCCCTTTAGTATTATGAAGTGGCCTTCCTTATCTCTTGTTATGGCCTTCACTTTGAGGTCTATTTTGTCAGATAGAAGTATTGCTACCCCAGCTTGCTTTTTTTTCATTTCCATCTGCCTGAAAGATATTTTTCCAGCCCTTTACTTTCAGTCTGTGTGAGTCTCTTGTTCTGAGGTGGGTCTCTTGTAAACAGCATATATATGGGTCATGTTTTCTTATCAATTCAGCCACTCGATGTCTTTTGATTGGAGCATTTAGTCCATTTACATTTAAAGTTATTATTGATAGGTAATTGTTTGTAGCCATTTTTATTTTTTGTGCCTGTGTTCCTCCTTCCCCCTTTTATTTGTCTGTGAAGCTCCTGATTTCCCCTTCAGTTTTGAATGATAGCCTTGCTCGATAGAGTATGCTTGGATTCAGTCCCTTGCTTTGCATTACTTTGTATATTTCATTTCATTCCCTTCTGGCCTGAAGTGTTTCTGTTGAGAAATCATTTGATAATCTAATGGGAGATCCTTTGTAGGTAACTTTGTGTGTCTCTCTTGCAGCCCTTAAGATTGTTTGCCATTGTAATTATGACATGTCTTGGGGTGGGTCTTTTGGGGTTCAACTTATTTGGGACTCTCTGTGCTTGTGTCACCTTTTTCTTCCCCATATCAGGGAAGTTTTCTGTCATTATTTCTTCAAATAGATTCTCTAATCCTTGCTGCTCTTCTTGTCCTTCTGGAACCCCTATTATATGTATGTTACTTCATTTCATCTTGTCCCAAAGCTCTCTTAGGCTCTCCTCCTGATTTCTAATTTTTTTCTCCAGTTGCTGTTCAGATTGGGCTTGTTTCTCTACCCTATCTTCTAGCTCACTAATTCAGTCCTCTGCTTCTCTTAGTCTACTGTTGAACCCTTCTATCGTGTGTTTTATTGTAGCTTTATCACTTTTGATTTCTTCTTGATTCTTACATAGGTTGTTGATTTTCTCATCCATCCAGTTTATGAACTGTATGACCATTATTCTGACATATTGCATGCCTCTGTTTCAGTTAGTTACTTTTGGGAGGGGTCCTCCTTTTCTTTCCTTTGGGGGCTGCTTTTTTGTCTCCCCATTTTTTCTGTCCCTGAAGGGTCCAGTGGCCAAGTTGTGTGGGGCCTGAGCTGTGGGGTGGACTTGATGGGAGTGTAGCACACCCTGACAGTCAAGGGCAGGCTTGGGGTATTGGGAGGCCTGGCGGCACAGGTCAGTAGGAACCCCACATGCTCCGTGAGTCAGGGGCCAGCTCAGGTGCCCAGGAGATGCAGCCATTGATAGGGCCAGCTGGGGTGTTTGTGAGACGTGGCCAGCGAGAGCCGTGGACACCAATAGTCAGGGCCGGCTTAGGTGCCCGGGAGGTTCAGCTGGTGAGAGCCATGGACAGGCGCGTGCACTGACAGTCAGTGCTGGCTCCAGTGCCTGGGAGGCATGGCTGGTGGGAGCCCCATGCACTGACAGTCAGGGCTGGCTCGGGTGCCTGGGAAGCACGGCTGGCAGTATGAAGAAAATTTTTATTGCTTTTTAGAGCGAGAAAGGGAGGGAGGGAAGCATTGATGTGAGAAAGAAACATCAATTGGTTGCCTCACACATATGGCCAGAACAGGGATAAATCCTACAAGCTGGATATGTGTCCTGTTTGGGAATTGAACCCACCAACTTTTGGTCTAGTGGATGACACTCCAACCAACTGAGCCACATGGGCCAGTGCTACAAAGAAATTTCTAAGGGTGATTTTTTTTAAATGAGGCCACTAACAACTTTCAAGAAAACAGTTTTAATTAAAAGACAGAGTTGAAAATGAGGTAAGAATGTGAGAGTGAGAAAGTGGAAGCAGAGTATAACTATACTTCCAAAAAGTATAACAGAACAACGTAATTATTCTACAATGAAATATTACTTAAAGTCTGGAAGATATAGTGGAATACTATAGGACCATTAAAAGAAATGATAAAAAGAAAACATGCTGACAGAAAAAGATGCTAAATACATTGTTAAGTGTTTTAAAATAATACCACAAAGAACACTTGCATGCACTAATAACAAGCCTCAAAGTATGTAAAGCAAAAAGTAAGAAAAGAACTATAAGAAATGAACAAATGTATTATAATGATTAAGCATATCTTCCAGACTTTCACTAATATTTTATTGTAGAATATTTAATAAACTTCCTGGGACACTTCATTTCCCACCAACAGCCAAGCAAGTGTGATTCCAGAGGACCTCTGGCCCACAGCACCGGTGGTCACAGCCACATAAGGTCAGATGGGGCACCAGGTAATTGCCTACCAGCATCCAGGGACTACTCTACTGAGCACAGCCAGAGACCCAGAGACCCATAAACCCAGAACCATCGAGAGGTGGATGATGAGCTCACACATCCAGAGGGCCATAAGAGTAACTCCTCAACAGTGATGAAAAGGGCTCCCCAGGCTGCAACACAGTTGAAAGGCTTTTTACCAACAGGAATAAAAGTATTTCTATTTTAACTGTTGGCATCACCTGAATAGTAGGTACTGTTTGCATATTAGTCCTGAATTTTCCTTAAGGAAACTTTTCAATGCAACCATTGATTCATCACAAGGAAAAAAAAGAAAATAAAATAAATGATAATGAAAATAAACAGCTACAAGCAATGTGGGTGAGACAAACATAGAGTTGAGAGAAAAGATATGAAAGCATACATACACTAAGATTTCATTGATATAAAGTTTTTAAGTAAAACTATACAATACTTATAGAGGAGCATAAGTCATAAAAAAATGCAAGGAAATAATTATTAGGGTGGTGAAGGGAAAGGGTGGGTACAGGAAGGATTCTGGAGCAGTGGAAATGTCCTTTATAATTTTGTGTTAACTCATCTGTATATGTAATAAACTTTTACCTATCAAATTATATTTTGCAATAAAAGGAAAAAAGTAAACAAAAATCTCCTCCAAATAATGGCTGAGAGCAAAGGCTGTTTGCAGCTGAAATATGATAGCACAAATGACGTGATGAAATATGGGCTGAGATGCATAGCAACAAAAAAGGAAAGTGATTGGAGAATAAAAGAGCAGGGATGGTATTTATTCAATGGAAGTTCAATCCAGGATACAGAGAGAGCATCCTGGACAGAAGTGGAAGAACTTCTTAAATCAGAGAGAAGCTTCCTAGGCAAGTTTCCCAAAGAAAAATGGGCACCAAGGGCAAAGTAAGTAAATGTACTTGTACTGTTTCTTTGTTCAATTCTTCTTTATTTGTATATTTTTGCTAAAAAGCTTCCATTTAAGCTAATCTCAGAAAAGAATCCATTTAAAGTTTATCAAAAGCACCCCCTTCATGCTAGAAATTTACTCTAAGAAAATGATTGTGGATTTGCCATAATGCTTACTACAAGGGTGTTAAATTAAATATTATTTATAATGGCTAAAAACGAGAGAGAGATTTGGTTAACTATGCCCTAACCATAAAATAGAATTTGCATTTCTTAAAAGTAGTGTTAGAGAACAATATGGAAAATATTCATAGCATATTAATAAGTAGATTAAAAATATCACATACAATAAGTTCCCATTTGGGGTTCACTCAATAGATTTACCTCATAAAATTACAGGTGGATTATATTTCTTTTCTTCTTATTTGTATTTTGAAACTTCCTATGATTACTATATATTGCATTTGTAAATAAGATTAATGATATTTTAAAATATAATTCAAAACTACATAATAATGATAAAAAATATATGTATTCATGTTGTCAGAGACTGGGAAAATCACATCAAAAGCAGATATAGTAGCAGTAGAATGGAGAATTATAAGTTTTTTCTTTTTACTTTTTTCAATGTTATTTATATTTAAAACTAAAAATATAATGTTAAGAGGATAAATAAAACTTTAATTATAGAATACTGCTTAATTGATAAAATCAACTTATAAAATATTACTTAATTTCTTTTTATACATTTTTACCCAAATTCTTGCAAAGAGACCAATTTTTTATTTAATTTATATTCTACTGATAATTTTACTCATTATTTAAGCCTCTCTTCTCAAACTTTTATGTGCATATGAGTCACCTAGACCTTGTTCAAATGATGGTTCTTAATTAGGGGATTTGAGATGGGGCTTGTAGCTCTAACAAGTTCCCTGGTGATATCAATAACTTCTGGACCAAGGGAGGATCATACCATGAGTAGCAAACATGTAAAAACACATCTATATTCTAGCAATGAGGACTCAGGTAATTCAGAGCTAATAATAAATCCTTCAGTCAACAAATACTTATTGGCCAAACCCTATAAATTTATCCTCTCTGTGACTGAAGGGGGGAAAGATCAAGGCATTATATTAAGGTAAACTTTTTCAAAAATTAAAAGGGCACCCAGGCCAGTGTGGCTCAGGTGGTTGGGCGTCATCTGTGCACAAAGGGTTGCCTGTTTGATTCCTGAAGAGGGGCCTGCGGAAGGCAGCTGATCACTCTCAGATCAATGATTCTCTCCCTTCCTCTCTCTAAAAATCAATAAACTACTCTTTTTTCTAAAAAAAAAAATAAAAGAAAGTGCAATGATTATAATGTAGATCATGATTTCTTATTTTCAATAATCCCCTTTTCTATAAAATAATATAATTATATAAAACATCCAGCCACAAGTTATGGTATCAATATGCTTTTTAATTTTTTCCCATAATATTCTCTCTTTCTGTCTCCCTTCCTCCCATCCTCCACCCCAAACTCTCACTTCTCTCTACACTTCTCTCACTCTGTCCGTCTCTCTCTTCCAGGTTATTAAATGCAAAGCAGCCATCGCCTGGGAAGCAAACAAGCCCCTTTGCATAGAAGAGGTTGAGGTAGCTCCCCCCAAAGCACATGAAGTTCGAATTCAGGTGAGTGGGGACTCCCCCTGGGCAGGACACACAAGGTACTAAGTGCAGACTTGGCTCTGTGAGGTCAAACCCGTGTGATGTGACTAGGAAGTGCTGCCATTCTCAGTGTGGGGGATTGTATCTTTAGGTTCAGATACAAACAGGCCTTATCTCCAGGAGGGGTAAATCATTAATTATTTATCAGTAGTCATTGATAAAGGGCTTAAAATTTAACTAAAGCACCTTAACATTAATCCTTAACCTTAAGAATCAGATTAAGAAAATCACATTGCATTATATTTAGTTATGTTTTCTTTTTGTTTTCCACTTGACAATTATTAAAAGAGAGAGAGAGAATTTGGTTCAAAACAAGGAAAAAAATAAATAAAACAAGGGAGAGGAAAACCTGAAGAGCTGCCCCGGCAGCACAGGGTCTTGGGTGCGGATGAAGGGAAGGCAGTGGGAGAGCAGGGAGAAGAGCCCACGCTGAGTGGACAGATCATCAAGGGCAAGTTGGGGTCATGTCTCCATTTCCCCAGAGCTGGCTGCCCAGGCTATGTTTCCCCTCCAACCACCACAGGAAGGGCTTATACATGAGAATGAGTGGGATACCCTCATGAGCAGAATCTTGAAGAAGAATATGGAGAGACAGCAGTAATTAATGTAGACAATCTTTTACTTGATCTCTCACTTTTAACTATAAAATTTTAATTTCCTCGATTTCATTTCATGTCATTTCAACAAAATTTAAACAAGGTCTAGAAACCTGTGTTCTCTCCACTCCTCTGCCTATTAGACTTTGTTTAAATTTTTCCTATTGCCTTTGATTTCTCCTCTCCTGGAGACAGTAACTGCCAATTTTATCTCTTTTTATGATTTTCTAATAACAGTAAAAGGCAGAAAAGTAAGGTATAAAAGGAAAAGAATACATCCTAATATATATTATTGATTTCAGAGAGAGGAAGGGAGAGGGAGAGAGAAACTTCAATGATGAGAGAGAATCATGGATCGCTGCCTCCTGCACGCCCCCTATTGGGGAACTCCAGCCTGCAACCAGGGCATGTGCCCTGACTGGGAGTTGACCCTGACCTCCTGGTTTGCAGATTGCCGCTCAACTACTGAGCCACAGTGGACGGGCTATCCTAATAGATTTTTGTTTAATTTTTTTTTCCAAAGTGTTATTTCTTTTTAGAGCTCTAAGAGTGGTGTAAAGTCTCCTGGTAACATTAAAATTAGCCTAAAATTATCCACTTAACAACCCCAATGATATAATTACAGAAACAACTCAAGTATCTGGTTGCTTTGTAGATTATCGCCACTGCCTTGTGCCATACTGATGCCCATATTCTCCATCCTAAATTTACGGAGGCTCTGTTCCCAGTGATCCTTGGCCATGAGGGGGCAGGTATCGTGGAAAGTGTTGGGCCAGGAGTGACCAACTGCAAACCAGGTATTTTATTTTCTCATTCCAATAAGTGGGAATGTCAGGATATTTCAGGGATAATTCCTGATAGATTCCTGGCTTTGCATGCTATATTGATCTCTGTTTACATAACGGGCCATCTTTTCCAAAGCAAAAGTGAGAACCCAATCTATCACAGTCTAACAATGAGACAGAATACTTGAATCAGAATTGTCTGGTAAAATCTGGGGGATATGGTCACTTTATTTACACACTAGAGGCCCGATGCATGAAATTTGTGCAAGAGTAGGCCTTCCTTCCCCCGGCTACCAGCATCGGCTTCCCTCTGGCAACCGGGACCCGGGTTTCCCTCTGGTCGCCAGCTGGCACCCGGGCTTCCCTCACAGCCCCGGCTTTATCCAGAAGGTCGTCTGGAAGGACCTCTGGTCTAATTAGGATATTACACTTTTATTATTATAGATGGCACTAGGAAACTGTGCTATGAAGCTAAGCTACAAAGTTAGATTAAACTGACGCTTCCATGGACACACAAATGACAACTTACAACAACCTCCTCTAAATAAAGCAACAAACTAATTTAATATTATAAAAAATTTAAAGAATGAGGTAGCTCATTCTATAAGCAGCTTAAGTGAGAAATAGTGTCTATGCCACGGTATCTTAAGCGTCTTTCTGGACGTTTGAAAGATAAAAATGACATGTAAATGAAACATGCCAATGACTGAAATTATTTACTGCATATTTCATAACAGATATTCCACCAAATACTGGAATAAGGGCTCTGGAATCCTCACTTGTCAGACTTCCTTCCTTTAATTAGGATGCTCCAAACCTTGAGGTATTCGTATTAGTATCTTTCCATTCCAAACAAGATCATAAAAACCAGCTGCTCCTGAAAGTTTTGCATCCATGAGGGGTCTGATCAGTGTAGGCCCAGCTCTGCCACCTGCTGGCTCTGTGACCTTAGCCAGTTAAGTCACTTTTCTGTGACTCAGATTTCTGTTTCTAAAGTGGACAATAACACTACCCTTCTCAAAGGGTTGTTCTGCGAATTAGATGAGACAATATACTAGTAAGTAAGCAGTTAGAATGGTGTCTGGCACCTACTAACTGTTAATTATTATTGGACCTTGGTCATCAAAGGATAGAAGCCATTTAAAAATGAATAAAAAGTAGAAAATATGGAACTTTAATTCTTTATAATATTAGTTTTCTGCTTTATTTGGAGTAAAACAAATAGTGAAACACAATGATTGTGGATGTTGACTCTCTATATCTAACCTATCACTGTCCATCTTTTCTTTTACATGAGGATGTCCTATTCCTCATATAAAATGTAATAAATAATAGTCATGATGTAGAGAGTTACAAGGAGCAGAGTCTTAGGTAGGACTCTTCACCTGATGGTATCAATACAGACTTGTTGCTTGAGTGCCCAGCAGGGAAAAATGAAAATGTATAGGTAATACAAGGGGAAGTCAGCCATTTTTTAGAGTAATAAAATGTTTTGCCACCTATACTCTGCTGAACATAAAATGTATACCATAAGAAATGGTGTTTTCCACTGATTCATCTGGTAGAAATTATTTATAGGTAACCTTTACAAGTAACATTTATAGGCATCCAACATATGGCCTTTCTTTCTAGGTGACAAAGTGATTCCTCTCTACATGCCTCAATGTAAAAAATGCAAGTTCTGTTTGAGTCCACTTACAAATTTCTGTGCAAAGCTCAGGTAAGTTCTACACACTATTAGTGAGAGTGTAAGTTGGTACGAATATTTTGGGCAGTACATTGGCAAAACCTAAACGAAGTTGAAGTTGAAGACGTGCACATTAGGAGGCTTTTTTCTTGCAGTTTGATTTTCCTCATTCTGGATTTTTCTGATTACATTGCTGTAATCTGGTTTAACATGTTTTTCCATTCCCAAATTTCCTCTAGTTTCTTTTATCTGAATGCTTGATCTGATTTGGGTTTTAAATTGAGTGCTAACAATTAGAACTGAGAGTCAACAATTCTACTCAGGTGTGTACAAGGAACTGTTGCAAAATCACCCAGGGAGACATGTGCTAGAGTGTTCAGTATTCCCCCTTATCTATGGTTTCACTTTCCAACGTTTCAGTTTCCCATGGTAAACTGAGATCTGAAAATATTAAATGGAAGATTCCAGAAATAAACAATTCATAGTTTGACACTGCATGCCATTCTCAGTAGTGGGATTTCATCCCACCCCATCCCATCCCTAAAGTGAATCATCTCTTTGTCCAGCTTATATGCCCCCAGCTCATTAGTCACTTAGTAATCATTTTGGTTATTAGATCCACTACCATAATATCTCTGTGCCTCTGTTCAGGTAACCCTTATTTTACTTAATAATGGCCCCAAAGTGTAACAGTAGTATCGCTGGTGATTCAGATATGCCAAAGGGATTTGGTGAAGTACTTCCTTTAACTGAAAAGGTATGATGTACATTTGGAGGTGAAAACTACATATATAGGGTTTGGTACTATCCAAGGTTTCAGGCATCCACTGGAAGTTTTGGAACATATTCCACGGGGCTAAGGCGGTATGGCAGGGGGGAGGGGGAGGACCACTGTAATCTCACACAAATAATGTTAAGAGAAAGAAGCAAGTTGCTGCCCTAACTGATTGGGCTCAGTGGATAGAGCATGGGTCTGCGGACTCAAGGGTCCCAGGTTCGATTCTGGTCAAGGACATGTACCTTGGTTGCGGGCACATACTCAGTAGGAAGTGTGCATGAGGCAGCTGATCGATGTTTCTCTCTCATCAATGTTTCTAACTCTCTATCCTTCTCCCTTTCTCTCTGTAAAACATTAATAAAATATATTTTTTTAAAAAGAAGCAAGTTGCTGGCAGATATATTTAGCAAGGTGTCACACACAAGACAATATCATACATTGTTTATGGTTACATGTATATTAGTAAAGGTATATATACATCACTGGCATGATAAATGCCAGATTCAGAATAGTAGCTACCACTACAGAAGAGGAGAGAGGAATGCAATGAGGCACAGTAAAGTAATTTATTCCAAGGCCACATAGGTATGTCTTAGGACTAAATTTTGAATCTAGGCCATTAGCTGCAGAGTCCAAAAATTTTAATCACTTTATTCTTTACTTTCCTGAGACTATAGAAAGGTTTATTTGTCCTTAATGCTAACTGACACTAGCTATGGTACTACTCTTACATCTATTACTGTGCCTCAATTTCCTCATCTGTGAGATGGGGATAGTAATGCTGCCTGTTTCACAGGGTTGTTGCAGATACTCAAAGAATCAATAGATCCTTTTGCAAACCTTTAATGAAATAACAAATTCAGACAATGACCATCAATTCTTTCTGACATCTCAAAAAGACAGATAAGGTGTGTGCTCTAGACGAAAACACACACCACCTTTGATGTACTCCTACAAAAATTTGAAACCCAAATCAGATCAAGCATTCAGATAAAAGAAACTAGAGGAAATTTGGGGGTGGAGAAACATGTTAAGCCAGATTACAGCCATGTAATCAGAAAAATCCAGAATGAGGAAAATCAAACTGCAAGAAAAAAAACAAAGGGCAAGGTGAGAATCTGTCTATTAAAAGGGATATAAGAAACATATAACTAGATGCCATGCGTGGAGTTATAACAATCTTTATCTTTTAGAGATACATGCTGAAATATTTACAATGAAATAGTGATGTTTGGGATTTCTTCAAGGTAGTCCACAATGGGAAGAGGGTAGGTGGTGGTGTTGAGGGATGGAGGTGGGTAATAGATGACACTAGATCAACCATGACTTGCTAATTGCTGAAGCTGGGAGATGCTTACATGGAGGATCATTCTAATATTCTTTCTACTTTTATATTTGTTTGAATTTTTCATAATAATTTTTCATATAGCACATATACTAAAATTGGAACAATACAGAGATTAGCATGGCCCCTGCACAAGAATGACACACAAATTCATGAGGCATTCCATATTTTTAAAAATTTGTTTAAATAAATAAAAAACAGAATCAGTACATGTACAGCTCTTAAAAGAGTTTCTGGCAAAAAAAAAGTATTCAATAAAGAGTTTATTATTATATCATTATTATATTTAGGTGACTCCTATTATGTCTATATTACAGATGTTATTTATATAATAGTTTATATATTATTTATATTATATATTTAATATATATTATAGTATATTATGTATAAGAAGTATATAAAAATTATGTTACTTATATGATATATAAATACAAAATTTATTTTATATTAAAGCAAAAAGTCCCAAGTCATTTTCTCAATTTCTTTATATCATAAAAGTGTGTCATAACTAATACATAATGCCTAACATTTATTTCAGGGGAGTAATCAGAGATACATTTACTTTCTCTTTTTTGTATCTTTCTTAAAATTCTCTAGTCAATTCAAAAATCCTCTTGTTCAACAAGAAGTAATGGAAGACAAAACCAGCAGGTTTACCTGCAAAGGAAAACCAATTTACCATTTCATGGGGATCAGTGCCTTCTCTCAATACACTGTCGTATCAGATACTAATCTTGTCAAAATAGATGATGATGCAAATTTAGAGAGAGTCTGTCTACTTGGATGTGGATTTTCAACTGGCTATGGAGCTGCAATCAACACTGCCAAGGTAAAATGGTTAATCACCAGGTTCTATAAAACAGAAATTATTAGGAGGCAGCGTGATAAAACAGCTAGAATTATCTTCAAACCCTAGCTCTGTATTTATCATCTCTGTGATTTTAGGCAAGTATTTAACCTCTTTACTTCTACTTCTGTATAATAATATACTGTATGTTATGAATTACTGTGGGAAAACTAAATCGTATGGCATATGTAAGACATCTGGCCCAGTGGGTGGCATATAGTTGGCACCCAATTCATGTCAATTTCTTTCCCTATACTAGTATGTTATATTATAGGTCATCCCTAATTTAAATACAGCCTGCTTAAATATGTCTCCTAAATATGAATCCTCATCCTGGGACAGCAGACCCAGTCAAGAGACAATAGAAACTGCAGAGACCCCACCCACCTCCACATGGCCACGCCTACTTTCTCCCTGATTCACACAGGGATGCTACTCTTGGCCTCCCTCCGAAACATCACTTATTCACTCATTCACTCACTCATGAATAAAAATTAAAAGTTGTATGGGAAGCCAAACGATAATATGCAGACTCCTGGAGGAGAAAGGTGGTAGTTGGGTGGAGTTAACAGCCCAGGTGACCTTGGCAGTCAAGGCACATTCTCCTATAGATGGCACTGGATTCTCAGGGAGAAATTATTGCTCTTTGGGCTACACACATCCCCTTTTCTGGACTCCATGCAGGCTCTCACCTTCTACTACTGTAATCTTTCTTCGGGAATATTAACACTAGAGATTCAGCTACAGTTTACTTTCAATTGTAGTCAAAGTTGATCTAAATTCCCAGGACATGTTCTTCCCGCTGTTGAGGAACAACTAAACCTCTTCAGGAGGTGCTCAAAGAAGGAAAATAACTCATAGGACCAAGTAAAGGGACGTGATGTGTCAGTATTTCTAGATAAGAGGCGAGACCCTTACTAAAGCTTAATTTACTTCTGGGAAGAAAAGTGATGCAACTGCTCTGTATAATTATTGGGGATCTTCCACAGCATAGCCAGAACCCTGATTTGTTTTAATGTGCTTGTATCATTTACATCAAGATTAATTACATTTCATGGATATTTTTGGAAGTATGAAAATGCCCTGTAACAGTGTTTGCCTGCAGCTAGAAAATCAAATGGGGAGAGGGTATTTTATAGTGACTGCCCCAGTATTGCAATCAAAAGCACTTTTACTCTCAAGGGTCTGCTTATATAACCCAGTCAGTGCAGTGTATTCAATTTATACACTGTTGTGAGCTGGCCTGAGAATCCAACTACTGAGTACAACATTGTACAATGGGGAAAATGCTTTTCTACTCTCCATGAGCCTTACAGGTGAGCTTTTTAACACAGTCTCTGGAGGAATATACTTGGAAATAAACTAAACATATGCTACAATATTATAGTAAATAGTACAGACTGTAAATAAAACAATATTCTGAATATTTACAAATATACTTTTATTTCCCCTGAATAGCAAAAGCTATTCTATACAGACCCAATATCATACATAAAGTGAGAGATGCCACTTCTCTTAGTAATTTTGTTTCCAATATGTCTCATAGGCAGATTTTCTTCTTTCCCTTTTGTTTATGCTTTAAACAGTTTCCCATCATCATGAGAAAATAGTAATAGTAAGCATCTCTTTGGGGGATTTTTTGCCACTATCTCACTCTATAGAGTAACATATTCCAGTTGGCACTACCTTCTGAGTAAAGAATCAAGAAATATTTTGTGGCCCTAGCTGGTTTGGCTCAGTGGATAGAGCGTCAGCCTGTGGACTGAAGGGTCCCAGGTTTGATTCCCATCAAGGGCACATGCCCGAGGTTGCGGGCTCAATACCCAGTTGGGGGCGTGCAGGAGGCAGCCAATCAATGACTCTCTCTCATCATTGATGTTTCTATCTCTCTCTCCCTCTCCCTTCCTCTCTGAAATCAATAAAAATATTTTTAAAATATTTTTTTGTGTGTGGGGAGAGTGTTAAGTCAGGCCAAAAATATAGGTTATACTTTCATTAAATGAAATAGGTGAAAAGTACAGCGGGCTGAAGGAACAGCATGAACTAAGACATGAGGAAAAGAAAGTGAGACAGTTTGTTGTGGCCATAGTACTGAGAATATCATGGAGATGAAATCAGAAGGCAAGAGGGGTCAGATAATAAAAATCCTCCAATGCCATGCAAGGAAATTTGGATCTCATTCCATTTAAATAATTTAATAATTGGGATGACTGAATTAACTCACATTTAGAGAAATATTAGTGGTCATCAAAACTGTAACATTAGATTTTCTGAAAAGATGGCGGCGGAGGTGAAAGGCTGATCTGTTGCCTCGCATGGCAGTTTCGGAAATACAACTGAAACATGGACTGCTGAGGGTGGCGACTGCTGCTCGAGTCTCCCCAGACCGGGCAGCTGCTCCTCTCAGTCAGTACCGCAGCCGGGGCCATGGACTCGTGGGGGCCGCGGCGGCGGCTGTGGCGGCGGCCGGCCGCGGACTCGGCGCAGCGGCTCTCGGTGAAGGAAGAGACCATCTTTATGCAGGAGGGGCTCAGCCGCGCCACCGACCTGGCCGAGCTGCGCACTGAGATCCTCGGGGCCCCGGACGCCGCCAACACCGATTTGGAGGATTCTTAGGAGTTCTCATCTTACATTCAAGTCCTCTAGCCATTTTGACGGAGGAGAATCAGGAGGACGGCTGGGCTGAACAGGGGAACTGCGAGCGGCGCCGCGCACAGCAATTTCAGGGGCACGACTGGAGGACAGAGCGTCTGCAGCCCAGAACTACAGGAGAGATGGCTGAACGGCAGATCTACAGCTAAGAGGGAAGAGGAGACCAGCAAAATCGGAGGGGACGAGGTGCGGAGGCGCGTGGGTCGGGCTGGTGGCGGGGGAAAGGGGCTTTTGTTCCAAACCTAGGGGAGATTAGCTCTCCATCACCCTGAAATCCAGCTTCTGGGGACCCGCGGGAGACCCAGATGCCTGCGGGGAGAGGCGGGACTCTTGCGGAGGTGCGCCCAGCAATCAGTGTTTGCTGCGCTGGAGCGCGGAACGAGGGGACTTAGAAACTTGGAAGGCAGAAGGACCAGACTCGCAGCCATTGCGGCTCACCGCACCATGGCCTGTTGGCGCCCTGAGACCCCGCCCCACCCTGGGACCCATCCTGCCCTGAGACCCGGCCCGCCCTGGGACCCGCCCCGCACGTTTTGAAGACCCGCCCCGCAAGTCTTGCAGGCGCACCTACGCTCCAAGCAACGGCTTATGCATGTGGGTGGCCTGCCCTCTGGCAGCGGACCTGATGAACTGCTGTTCTAGTCGGACTGCTCCAGGGCCACTCAGACAGGAGGAGGAAACTACAGTTCTTGCTGTAATCCCTGCTGAGAGCCTAGGGCAGTGGCTGATCTACGCCCCATTGGGGACCCAGAAACGAGGGCATCTGGTGGTCTGTGGGAAATGATACCAGACTTCAACCACGCACATAAGGGTCACATCCAACAGACAGATTCAGTGAGTGCCAAAGCCTTGCTGCACCAAGACCCGGCCCATAGGAGTGTCTCCTGCACAGCAACTCTTCCCTTTATAGACAAAGAGAGCCCTCCCGGTGGCACCAGCAGCAATCGGGACTTAACTATACAAGGGAGGACCGGGATGGAGGCATAGGGCGGAGGCCTGGATGTTCCTGCCACAACAGCTTTGGGGCTGCAGCGGGAGAGCGGAGAAGACACCACCCAAGACCACCGTAGGGCTGGCTAAGTGGATGCTCTGCAGCTAGAATAAGAGGGGTATGCGGGATGATGCTGATGCAGATGACCCAGGGACCACGCTTTGGGAACTGCGGCTCGGGCGACGCAGTGGCGACCTGGAGTGTGCTCGGTGCGGTCCCCCCGGCGGTCTTCGGCTGGGGGGGCGGCTCCACTTGTGCCGAGCGCGGACAGACGGGCCCCTGTGAGACGTGGGGTGGGGGACTCCGCGCTTGCTGGCCTCCGAGTCCTTCAGGAATCTCGGTGCCCTGGGGGCGGCCGGGTGCGCATGCTCGGCGACCGGCCGCCGCTGCGGACCCAGGGGCCGGCGCGGTAACGCCGGACCGGCCCGCAGCCACGCACCGGGCGCACCGGAGCTTCGCCGGGCGGCCGCCCGACAAGTTCTGCAGCGGCCGTCCTGGAGCTCTGGCAGGATGGCCGGGGGGGTTGCTGGGGGGGGGGGGTTGACCGGTGGGTATTGGGATCGGGAGGACGAGGCCCCGCTGGGACCCGGGTGCAGGCGGGGTTGCGCGCCTCTGGGCTCGGGAGTGGTCGCGCGCCTCCGGGTATGGGTGGGGCCTCGCGTCCCTGGGTCTGGGTGGGGCCGCGTGCCCCTGGACCCGGATGACGCTGGGTCCCGTGCCCGGGTGAGGCCAAGAGCCCCTGGGTCTGGGAGAGGCCAAGCGCCCCTGGGTCCGGGTGAGACCATGTGTCCCTGGATCCGGGTGGGGCCTCGTGCACCTAGGCCCTGGTGGGGCCGCGTACCCCTGGGTCTGGGGGAGGCCAGGCGTCCCTGGGTCCGGGTGAAACCGTGTGTCCCTGGATCCGGGTGAGGCCTCGTGCGCCTAGGCCCGGGTGAGGCCACATGCCCCTGGGTCTGGGAGTGGCCAGGCGTCCCTGGATCCGGGTGAGACCATGTGTCCCTGGATCCGGGTGAGGCCTCGTGCACCTAGGCCCGGGTGAGGCCACGTGCCCCTGGGTCTGGGAGAGCCCAAGTGTCCCTGGGTCCGGGTGAGACCATGTGTCCCTGGATCCGGGTGAGGCCTCGTGCACCTAGGCCCGGGTGAGGCCACGTGCCCCTGGGTCTGGGAGAGGCCAAGCGTCCCTGGGTCCGGGTGAGACCATGTGTCCCTGGATCCGGGTGAGGCCTCGTGCACCTAGGCCCGGGTGAGGCCACGTGCCCCTGGGTCTGGAAGAGCCCAAGTGTCCCTGGGTCCGGGTGAGACCATGTGTCCCTGGATCCGGGTGGGGCCTCGTGCACCTGGGCCCGGGTGAGGCCACATGCCCCTGGGTCTGGGGGAGACCAAGCGCGCCTGGGTCCGGGTGAGACCATGTGTCCCTAGATCCGGGTGAGGCCACGTGCCCCTTAGTCCGGGTGAAGCCGTGCCCCTGGGTCCGGCCGAGACCAAACCAGAGGGAGTCAGACTTCCGTTACCACCATTTGTCCACCATCCAGAGCTGAGGGGTCAGTGCTGACATGTACACATAAGGAACTGGTGGACATTGAAATTGGGTCTCAATAGAACTGTTGGTCCAGAAAGAAACTCACTACAGACTGATCCATCTGCCTGACAGCATAACTATTATTGCCCGTCTCACATTCAGTTCTCATAAGTATATACCTAGTAACATATGATCTTGCTCATCTAGGGGAAATGATGAACAACATAGACTGAGGAACAAGAACAGAACCAGAAGCAAGGAGACATCGATCGGACTATCGGGCCTCAGAGGGAGGATAGGGGAGGGTGGGGGGAGGGGGAGAGTTCAACCAAAGGACTTGTGTGCATGCATATGAGCCTATCCAACGGTTAAGTTCAACAGGGGGTTGGGGCATGCGTGGGGAGGGGGGGATGGGAATGGGGGGATGAGGACAAATATGTGACACCTTAATCAATAAAGAAATTTAAAAAAAAACAGTAACATTAACACAACCAAATAAGGCCTATTAGAAATATAGACATCAAATTACTTGTGATCTATTTAAAAGGGCAAACAATAAGCCCTTTACAGTGTGCGAGCTTTCAGATTTTGTTCTGATACCACTAAAGGGAAAATGAAAACAAGGAAATGATTTCCACTTGGGCTTGTTCCTTATAAACTGATGATCCTAAAGGCCCTCAAATGATTCTCCAAGTTTAATCAGTGATTCATTCATTTTTACATTGGTAAATTTCCCCAAGTGGCTAAATCCCTTAGTCTTCTCATAGGCAGTCCTCTATTTACATGATCCTGCCCCACCTCACTCTGTACCTTTAAAAGGGGGTGGGGGGTGAGTGAAGGGATGGCTGGTTGGCCGGCATGGCTTAGTGGCTGAGCTTGGACTTATGAACCAGTAGGTCACAGTTCACTTCTGGTCAAGGCATTTGCCTGGGTTGCAGGCTCAATCCCCAGTGTGGAGCGTGCAGAAAGCAATCAGTGATTCTCTCTCATCAATGATGTTTCTCTCTCTCTCTCCCGCGCCCTTCCTCTCTGAAATCAATAAAAATATATTTTAAAATAATAATAATAAAAATAAATAAAAAGGAGGGGGGCAGCTGCTTTAAGTTAACTTATGATTTTCCTGCCTGCAGGTTACCCCAGGTTCTACTTGTGCCATCTTTGGCCTGGGAGGTGTCGGCCTTTCTGCTTTAATCGGTTGTAAAGTAGCAGGAGCTTCCAGAATCATAGCTGTTGATATCAACAGTGAGAAGTTTGCAAAGGCCAAAGCCCTTGGAGCCACTGACTGCCTCAATCCTAGAGACCTACAAAAACCCGTCCAGGAGGTCATCATTGAAATGACCGGTGGGGGTGTGGATTTTGCACTTGACTGTGCAGGTGGATCTGAAGCCATGGTATGTGTGTTTTTTATAATAGTACATAATAAGTAATATTTATTAACATTAATAAACATTAACAGTATGTATATATTAATATATTTATTCACTCATAGTCAATATTGACATATTTGTATACATATATATTATGTTTATATAATAAGCAATGTTTATTAATAATATATTGGATATTATGTAGTGTGTTATAATTGATATTTAATCTATTAATAAATATTACAGATTTATTATGTTATTATTATTTGTTTATTCTTCCACATGAAATTCAGAGAAAACTTAGAAGTGAAAATTTTTAAGGAATTGTGCCTGCAAGAAGTGAGCAAAACAATGAGAACTGGAAAGGCAGACTTAAAGGAGTAGGAGAATGTGGCTGGTGTCACCTTAACAGCCTGAGGTACCCACTCCCATCAAAAAGCAGAGCAGGGAGAGGCCAGCAACCTACACACAACCCAGTTCTGTCTGCCAGCCCTCTAAAATTGGCTGCAAAATTAGGTCCAAAGTACATATTTAACATGTTTAATATATTAAATGCACACATGCTGCAAAATTAAAAGTAAATATTTTCTTCGCAAACACTACAATTTTGAATCATTCAGGTTTCCTCTCCTCTCAGGTGAGGCTCCCTGACTTGCAGGGCCTGAGAAGCTACCTCTGTCTATCCTATTCTCCTTAGAGTGGGCAGAGCCACCCGCACACTGTGGCCACAGATGGACAAGTTGACCTGCCAGAGTGCCCAGGATCTTGTTACCCCTTCACTCAGCCTGGCTCCTAACACCCTCCTCTGGGGAAGGCATCATAAGAAAAGTCTATGGCTCCACCAGGAGCTGGTTTGCAGGGTCTTCCCCTGCTTCTCACCTGACTGGTGAGTTCCCCAGAGGAGGAGAGACCAGCAAGAGCTGCTGAGAGGAGCAGGCCGCCCCTCCCAGAATACTTGCATTGTAATAACAGAACTGTTTGAAAGAGGATCTGTTAGGTAAAAGTTAGCTCTTCCTGAAAATTCATACATTAACAGCTCCTTGTCCTGCACTGCGCTTCTGTGTCAGGCCCTGCTTTTTAATTGTCCTTGGCACTTGCAGCTTGCAATGTGCCACATCCATTCATACTCTTTCCAAAGCTCAAATTGTTTACAAACATTGACATTCAGCCTGTTTACCTTATTTCCAGAGTACAGATATTCCCAACACTCGCTACTTTATAAGTGCCTGGGAGTTGTTTGTTAGAACCAGTGAATGACCACACCTTAGACATTCTCGTGAGTTGGGGGCCCAGGTACCAATATATTTTACAAGTTTCTCAAGCTGAGAACCACTGTCTGAAACTTGGCAGCTTCTTTTATTAACTGATTATACCAAGAAATTCATTTTATTTTTATTTAAGAAATTCATTTTAAATTATGGAATAAAATTACAGTAGAGAGCCCAAATTTTAAAAGATATCATTCATTTAATCACAAAAAGATGAGCTAGCTACCTATCCTTTCACCAAAAGTTTCTGTAACTGGGGAAAGGTAAATTTCTGAGTTGTAGAGATTTCAGTAATGGCTATGAACTAGATTTCAATGACTTCTCATGTTCTTAGGCAGCCAACAGAACAGAACAATTAGAAAGTTGCAATGATTGACAATTTATAAGATTTTGAGAATTCAAAATAATTCTGATCAAAAGTTATCAGAGGATACTAAATAAAACCCTGAACTTACATATAATGCCCATTGAACTAAGTCATCATTTTAGAGGTTAATTCTTTGCTTGGAGCAAACTTCAGAAATGTAGAAAAAGCAATAGGAAAAACATTTTTTTAGAAAACAGAAATCAATGTAAGCAGCTACCTTAAGGTGACCAGTAGTACCTAGTGTTCTTTTCCCCTCAACATGAATCTGTGTCATATATATAAACAAAAATGGTTTGACCATATAAAAATTGTAAAAAGGAGAAAAGTTTCTATTCAGAAATGTTACAAATTCTCAAAACAATAAATAAGCACATAATCAAATGAAAATTACAAGACATCTTTTTAAGGTTATAGATGGTTATATCTTTTGTCACTAGTAAGACACACAGAGAAAGAGAAGATGGAGAGAATTTACTGTTCTTCAAATTCCTTCTTTCATATAATGATCAGGGATGAAAAAGAACTGTACTTCCTATTGGAACTGCCCCAACAGATCAGAATCAAGTTGTCCCCTGACTATGGCAAGAGATATGTCACAAAGTTTACATTTCTCTTCTATAATACTAGTCTCAAAACATCTTAACTGTTTCTCTAGTTACCATTGGGCGTCTAAGTGGAATGACCATCCACAGTTTATGTCTTTCCGAAACTTTCTTAATCTTTTCATTTACATTTTCAATCCTTGGGAGTTTTATCCTCATCTCAAACTTGCAGTAGGCTAAGATAACAATGTTCTCTCTTTCTCTCATGCAAAGATCAGTGCAACTCCTCCAAGCCACTGTTTTCTATGTGGTGAGTCACCCGTCAAGGAAGTTCAAATTTGTGGCTTCACAGTCTCAACATGAGGTCCTCTTGGTTGTTACAGCGGAGAAGAGACAGCTGGCAGGTTGCCCACTGGCTTTTCTGTTTAGGCCAAGAAATGACACTTCACTTCTGCCCAAAGCCCATTGGCCAGAACTGGCCACATAAGTCCTGCAGAGAGCTTTAAAAAGTGTAGGGAAACAGATGAAATGTTTCATGAGTAGCAGCCAGTGGCATTTTAACTATTTTTCCCTCTATTTTAAATGGCTTTTCTTTTCATTTATCCTACATTAAGATCCACTAACTTTACAGTATGTACCTTATCCCAGACTCTAATGCAGTGATGGGCAACCTTTTGAGCTTGGTGTGTCAAACTTCACCAAAAAACTGAGCATGACTCGGGTAGTGTGTCACTTTGAGGAAAAAACACTATTTCGCAAATGTTTCATCCTCGGCATGCGGCCGCCTCAGCGGCCGCGTGTCATCAGAAATGGCTACGCGTGTCAGCACTGACACGCGTGTCATAGGTTCACCATCACTGCTCTAGTGAATCATCATCCTCTCCTTATGACTTTAAAGATTTTTATTCTATGCCCCCGAAATTGCAAACTTTTTACAATGCACCTTTGGTAAATAGTCAAAAGCATGTTCATTTGAGTTTAGAATATCTTCTATAGACCATTCTTAATTTCATGGGTATGTATTCTTCTTATTATACAATGATATATGTTATAGATTCAGTATAATTATAATGTTAAACAAGATGAAATAATATATTCTGTTTCTTTCTAATATCCTTTTTTATTTTTTAATATATTTGTATTAGTTTCAGAGAGGAAGGGAGCAGGAGAGAGAAATAGAAACATCAATGATGAGAGAGAGAATCATTGATCAGCTGCCTCCTGCACACACCCACAATGGGGATCAAGCCTGCAACTTGGGCATGTGCCCTGACTGGAAATCGAACCCTGACCTCCTGGTTCATAAGTCGACGCTCAACCACTGAGCCATGCAAGCTGGGCCTAATATCCTTTTTTAAAAAGCTCAAAATTTAATTGAATGTTCTATCTGAAGCAAAGCCTCAATTGTCAATCTACAACACTATGACCTCATGAGCTTGACTCCCTTTATTTCATATGCAGAGTGTATAAATTTTCCCTGAAGCCCAGTACATACGCACACTGATGACATGGTCTACCTTTCTACTTACTCAGCTGGTCTTTTTTGTTTAACCTTCCAGAAAGCAGCCCTGGACTGCACAACAGTAGGTTGGGGATCGTGTACTCTCATTGGAGTAGCCATTGGTGACAAAGGACTGACTATTTCTTCAATAGAGATAATAATGGGCCGTACTATCAATGGAACATCATTTGGTGGTCAGTTGTGTGTTTTTTCTGTTAATTTTCTCCATAATAGTACTCAAATTGAAATGAAAATAATTTGTTTAAATACTGAGTGCCTAGAATACATCTAAAAACTACAGGAAAGATATTCTATTAATTACTTAAAAGTAAAGTTTGTATAGTAGGAATACTACAACTTGCAAACAGTTCAATTTGCATTCAAATAAACCACCAGAGAGAAACAAAAGCCAAAGTTGGGCCAAATAGAGATAATTTCTTATGCAGAAATAAAATTAATCTTGGATTTTTTCTATGAAGAAAAATTTTAAGATAGATAAAAGTATAGAAAAAATAAATATGAGCGGGAGTTTAATCTATTTGGAGGAAGCCAATCTGACCAAGTAATTTCATTCATTCAACAAACAATGATTAATCTACTTCTTCATGTTGAGTACCACATCTTTATTAGGACTGTTGATCACATTACAGGTTACAAAGGTAGAGATTCAATCCCAAAGCTGGTTACTGATTACAAGAATAAGAAATTCAACCTGGATGCACTGGTGACCCATACCCTGCCTTTTGACAAAATCAATGAGGCATTTGACCTAATGCATCAAGGAAAAAGGTAAATTACCAAACAGATGGGTAAGTGGTTTGACAAACCTTTATGATGACTCTATTTCTCTTTGGTATTTAAAAGTAATCAGTTTCTTTTCCTGACATTTTTCACATCATCAGACATATTAGAAGTATTTAAAAGATGAAATAGTGGCCATTTGGAGGGGAGGGGGGACGAGAAACCAACATTACCTACTTCTTACTCTATTTCCATAATGTACACTGCCATACACTGTTCCAACATAAATTGACATGTTTTCTTTCACAATCATTAACTTAGTTGGGGCTGCTCCATAGAAAGAGAGGTTTCTATACTATAACATCAGGTCCCTCTGGTAAAACATAGCCCGGTTCTGGAATCATTATGTTCTGCAATTTGACAAAGAGTGCACCCTGAGGCCCTTCTTTATCAGAATCAGGTGAAAACCACAGAGATGTGAGCAGTCAGTGGCAGGTATCAGATACTTAAAGGATGTCCCAACTCTCTCATTCTCTTGCTTTGTCAGAGGTCTCCTATAAGAGACATCCGACCTACAGTTTTAGCTGTAGTGAGCTCCCTTGCCATGAACCCTGAGAGCTGACTTATAGAAATGTCCCAGCTGGGGGATCCCTAGCAATTGGGAGTGAATAAGACTGGAATCAATGATTTTTGTTAAAATGATCAAGCATAGCCCTGATCAATAGCAACAAAGGGCAAGACACCAGGAACAATGTTGCACAGAGGAGACGCAGGACAAAAGAGCAAAGAAAAGAGAAGACATTACAAAAAGAGGGTGAGGGGGAGAAAAAAGCTAAATTTAAATGACAGGAGTTTGAAGCAGAGAAGCAATGTCACAAAAGAAGAAAATAGGTCCATGGTGTGAGAACCTATGGATACTTCACAGTGTAAAAATCTGAGAAAATGTCCCTAGTGACTGACATGAACTCCCTAATTTGAAACATGTTAGCTACAACATATCAAAAAGATATTCAATAAAAATAAAAAAGATAAACATTATTTTTAAGCTATGCTAAGTAACTTAGTGGAAAAGCCCTGAAATATCTTGCACAATGTCTAACTCCCTGTATTCCTCAAATGAGGAATTGGTTGGGTTTGGGGCCTTGGAACCTGGTGCTCATAACTCCCCCACCACTATCCATTTGTCCCTGGGTTCTCAGTCATAGAACGTACCCAACCAGGAGTGCTACGTGGCAGCCAAATGCAAAATGTTGCATGGCTTTAGTAATAACTGGTCAAGTCTTCCATATTCTAAAAACAGGCCTGGTAGTCACTGGTAGAATGGAGGCCTATGGGAAACACTTACATGAGGCCTCCTACTCTCCCTCTGGCCACTGAGAAGACCACCTGACTGCCCACACAGATGGAAAGGTGGCAACAGAGGAGGCAGGGGATGGGCCTTCCCAGGTGTGCTCACCACATGGGAACAGGAAACACATGGAGGACAGGCCCTCTTGGCATGCCAGCTGCATAGAAGCAAGGAAGTGGGGAAGAGGAGCTGGGATACAATATCAATTGGCCTATTAAGGTGCGGTGACCCCGACACATGGTGAGGAAAGGACACAGAGCCTCTCCCCTCACAGGGAGGTGGCTCTTCCAGTCCCTGAGTGAAGAAAACATTTATGCATGGCAGCCCACAGCTCCAGCAGTAAGATCCAAGATAAGGAATTCCCTGTCCTTAAGGCTTAACCCCCATCTTGCTAGCACATGTGGAAGGACTTACTCAAGAATTGGAATATTTTGATTCTCAGAAAGTAGCATCCCAACACACCAACCATCTCCTTTTGATGCCCAATTTGCCCTCGGCTACAGGATTATTCCAAGATGAAAGGTCACAACAACACGGCATGCTCTACTTCTCCACAGCACCACTAGGCAGCCAAGTCCTCACCCGAGACAAGTGAGGTCCTCAATTCTCTCCCAGCTTATTGGCATCATATATAAAGTTTCATTTAGTGCCAGGAATAAAGCAGGATAACAAGATAAAGGAAATCATACTTACCAATTTGTGTGTCTATAAAGAAAGATTAAATCAAGTCCCGAAATGAGTAAAACAGAAATTATTTGTGAGTTTTAGATAAATTTATCATGAATATTGTACTGATTTTTTTAATGTAATTATTAACAGCATCCGAACAGTCCTGACCTTCTGAAGAAGCCAGGAACAATTTGGAAGACTACTATCTGTCTGAATCTGAACCTGATAATCTGGTTAATTTATAATCTGATATGATGAACCAAAGATCACCATGAATTTAAATAAACATTTATAGTTAACATCTCAACATCAAATAGCTATAAAGATTATAACATTTTTAGTAAAATACAGTAATAGTTCCTGTGTTAAATAACTATGATAACTGATGTGTTTATTAATAAAATTGTTTAAAATTAGTTCTGGAGAAATGGTAATAAAGAATAAAGGGTTAATAAGAAAACTTGATTAGCTACACATTCACAATATTTTAGGTTGGATGATACATATATGGGGTCTCAGTACACTGTTCTACTTTTTAATATGTTTCACATTTTCCATAATAAAAAATTTTACTAAAAAAAAATCACATTTATATATACAAAAAGTACATATATCTTTAAAATATATATCACATATATGTAATGCTGTTATGTAATTTCAGAGTTCCAATAAACTATGAGCTAATCTTCTTTAATAAACTGCTAAATAATTTCCTTTTTAACATCTGTTCATTTATTTGTATTAGCCCCACTTTACCTCTGTTAATTATAATCACAAGTAGTAGGATATTAGAAGCTATATAAATAAATAATATGAGATTGAAGATTTTTTCAAAGTAAAAACAATCTCTCAAATTTCCATCTTTATTAGATAATTGTTTTTTTCATCTTTAATAATTATTACATCACTAAAGGCCCATCTGTGCACTGGTGGGGTCCCTTGGGCTGGCCTGCAGGGATTGGGCCAAAACTGGCTCTCCAACATCCCCTGAGGGATCCCGAATTTCGAGAGGGCACAGGTCAGGCCAAGGGACCCCACTGGTGCACATATCTGTGTACCGGGCCTCTAGTATGCATATAAGATCTTTGGTTAATCTCTTCCCACCCTCCACCCTCCCCGCTTCCCTCTGAGATTCATCAGTCTGTTCCGTATTTCCATGTCTGTGGTTTCCTCTCCTGCGTTGGGCATCTGCCCCCTGGTGGTCAGTATGCATCATAGCTAACAGCCGGTTGGCCAGTCGGCTGGTCACTTAGGCTTTTACATATCTACTAGAGGCCCGGTGCACAAAATCTGTGCATGGTGGGGGAAGGGGGGGCCCTCAGCCCAGCCTGCACTCTCTCCAATCCAGGACCCCTCAGGGGATGTCCAACTGCAGGATCAGGCCTAAACCAGCAGTCAGACATCCCTCTCGTAATCCAGGACCACTGGCTTCTAACTGCTTGCCTGCCTGCCTGCTTGATCAGCCCTAAGTGCCTCGGCCTGCCGGTCTGATGCCTCTAACTGCTCCCCTGCCAGCCTGATCACCACTAACCACCTCTGCCTGCCTGCCTGGTCACCCCTAACTGCCCCCCCTGCTGGCCTGATTGCCCCCGAACTGCCCCCCTGCCGGCCTGATCGCCCCTAACTGCCCCCCGCTGGCCTGATCGCCCCCTAACTGCCCCCCCATGTCAGCCTGATGGCCCCCTAACTGCCCCACCCCGCTGGCCCGATCGCCCCTAACTGTCCCCCCCGCTGGCCTGATCACCCCCTAACTGTCCTCCCCTGCCAGCCTGATCGCCCCTAACTGCCCCCCCCCGAGTACCTCCTAACTGCCCCCAGCCAGCCTGATCGCCCCCTAACTACCCCCCCAATCCGATCACCCCTAACTGTCCCCCACACCGGCCCGATCACCCCCTAACTGCCCCCCCCCGCTGGCCTGATTACCCCCTAACTGCCCCCCCCACCAGCTAGATCGCCCCCTAACTGCCCCCGCACCAGCCTGATCGCCCCCTAACTTCCCCCCCGCTGGCCTGATCGCCCCCTAACTGCCCCCCGCACCAGCCTGATCGCCCCCAACTGCTCTCCCCTGCTGGCCTGATCGCCCCTAACTACCTCTGCCTCGGCCTGCCACCATGGCTTTGTCCCGAAGGATGTCCAGAAGATGTCCGGTCTATCCGGTCTAATTAGCATATTAACCTTTTATTAGTATAGATTATTAGTATAGATATATATATATAAAAGGTTAATATGCTAAGTGTCCCTCCTACCATCCAACTGGTCCCTATGATGCGCACTAACCAGCAGGGGGCAGACACTCAATGCAGGAGCTGCCGAACTGCAATGACTCTGCAGCGGCAGGTCTCTGGTGACGCACCCCAAAACCAGAGAGGAGGGAGCCTGATTCCTCGCGGGGCCACGTGATTCCACCTTCAGCATGATTCCACCTTCAGCCGTGAGGTATGTTGTTGCTGAGACACTGTCAGCCCCGAATCTGGTTTACTGCACACTTGTGTTTGTGTTTTACACCCTGTATAACAACAACTTTGCAGAGTGCCCTCTCACACTCCAGGACCCCTTGGGGGATGTCAGAGAGCCATTTTGGCCTGATCCCTGCAGGCCAGGCCAAGGGACCCCACCTGCTGGAAGGACCCCACTCCACAGACACCAGGGAGGGACTGTGGGAGGTTGGCTCCAGGGCGTGTCCAGCCCATCTACCCCAGTCCCACCCCACCAGCCACTTTCTAATTAATTTCCTTTCAATGTGCACAAATCGTGCACTGGGTCACTAGTATAGATATAATGTTTAGAGCTTTTCGGAGTTTAATGATCTGTAATTTGCACTCAGTAATCTATTTTCTATAGTCAACTAAAAGTGAGAAAAAGCAATGTACTTACAACACTGGTAAACTAATGTATGCAGAATATTTATAGCTACAAGATTTAACAGATAGTAAGATTTATATGAAAAACAAAATGAGAGTTTTCAAATGATTACATTCATTGATGCCACATAAACAGTTTAAGGATAAGACATAATAATTTGAATCAAGTAACAAAGTCTAGTCCTCAGCTTAGCATAATTTATGAAACCTGCCAGTTTTTTAAAAAATATTTACCACTTATTAACTTCTGAGAGAAGATAAACTTCCCTGAAGCTTTGCTGAGGAAGATGGTAATACACTAGCCAGTGGTCGGCAAACTCATTAGTCAACAGAGCCAAATATCAACAGTACAACGATTGAAATTTCTTTTGAGAGCCAAATTTTTTAAACTTAAACTTCTTCTAACGCCACTTCTTCAAAGTAGACTCGCCCAGGCCGTGGTATTTTGTGGAAGAGCCACACTCAAGGGGCCAAAGAGCCGCATGTGGCTCGCGAGCCGCAGTTTGCCCACCACGGCACTAGGCAGTTAGACAAACAGGAGCAGAGTAGAAACAACAGGCGAGGTACACAAGGTCATCAGGGTGGAAAGTCCTGGGTGCCTAGCAACAGGCAAAACTGGGCTGGGACCTCCCCGCCTTTTGACCTTTCCTCCCCTAGCATATCACTGGTCTTGTGGTTTAGATCCCCTGACCTTTCATATCACTGGTCATGTGGTTCAGATCCTCCCCTGACCTTTCATATCACTGGTCATGTGGTTCAGATCCTCCCCTGACCTTTCATATCACTGGTCATGTGGTTCAGATCCTCCCCTGACCTTTCCTCCCCTGGCATATCCCTAGTCATGCAGTAGATCCCCTTAGAAGAACCGGGGGCAGGAGAATAGCCTCATAGGACTCCCATACAAGCCCTTACACAACCACTGCCTTAAGCATTAAGCCCTAAGGCCAATCAGGTTCTGGCCCCCATCAGATAACCTTAGGAACAAAGCCTCCAGTCTGTGGACCACAGAGACAGAGAGTTGGTCCAACTAGAGATAATATCTAGGCCTCAGCTGTGTTTCAGCTCTAGGCCCAGAAAAGCAGCAAGGCCAGGCAGGGCTAAGCATTGACTAATGACCCCCTGCCCTGATCTACCAACCAATCAGTGGAGACAGACCCTGCGGGGAACACCTGGAAAGCTGATGAATATCCTTTTGAGATCCTCCCCTGAAGCCTTCAGTTAAAAAGCCCTTCAGAGGAAGGACCTGCATGGTTCTCTCTCTCTGGAGCATGCCCATGCCTTTCCCCCTCCTCTTTCCCCAGTGTGTCCTCTCTCTCTCTCTCTCTCTCTCTCTCTCTTTCTCTTTTTCTTCCAAGCACGCCCATACCTCCTTTCCTCCCCCTTTTTTTCTTCAAGAAATGTATACCTTTGCTTTCTTTATTCTAAAGTCAAAGTGCCCTTCTTTTGCCTCTGTAATTTATTTCCTGAGCCCACAGAGCCAAGCTGGCTCACTTCTTCACAACTCACTTCTTCTACCTCTGTAAATTTCTAAATAAACTTCTGTTTGTATTTGAGTCTTGGCTCTGAATTCTTTCTTAGAGGTCTAACATCTGGTGCTGTTCAATGTTAACAGGTAGTAATATCTTATAGTAGAAATTTACATTCCTGCTCATTTAAGATCCTCTTTCATTAGGAATGGAAGGAGTTAATCCACTTGTAAATGCTTCCTTTGTTAACGTTAAAGTGAATGGAACCCATCCCAAAGATGGTTGGCCTTTCTCATGCTATTCCCTACATCAGTTTATGTTCTTCCCCCTCATCCCTTCGCCTCCTCTGCTTGGCTTCCTCCATCCTCCCCAGGTCCACCTTAAGACCCACCTCCTTTTCAGATCCTGGCAGCTACAAAGCTGTTTTCCCTCCCTGATCTCCTTTGGCTCTGAGTATCTTTTAAGGAGCTTTTAACACATGGTGTGTTCACAGAATTGGAATGAGACTTGACCCCTCCCAAGGGGGGAAAAATAAGTTAACTTAAAGGGTTGGTTTCTCTAACATAAAATATGCAGATCTTTCTCTTTTTTTTTTTTTTTAATTCTTTATTTGGTCTGACATCATTACACATCTTTAAGAATGCCAGTTATGCCGAAACCGGTTTGGCTCAGTGGATAGAGCGTCAGCCTGCGGACTCAAGGGTCCCGGGTTCGATTCCAGTAAAGGGCATGTGCCTTGGTTGCGGGCACATCCCCAGTAGGGGGTGTGCAAGAGGCAGCTGATCGATGTTTCTCTCTCATCGATGTTTCTAACTCTCTGTCCCTCTCTCTTCCTCTCTGTAAAAAATCAATAAAATATATATAAAAAAAAAAAAGAATGCCAGTTACTAGGGTGGACAATATTTACTTTAGAAGACAATACAATCACAATATATTCTTCTAAGAAGAAAAAATATGCAGCTATAAGATATATTAACTGTCTCTTCAAACATCTTAGACCAACCATATCAAACTTGGGGCCCGTGGGCCACATGCAGCCCACAACGAATATTTTTGCGGCCCAGCCAATATAACAGTATGTAAGAAACATTTTAATAAAAATTTTGTCACTTAATTTTTACAATATCCTGTTATATATAATTATTAATAACAAACTACAATGTTCACTAATGACTGATTACTATAATCGTGTTACATTCATTTCCCTTACACACCTTACACGCAGAGGCACCATTTCTCTCCACTAATACTAGCAGCGAATATTTTAGCAGCCGATTGCCACATCTTTAGTCTTGTACTGACTTGTTTGGTGTGTGCAACAGGAAATATTTCACTTTCAGAGAACAAGAAAAATAGGTTTATTTGCGTTACACTTATTATAATTTGTGCAGTTATTCAGTGTCTGGTAAGTTAATGTTCAAGAAAAAATATTAATTTTTATTAAAATGTTCTATTGAAAATCAGGAGAAACCAAGATGGCGGCATAGGTAAACACCTGAACTTGCTGTCTCGCACAACCATTTCAAAACTACAACTAAAAGACAAAACGGACAGCATCCAGAACCACAGGAAGGCTGGCTCAGTGGAAATTCTACAACTAGAAGGGAAGAGAAAAGTACACTGAGACTCAGAGGAGCTGCAGAAGTAAAGTGCAGAGGTACGGAGGCGCACGCGCGCAGAAAGGGCTGGCAACTGAGTACAATTGGGAGGGAGACACAAGTTCCCAACTGCTCTGAACTCCAGTTCCAGGCAAGACTCTGGGGACCCAGACTCATACGGGGAGAAACTGGACTGTCTGGCATCGGGCGGAAGGAACTCCAGGGCGGCTTTCTCTCAGAGGTGCTTGCAGCGATTACCGAGGGACACTGAGACCCAGGGGGCCTCTTAGGGCAGGGCTGAGGGGAAGCCATTGCTGTTTGCTCTGCCCTGAGACCCTGCCCCACCCAAGCTGTGTGCAGAGGCTTTTGCATATGAATGGCCTGGTCCTTTGAATCTAAAATTACCTAACAAACTGCAGCTGACACAGAGAGACCCAGAACATCCAAAAGAAGGCCCAAGGCCCCAAAGCAGCTTGCATTGCTTCACAGCTGGGCCTCATCTGGGCAACTCCAAAACCCAAACAAAGAAGAGGAATCTGCAGATCTCTCCATAGCTCCTGCTGGGTGGCCTCAGGCAGAGGCTAAATTAGCACCTCCTTGGAGATCCAAGAGCCAGTGTACCCAGGGGTCAGAGTGGGACCATCCAGATTACAACCCCTCAGATCCATAAGGGACACACTCAGGGGGAAGACTCAGTGAGCACCAAAGCCCCACTGAAGCAAGACTTGCCTCATAAGGGTGTCTCCAGCACAGAAGTTCTCCCATCGTAGACACAGCTGATCCTCATAGCCAATTGGCCTGGAGGTCAATTCCTCCCAGTGATACCAACAACAATCAAGGCTTAACTACAACAAGACTACCCACACAGCCCACAAAGAGGTGCACCAAGAGTGTCCACCTCAGGTAACTGGGGAGGCTGAGCCACTGGGCCCTATAGGACACCTAGCACCAAAGCCACTCTATCAACACAGGGAAGCAGCCAAAATGCGGAGACAAAGAAACAGGTCACAAATGAAAGAAATGGAGGATATAGAGTTCAAAACCACGGTTATAAGGTTTTTCAAGAATTTTCTAGAAACCACTGATAAATTTAGTGAGACCCTCGAGGATATGAAAAAGGACCAACTAGAAATTAAGCATACACTGACTGAAATAAAGAATAATATACAGAGATCCAACAGCAGACTAGAGGATCACAAGAATCAAGTCAAAGATCTGAAATACAAAGAAGCAAAAAAAACACCCAACCAGAAAAGAAAAAAGAATACAAAATATGAAGATAGTGTAAGGAGCCTCTGGGACAACTTCAAGGGTACCAACATCAGAATTATGGGGGTGCCAGAAGAAGAGAGAGAGCAAGATGCTGAAAACCTATTTGAAGAAATAATGACAGAAAATTTCCCCTACCTGGTGAAAGAAATAGACTTACAAGTCCAGGAAGTGCACAGAACCCCGAACAAAAAGAATCCAAAGAGGACCATACCAAGACACATCATAATTAAAATGCCAAGAGCAAAAGACAAAGAGAGAATATTAAAAGCAGCAAGAGAAAAACAGTTATCTACAAGGGAGCACCCATACAATTGTCAGCTGATTTCTCAACAGAAACTATGCAGGCCAGAAGAGAGTGGCAAGAAATATTCAAAGTGACGAATAGCAAGAACCTACAACCAAGATTACTCTACCCAGCAAAGCTATCATTCAGAATTGAAGGTCAGATAAAGAGCTTCACAGATAAGAAAAAGCTAAAGGAGTTCATCACCACCAAACCAGTATTATATGAAATGCTGAAAGGTATTCTTTAAGAAGAGGAAGAAGAAGAAAAAGGTAAAGATAAAAATTATGAACAACAAATACATTCAACAAGTGAATCTAAAAATCAAGTGAATAAACTGGATCAGAAAACTGTGGTACATCTACACAATGGAATACTATGCTGCCATAAAAAAAGAAGGAATTCTCATCATTTGCAGCAACCTGGATGGAATTGGAGAACATTATGTTAAGTGAAATAAGCCAATCAATGAAAGAAAAATACCACATGATCTCACTCATTTATGGATAATAAAGAATATTATAAACTTGAACAAAAAGATAGATACAGAGACAGTAAAGCATCAAACAGACTGTCAAATTACAGGGGGAAAGTTAGGGAGAGGTGGGGGAGATAAGAGATCAATCAAAGGACTTGTATGCATGCATATAAGCATAACCAACGGATGCAAAACTCTGGGGGGTGAGGGCATATATGGGAGTGGGGTGGGGGGTGGCAATGGTAAGATATGTACACATATAATACCTTAATAAAAAAATTTGGAAAAAAAAAATAAATAAATAAAAATAAAAAAAATAAAAGTAAAAAAAATAAAAATCAAGTGAATAAAAAAATCTGATGAACAGAATAAACTGGTGAATATAATAGAATCAGGGGCATAGAAAGGGAGCGGACTGACAATTCTCGGGGGGAAAGGGGTGTCAGGGGTGCGGGAAGAGACTGGACAAAAATCATACACCTATGGATGAGGACAATGGGGGTGGGGGGGTAAGGGTATGGGGTGGGGTGGGAACTGGGTGGAGGGGAGCTATGGGGGGAAAAAGGAGGAACAACTGTAATAATCTGAACAATAAAGATTTATTAAAAATAAATAAATAAAATGTTCTATTATTTTATGTTAATGATTACTTATTTATTTCAGCCCTTTGTATTCAGCATGTCTCTATTGAAAGAAACCTATGTTTCTATGAAAATTGAAGCTTTTGTTATTTTGCGGCCCACATAAACTTAAACCTTGTTTATTTGGCCTGTGTTAGCCTTTGAGTTTAACATGCTTGTCTTAGACTGTCACTGTTTTCTAAATGCTACTACAGCGCCCTCTGGTGAATTTTTATTTAACATTTTTCCATCTCTTAGATCCTATTTTCTTAGAGAAAAAGAATGCAGGGAGAGAGTAACAACTTTTATTAACATCACTAGAGGCCTCGTGCACAACATTCGTGCCCTCTCACAGTCCAGAAGCCCTCGGGGGATGTCCGTTCCAGGCCTAAGCCTCAGTCGGACATCCTTAGCACTGCCACGAGGCAGGAGAGGCTCCTGCCATGGCCACTGTGCTCACCAGCAATGAGCCCAGCAGGACTTCTGGCTGAGCGGCACTCCACCTGTGGGAGTGCATTGACCACTAGGGGGCAGCTCCTGCGTTGAGCATCTGCCCCCTGGTGGTCAGTACATGTCATAGCAACTGGTCATTCCAGCGTTCAGTCGATTTGCATATTAGTCTTTTATTATATAAGATAGTTGATGTTTTAAAAAGTACTTTATGTGCATTATTTTGTCTGATATTCCAAAAGTTTCACTTGGCCTCGCTTCTTGAGGGCAAGGCCATTTTTTACAATCTTTGAGTCCCCTGAAGATAGCAGGCCTCCCAACAATGAGCCTTATGAGGTAGGCAGGGCCAAATTTATTAATCTCAGTGAATGAATCCTGTGTTACAGGGAAAACAAACATTATTTATGGTATTTTTTATAAGGAAGTCAGAAAAATCTTGAAGATTCATAAAATGTAATTTTATCTTAATGATGGGTAATAACAGTTAGGAAATGTCTCTGTTCTTAGGAGATAATTGGTGAAGAAGTTAAGGATGAATTTTATGAAATTTGAAACTTCCTTTCATATAGCTCATCAAAAGTGTGTGTGTGTGTGTGTGTGTGTGTGTGTGTGTGTGTGTAAGAGAGAGAGAATGTGACAAAAAATTTTAATTGATACATTTGGTGAAGAACATAGAGGTGTTCATTGTCCTGATTTTTCAAATTTTGAAATTGTGAAACTTTTTTAAATAAAATGTTAGGTTAATAAAGATGGATGGTTTCCAATCCCAAATTCAATAAATAAATCACTTTTTAAAATAGGACAGGTAATCAGTCAGCCATGGGTTAAACACCTTATCAGGTCAATGTTTTCCTTATGATTAAAGGGTGCCCCCCTCATCTGCTCTCTGGAGCACCACAGAGTAAGCACAGTCCCTCTGATAGGTGAGGACAGCTGGCATGTCCCCTTCTCCCCACCACCTGTCTTGTTTATTCCTAATTAAATATTTCTAAGTATACTTTTCCTCCGCATCCTCGCCAGCACTTGTCGTTTGTTTATTTGTTGATGATAGCCATTCTGACAGGTGTGAGATGGTACCACATTGTCATTTTGATTTGCATCTCTCTGATGATTAGTGACTTTGAGCATGTTTTCATATGCCTTTTGGCCTTCCTTATGTCCTCTTTTGAAAAGTATCTATTTAGGTCCATTGCCCATTTTTTGATTGGGTTGTTTATCTTCCTTTTGTTAAGTTGTATGAGTTCCCTGTAAATGTTGGAGATTAAGCCCTTATCAGAGATAACATTGGCAAATATGTTCTCCCATGCAGTGGGCTTTCTTGTTGTTTTGTTGATGGTTTCTTTTGGTTTGAAAAAGCTTTTTATTTTGATGTAGTCCCATTTGTTTATTTTCTCTTTAGTTTCCATTGCCCTAGGAGCAGTATCAGTGAAGAAATTGCTTTGGCATATGTCTGAGATTTTGCTGCCTGTGGATTCCTCTAGTATTTTTATGGTTTCCCCTCTTATGTTTAAGTCCTTTATCCATTTTGAGTTTATTTTTGTGTATGGTGTAAGTTGGTGGTCTAGTTTCATTTTTTTGCATGTATCTGTCCAATTTTCCCAACACCATTTGTTGAAGAGACTGTCTTGACTCCATTGTATGTTCATGCCTCCTTTGTCGAATATTAATTGAGCATAGTGTTTTGGGTGGATTTCTGGGTTCTCTATTCTATTCCATTGATCTATATGTCTGTTCTTGTGCCAGTACCAGGCTGTTTTGAGAACAGTGGCTTTGTAATACAGATTGATATCTTGTATAAGATCCCTCTTACTTTGTTCTTCTTTCTCAGGATTGCTGCAGCTATTCGGGGTCTTTTTTTATTCCAGATGAATTTTTGGAAAGTTTGTTCTAGGTCTGCGAAATATGCCATTGGCATTTTAATGGGGAGTGCATTGAATCTATAGATTGTTTTGGGTAGTATGGACATTTTAATGATGTTGAGTCTATCAATCCATGAACACAGTATGTTCTTTCATCTGTTTACATCTTCCTCTATCTCTTTTTTCAGTGTCCTATAGTTTTCCACATATAGGTATCTTAATTCTAAGTATACTTAAACTCAATATTCCATATGTAGTCTGAGAAATATACCTATACAGAATTATAGCCCAGAAAATGTAGGCTATCTATACTAATAAAAGGGTAGTATGCTAATTAGACCTGATAGACTGGATGTCTTCCGGAGGTCCTTCTGGACAAAGCCGCAGTGGCTGCGAGGGCAGAGGAGGGCCGGCAACTGCGTTGGCTGCGAGGGCTGGCAGTGGCAGCAGCAGTGGGGTGATGGAGGCAGCGCCTTCCCCTGATCGGCCCGGTCACCTCCTACAGAGGGAGGCCAAACTGTGGCTTAGGCCCACTCCCCCCGGGGACCAATTTATTCCTGGTCCCCTGAGGGCTCCCAGACTGTGAGAGGGGGCAGGACAGGCTGAAGGACCCCCCACCCCCCAGTGCATGAATTTTCATGCACCGGCCTCTAGTATTTATATATTTATAAATTCTTTAGCCAGCTAACTTCATTGTTGACAAATATTGAGATGTATAAAATGCCTAAATATTTCCTGTCTGGAATGCTATTAATCCAGAATGCTCCTATTCTGCCACTTTAAACCAAGAATAAACCATTGGTCCTCTCTGAAATTTCAAGGTCTTTTGAGATGGAAATTATAAGAAAATAATGCATTTAATAATATGAAAGAAAAATTATATCCTCCTTAGTTTATTGCTATTAAACATTTTTATCCCTTTCTCCATTTCTGCCAATAAAATTTTGTTCTAGAGGCCTGCTTATATTATAGCTAATGAACTGTGGAACCTGACCTTAAAAATGAAAGTCTTAATAATTAACTGAGTCTGAGACAGACATGAAAGACATGTCCCTTCTTGCAGCTATAAAAAGATAAATAAAATTCTATATCATAAGCTACTTTTAAAAACCTGATTTGATAAGGTATTAAATTAACAATGTTCCCACCCAGCCAGCATAGCTCAGTGGTTGAGTGTCGACCTGTGAACCAGGAGGTCACAGTTCAAATTCCCAGTCAGGGCACATGCCCAGGTTGTGGGCTCGATCCCCAGTATGGCACATGCAGGAGGTAGCCAAATCAATGATTCTCTCTCATCATTGGTGTTTCTATCTCCCTCTCTCTTCCTCTCTGAAATCAATAAAAATATTTTTTTAAAAAAAGAATGTTCCGCCCTAGCCAGTTTGGCTCAGTGGATAGAGCGTCGGCCTGCGGACAGAAAGGTCCCAGGTTCGATTCCGGTCAAGGGCATGTACCTTGGTTGCGGGCACATCCCCAGTAGCAGGTGTGCAGGAGGTAGCTGATCAATGTTTCTCTCTCATCAGATGTTTCCAACTCTCTATCCCTCACCCTTTCTCTCTGTAAAAAATCAATAAAATATATTTTTTTAAAAAAAAAAAGAATGTTCCCATGAATATCATTTGTTCTCCTTAGCATTATGGAGACACTAGAGGCCCGGTGCACAAAATTCGTGCATGGAGGGGGGTTGTCCCTCAGTCCAGCCTGTACCCTCTCCAATCTGGGACCCCTCAAGGGATGTCTGACTGCCCGTTTAAGCCCGATCCCGGTAGGATCGGGACTAAATGGGCAGTCGGACATCCCTCTCACAATCCAGGACTCCTGGCTCCCAACTGCTCACCTGCCTGCCTTCCTGATTGCCCCTAACTGCTTCTGCCTGCCAGCCTGATCACCCCCTAACCACTCCCCTGCCAGCCTGATTGATGTCTAACTGCTCCCCTGCCAGCCTGATTGCCCCTAACTGCCCTCCCCTGCAGGCCTGGTCACCCCTAACTGCCCTTCCCTGCAGGCCCGGTCGCCCCAAACTTCCCTCCTCTGCTGGCCTGGTCACCCCTAACTGCTCTCCCCTGCAGGCCCGGTCGCCCCCAACTGCCCTCCCCTGCTGGCCTCATCGCCCACAACTGCCCTCCCTTACAGGCCTGGTCCCTCCCAACTGCCCTCCCCTGCTGGCCTCATTGCCCACAACTGCCCTCCCTTGCAGGCCTGGTCCCTCCCAACTGCCCTCCCCTGCTGACCATCTTGTGGTGGCCATCTTGTGTCCACATGGGGGCAGCCATCTTTGACTACATGGGGGCAGCCATTTTGTGTGTTGGGAGTGACAGTCAATTTGCATATTACTCTTTTACTAGATAGGATTTTCATATACATTTTACTAATTTTCTTTCATCTCTGACACTTCTATTGTAGAGAAAGGGCAAATAGCAATATTAAAATATTTCCTCTAATTAATTCCCTTTTAATGTGCACAAATTTCGTGCACCGGGCCACTAGTCTATAATAATAAAAGTGTAATATGCAAATTGACTGAACGGCCATCTGAACCACCTTCTGGATGAAGCCGGGGCTGCAACCATGGGATTGAGGCAGCCACAGTGGCTGCAAGGGCGGGACTGAGGCAGCCTCCGAGGCTGCGAGGGTTCGAGGCAGCAGCCATGGCTGCGAAGGCCTACGCTTGCACAAATTTTGTGCATCGGGCCTCTAGTATGCATATAAATTCTTTGGTTAATCTCTTCTCAGCCACTCCCTCTTCCCTCTGAGATTCATCAGTCTGTGACATGCTCCCATGTCTCTGGACCTATTTTGTTCATCAGTTTATTTTGTTTTTTAAACCAAAAGGTCTTTTAAGGCTCCAAATGCTTTAGGAAGTGTTGCCTGTCCTGTGAAAATAACCGCCAAGAGGAATCTGCATTCTGGTTGCCTTATTGATAAGGTTTTGACCTGACAATAATATTGTAAATGACATCTCTATATTCCTAAGCAGTCTTTTAATTGTTCTGACAAATTATAAAAGAATCATTAGCACTTTCCTTTTCTCCAATGTTCACCATGTGGAATTATTAACTGTTCCATAATAATGGGATAATTAAAAGCCTATGCCTTTGCTATCATTACTTTTTTAAATCTGAGAATCTGTGTTTCATTTCTATTAATAAATCCATGGACGATGGTACAAGTGGAAGCATGACAGATAGGAAAAATAATTCTAGACTCAGAATAAGAATTCACCTCAGTGAGAATAATGAGGGGGACCTATGTAATCAGTCATAGAGCTGCCATCTGGTCCCCTTTAGGTATGGTACCATATTGAGGACCCAGGGGTGGGTGCTGCTATCAATCTGGGTGTTCAGCATGGCAGAGCCAGGACAGCCTTGGTAAGGAAAGTCTGTGCTCTTGGGCCCAACCTCACCTCTATGGCCACTACATGATTAGCCCACTAAGCAGGGACTTGGGGTGCTGCTGAACAAAGTCCCTAGGACAGTCACCTTGTTCACCTGATTGACAATCTCTTCCAGAATCAGACCTTTTGGTGAGATTCACATGGAATGTAAATTTCCTCACACAGTGCCTATTATTGAAAGTCCCATCCCCATTATCTTTTCTAGTCTTCCTTATTACAAATCTTACAACCTCATTCCTTTGAAGACCCTGATCACCTAACCAAATCATTAATTACTGCCTCTTAATCAATGTAGGTCCATACTTCAGAGCATTTCATTCCTGTCAAAGAGGATTCAAAGAGATGTTATGCTTAACGTTCTGTACCCTGGCAGGATTTTCCAAGTCAACCCCTACCAACTGCCAGAATATTGTTTTTAATGTGTTTTTATTGATTTTTAGAGAGAGAGGAAGGGAGAGGCAGAGAGAGATAGAAATATTGATGAGAGAGAAACAGCTGCCTCCTGCACACCCCCTACTGGGGATCAAGCCCACAACCCAGGCATGTGCCGTGACCAGGAATCGAACTGTAACCTCTTGGTTCATAGGTCGATGCTCAACCATTGAGCCACACCAGCCGGGCACAACTGCTAGAATATTATGTAGAGCATTGTACACCAAACTGAAATTCTCTTCCTCCTCTACAAACTGATCATAGGAAATACCTCTGAGGTGTGGAAGTGCAGTAGGAGTGTGAGTCGATTGCTCAAGCAATTTACTGTGCCTTCAGAATCTTCTTCCACATCTATTACTTCCACTTGGTAATGCTATCCTCCTGGGCATGTCGAGCCTTATAATTCTGTGGATCCAATAATATCCAGTTCATGGTGAGAAACTCCGATAGCATAATTACCTAGTATGTCATCCCCAGGCATTTTTTAAAAATATGTTTTTATTGATTTAAGAGAGAGAGAGAGAGAGAGAGAGAGAGAGAGAGAGAGAGAGAGAGAGAGAGAGAAACATCAATGTGAGAGAGAAACATCAATCGGTTGCCTCCCATAGGCACCCTGACCAGGAACTGAACTCACAACCTGGGCATGTGCCCTGACTTGAAATTGAACCAGTGACTTTTTGGTGCATGGGACAACACTCAACCAACTGAGCCTGGCATGCCCAGGCATTTTTAATCAAAACCAGGAATGAAGCGAGCATGGCTTGCTCTAAAACTTTATGTTTTCCATGGTTCTAGTATTGGAGCTTGCAACAGGCTCCATACAACAATCTGCCACGGACGCTTAAAAACCATCCAGCTCATAAAAGGAAAGTATCAGAGTAGTTCTCACAGCAATCGAGACCAGGTGGACTTCTCTTGCTCTAGGTTCTATTCAAAGCTGGTTTTTTAGGTCACACTATAAACCGGTGAAAGCTGCCCAAAGATGATGTGTTGCCCGTGCTGGTTTCCTGCTTATTAGCTGGTCCTCACTTCTCCCTGACACACAGACTCTGATTTTAGCCAGGAAACACTCAATAATGAGCTCAGGGTAGGTGGTACTCTCCCTCAGCTCCAGAAGTTACACTATGATTGGTCTAATCCCATTGCCCTTTCCTAGGGACTGATTTGGGATTGACATATGACTCCATTCTGGTGAGTGAGACATTAGCGGGGGGTCTGCCTGAGGAAGAGGGAGTGAGGGAGTGATTTCCCTCTTGGTTTAAAAAACAAAAAAAGTGGGGGAGGATAATGAGAAGACCCCTTCCTTCCTGCCTCTGCATGTTGTCATGTAAGGACATGACGGGCTGGAGCTTCAGGTGCCCTCTTGCAACCATGATGAGAAAGACAAGAGGGTGGCAGAGAGGCTGAACTAGAGCCCTGGCATCACTGAGCTGCAGAATTCACCATTCTCTTTCATTAAACTGTCCAGCCCTTTTAGAAGCAAACATCTACCCCCACAGGCTTTGAATGAAATGCACTTTATACTCTGCTGTGGCAAAACCTTGTGGTCTCCAAGGCTTTGCCTTCAGTACTTTTCATGCCAGGAAATCAGAGTTGACTTTTTATTAACTGCTCCACCCCTGAATGCCTGGGGGTACTCTACTCAGAGTCAACTGAACGTTCACTGCTTTCAGCCTCAACCAGGGCAGATAATTAATTCCAGACTGACCCATTCCCCTGGTAGTCACAGAAATCAATTCTTGCTAATTTAAAATAATAAAGAATGTGTTAAAAGGTTATTGGGTAGCTCATAGAATTACCAAGAGGACTAGAAAATACTTTCAGAAATATACAGCTTGATATTATGTACAAACCTTACAGCGAATGATTGGTCACCATTTTGCTGGCCCTCAGGCCTGGGATGCTGCAGACTGAACCACCCATCCCACCCCTGGACGTAGGACACCACCACTGGCGTGGCTGCCCTTGCTGCCCCAGGAAATTAAATCTGCAGGAAGGAAGGAAGGAGGGTGTTGCTTATTCTCCCTCCCATGCTCCATCTCTCCCACTATTTGCCGGCTACTGCTTCATACCCCTTCCATTGCCCAGCCTAGAAGGGAAGGGAAATTTAGAGGGAAAGGCTACACTTTACATGACCCTCACTGTTGCAATCAGATATTGATGTTCTTTGGGTGTAGCATCTTTGAAATACTGGAGTTCTTCGTGATTGGGGAATTTCTGTGAGTTTCACAAAGAACCCTCTGCCCGATTAGGAATCCCCTTTCCCAATTTCTTTATCGGGATGATTCTTTCCCCAGTGGGCCAACTAAGACTCTGGCTTCAGCCCTGGGCTTTCCCCAGTCACCTTACCTCTCAGGTGGATCTCTTGGTAAAGTTCCTTTTAAGATTATCTAAAACTGTGTCCCTTTGCAGGGTCCACATTTGGTCCTTGGAAAACACCCTTGTGTCCTTGTCCCCACTAAACCCTGCTCTGCTTCATTCTGTTACCAGACAGGCTGTTGTACATGCCTCTGGCCATACATTTACTTTCTTTATTTCAGATACCAGACCTTGAGTCCTCCAGCTTCCAGAGAAAACATCTGAAGCTTTTTGAGTGGTTTTCTTCTCTTGGCTTCGGATGAGGAGGAGTGCTCCCCTCATCTTCACCAGGAGGTAGAAAGGGCACACCCAGCACATGGACAACTCTGTCCAAAGAGACCTTCCCTCCTGACCATTTCTTCCCTCCACCACAAATTCTTTGCTCTCTCCTTCAAATAGATGAGCTGACACTGGCAGTTGAAAGGTTCTGCGTCTTAGGATGTCCTACATTAAGTAGTCTAGTACCTGGCCTTAGAATGTGGGGATAATTTTGGTACCTATGATGCTTGGCCTTAGAATTTTTAGCCAAAACTGAGAGAGTATGAAAAGTCGTCTTTGAATTTCCTGTTACATATTTATTTTTTTTTAAATATATTTTATTGATTTTTTACAGAGAGGAAGGGAGAGAGATAGAGAGTTAGAAACATCGATGAGAGAGAAACATCAATCAGCTGCCTCCTGCACACCCCCTACTGGGGATGTGCCCGCAACCAAGGTACATGCCCCTGACCGGAATCGAACCTGGGATCTTTCAGTCTGCAGGCTGACGCTCTATCCACTGAGCCAAACCGGTTTCGGCTTACATATTTAATTATGGAGTTATACCTTGCTCTTCTCCATCCTGTCAGGTTTTCCAGAGGCTCCGGAGTTCCTGTCAGGAAAAGATATGCTTAGATTATTTACAAGAAAGGATAACTCACAATATATTATTGCCTGCAAAAAATACAAGGAAAATTCACTTCTTCAGGATCATAGAACCACCTTGAGGGAGTCTCCGACTCCCAATTCCATAATATGTGTTTATCTTGAAAAGTAACAGAAAAAACTGGACAACACAATTTGGATCTGCAGCTGCAAATTAGATGGCCACCTTCTCTGTAGGCCCAGGGTTTGAGAGAGAAAGGATTCGATGGGTAGCTTTGGAACCTCGGTATTGAACAGAATTAGTACCAACCACTTCTGGCTCCCTCCTGTTCAACCCATCGGGGCTTTCTTCAGTTCAGACAGTTTTCTGTTCCAGTTCATGGGGGCTACAGCAAGGGCTGTCTTTGCCTCTCTAAGGAAGTATGTACTCAAACAATGCCTACTAGAGCTGGGGGGAGAGGGAGTTCCGCTCAAAACGTAGCAGACATTTTTGGCTTCATGAATTCCTCCCTTCAATTCTATTTATCTTCCTTGTGAGCACTAAGAAGTATGCTTCAACTTTTTTGAAATCTGCTTGACTATGACAACTGTACACTTTCTTGCCTGTTAGAAAGTCCAAAATGACAGGTCATGTTCACCTAATAAGTCCGTCAGTTCAAAATAAACTGAACTATTTTCTTAGGAGTCAGAATTAAGTAAAAGTTAGCACTGTCACTCACTGTTTCCTGTCTTCTGCTAGCTGAAATGGAGAAAGGTAGGTCAAGAATTTAACCAAGAGCCTGCTTCCAAATGATAGCTGGCGTTTGAGTTTCTCCAACACTTCTGTATTTTGCTGCTATGCTCATTTTGTGATCTCCTGCCTGGTCAGGTTATTTCCAATACAGTCCACACTAGCAAATTCTCTAAAGGGACTGAGAGCCTCTAATTTCACCTTGTAACCATTTTATCCTTCTCATAGAAAGTAGATGGGATGTACAAATCTACTAGTAATTCCTGTCTATGATTTTTTAAAAATATACTTTATGTCGGGGGCAGCTGGAATAGGCGCCTAGGACGTTTCCCGAATGGGTCCCCCGTTCTTGGTGTCCCTTTCCTCATTCCCACGCTCAGTTTCCCCTCTCGATGGAGAATCTTGAAGGGCTTTATCTTACTCATCTTGCATCCTCAAGACACAGCAGCGCACACAGTACCGGGGAGCACCAAGACTAGGCAGGCCTCCCGGTCTCTCACGTGCTTCCGGTGAAATTCCTGGCCCCTCACCCTCCACATCTTTCCCTTGTGAGACTTATCCACGCTGCTCCGGCTAAAGTTACACGAGGAAACCCCTTCCTGGCACAGACGGTATGGCGGCCAGGCGTGAGCACAGCCAGGAAACCGCCGCTAACCCAGCCCCGCCCACACCCCGCCAGCCTCCGGGACAAGACCTCCCGTTACCGCCGGAGTGCGCAGCGCGCCGCCCCCCAGGCCCCGCCCATCCCTCCCAAACCCCGCCCCACGTCCCGCCCCGCCCCGCCCCCCCGGCGCCGGAGGAGGCGGGGCCACGCCGAGCGCAAGCCCCACCCACGCTGCGCCTGCGCCACGCCCCCTGCGTCGGGCACTCGCCCCGCCCACATCCCGACTGTGCGGCCCTCCCCGGATACCCACCCGCGCTGACCCGCACCCGAGGGCATGGCGAACCAGGTATCGTAGGCCCTGCCGCGGGCCCGAGTCCGAGGATGCCGGGGAGGGGAAGCATAGCCTGGAACCGGGCCGCTGGGTACCGGAGCCGAAACGGGGCCGCGGAGGAGCGGGTCAGCGGGAAGGAAGCTTTGTTTTGCCTCCTCGCTTGGGAGGGTTTTGCGCTTCTGGGCAGCTGGAGCGGCGTGGGGAGAACGGGGGAGTGGGGGCCAGGGTGGTCGGTGCGCATTCTGGTGAAATGGCTCAGGGGCCACGCTTTGCCCTATGCAAACAGTACAGCAGGTTCTTTTGTTCACGGTTATTTCGTTCATAAAGGGGATGAGATGCCGTAGGAGCTTCACTCTCCTTTGTATTAATTAGCATAAGGCAGGATTAGATTCCTTTTGCGCCGTTTTGCGTAAAGTTGCAGAACCTATGCAGGACTTACTGTGACTTGCCCGGGGTCATACTTCCAGGTGCAAAATTATAATTCCTGTTATAGTTCAGATGTTGAAGTGTGACAGTTGCCTGTGATTTAGATTGGGGCTTTGTTTTGATTAGATTGTCATTGAAAGGAAGAGTTTAAACTCCTTTAAGACATTCTTTAAAAGTGGCAGGGGTAGGGGTAGAATAAAACATATATGGATGAACTATTCTTGTTGCTTCAGATCTCTAGTGTACAGTATGACTTCATTGTTAATATTCTGAATTTGACCCTTGAGGTTTAGGGTACATTGAGGTGAAAAGGATTCCAGTGCACTGTCTGGATTTTTTGTACCATCAGATTTAATATCTACATTTTAACTTTAAAAGCAAAATATCTCACCTCACCAACTTACACAAGCCCCTCATCCTGTATAATAAAGAGCTAATATGTTAATTAGACCAGACTGCTGAACACCAGTGGGGCGGGGGGGGGGGGGGGGGGGGGGGGGGGGGCGGGGCGCGCCAAGCCCCTTGCACGTGCATCGGGCCTCTAGTCTCTACATACAGTTTAACTCTCCTCTCCCCTCCACTCTGTTTCACTGCTACTAATAACTACTGAGTTATTTTTGCAAAGCTACCCTGTGCCAAAGACTGTATTAGGAGCTTCATATTCATTCTCATTCACCCTTCACAATTACCTGGAATGTAGGTGTTTTATCACCATTTGTAACTCTTCTCCTTCAGTATCCAAAAGTGATGATTCTCAAACTCACTACCAAAGTTACGCTCTTTCTCCACTTTTTGAATTCTGTAGCACTTTGTGCCTCTCCCTTTAAATCACACTTTTTGTAATTATTGACTTTCCAGTCTGTCTCCTATAAACCCAGTGGCTTTCAACCTTTATTCTACCAACTTGTTTCATAACCATTATGTAAACTGATCAAAATCTTCCCTGCTACATTTGATTCTCCGGTAATGGAGGGGTGTACTAGAATCTCTAGGGCAACATTATGCTATAGAAATATAATACAATTCGCATATGTAATTTTAACTTTTCTATTAGTCATATTAAAAAACATTAAAATTATGTTAAAATTTAATCCAACATATTGAAAATACTATCTCAACATGTAATCACTATTTTAAAATATTACTGCAGTATTCTTTTTATACTAAGTCTTCAAAATCTTACAGCTTAACTCAGTTCAGACTGGCCATTTTTCAAGTGCTCAGTAGCCACAGGTGGCAAGTGAATACTGTAGTGGGTAGCACTTTTAAAAAGGATAGGAATAGCCTGGCCGGCTGGTGTTGCTCAGTGGTTGAACAACCTGGGTATGTGCCCTGATGGAGAATCGAACCTGCCACCTTTTGGTGTACGGGACAGTGCTCCAACCAACTGAGCCACACCAGGGTGATAGGTATGGTTTTCTAAAGTTCCCCCATTCTGGTACTCCTTACTGGTACATTCCTTCCCATCCTGTGGTTTTGTACTATACCAGTGTTACTTACACCAACTTGAACAAAAGAATTTCACAGGCTACGTGTTAAGCATTCAGATTCATTGGGCCCCATGCCAGACCTACTGAATCAGATTCTCTTAGACCTGTATTCTTAACCTGCTCCTGTAGAATGTTATTAAGTATTCCATGAATAAAACTTTTCAACCAGAAGAGACCTTTATATCTGACCAAAGGTCATCTAAATTAAATATTTTAATGAATATTACTTATACGAAATCTAAAAAACAGGCATAACAATCCTCCGTATCACTTAGAAATACATGTGGTTTTTTTTTCTTTTATTAATATATTTTTATTGATTTCAGAGAAGAAGGGAGAGAGAGAGAGAGAGAAACATCAATGATGAGAGATAGTCATTGATCAGCTGCCTCCTGCATACCCCCTACCAGGGATCGAGCCCGCAACCCAGGCATGTGCTCTGACCGGGAATCGAACCCGGGACCCTTCAGTCCAAAGGCCGACGCTCTATCCACTGAGCCAGACCAGCTAGGGCAGTATATGTTTCTTTGTGAATCTTTGATATACTAATACTTCCTAAGATTAGCATTCATTAGTATCTAAATTAACTAATAAACAGTTCATTATTCATTCAGGTGAATAAACAACTTCCTCTTTTTTTCCCCCCATTTCAGGTGATCAAGTGCAAGGCAGCCGTTGCCTGGGAGGCTGGAAAGCCTCTTTCCATAGAGGAGGTAGAGGTGGCACCCCCAAAGGCTCATGAAGTACGAATTAAGGTAATGTTACATCTAAGGCAATGGAAAAAGAAGACTTACAATTAGGTCTCTGGATAGATTAATACTCTTGAGTTCTGCAGAGGATAGATCCCAAAGGAGAGTGTCGGGAACAAGGTATTGAAAGTCCTCCAACCACAGAATCACAACATCCTCCTCTTATTTTATCCCTCTCTCCTTTGCAGCACTCCTCCCATCTTTTAGCTTTGATGTTGGGCTGAGCAGCCTTCCTCAGGGATCACTGGAGGACTGCAGTTTGTTTCTGTAGCCTCGGTTTAAGGTGACTTTGCCGGATGTTCCCCTTTCTGCTGACCCCATAACTTAAAATGTATGGTGACACGTTAGAAACAAAAGAAAAAGAAAGTGGTCTTTAGTTTTGTTAGGTGAGACTTCAAATAAGATTTGGGAAGAGGGTCCTGATCAACTGGAGCAACAACCAAGTAAAGCCATCTTGATTAGAGAGCTTTAAATACTGACCCTTGCAGACAGGGCCCGAGTTCAAGGGATGCATTTATTATTCCAGTGCTTCTGAATGAAGCTATCCCAGGAGAGAGGCATAGTTCACAAGGCCACCAGCTGGACGTTTTTAGCATTCTTCTCTTTGTTTTGATGTAAAATTAATGGTTTAAAGTAGTGACCTTTGCCCTGGCCCATGTGGCTCAGTTGGTTGGGCATCATCCCATGTACCAGGAGGTCACCCGTTCAATTCCCAGTTGGGGTACATGCCCAGGTTTCCGGCTTGATCCCCAGTAGGGGGTGTGATCGATATTAGGCTCTCACATCAGTGTTTCTCTCTTCCTCTCCCTCTCTAAAAAATCAATAAAAATATTTTTAAAAATAAAATAGTGACCTTTAAATAAAACTAACATCCTAGAAAAATCAGTTTTTGCTATGAATTGGAATAAATGTCCCCGATACTACCTCCAAACACACAGCACATAAACACGTACTGACTCATGCTCCCAGGGATCACACATATCAGGTCAAGAAGCACAAATAACTTTTCAAGATCCTTTTCAACCCAAACCCAGAAATCTGAAATATTTTAATAGTTAAGTTCAGAAACTAACCTGATTGTGATTTTGCCCCTGAAAAAGAAAATGTTTGTCCTGAATGTATTGTTTGGGGTACACTGAGTTCAGCTGTCTTTCCTTTGCCAACAAATAGCAAAGAACGTTACATTGTAAGTGGGTATGTAAGTGAGAAGCAGAGGAGTATAAATACACTCTAAGACTTTCTCTTTGTGCTTTTTTGGTGGTTTGGAAAGATAACATACTTAAAAGAGATAGGGATAAAGGGCTTATTTAAGCCAATTTGTATGTGTGCTAAAAGGGAGTTGGTTCCACTAAAAGCTCTGAGTTTTAGTGCAGACCAAGCAGGCTGGCATATTTCAGAAATAATCCATACCTTTGTAGAAATACCATTTCCCAACAGTCCTGAAGAGCCCAGCAGTGAAATGGCTTTGCACACAGGTGCTCTTCCTCTTCACCTTATTTGCTTTGTCGTGCTAATCTGCACTGAAAAGGAGAATAGATGTGCCATCTGTCATTGAATATAAATACACTAGCCCTTTAATGTACTACGAAGAAAAGGCTGCCATTGCTAGTTAAGATGTCATCTATTTGTAAGCATATACTGATTTTAGAGAGGTTAAAGTGTGAAAGAAAAGTATCTTGGAATCCATGGGATATATTAAAATAAAAGGGCCTTTCCTTTGATGCCTCACTCTGAGTCGCATGCACACACACTGAAATGCTCTTTATTCGAATATCCTGATAGATTATTGCCACTGCAGTGTGCCACACTGATGCCTATACCCTGAGTGGGGCTGATCCTGAAGGGAGTTTTCCAGTGATCTTGGGACACGAAGGTGCTGGAATTGTGGAAAGTGTTGGCGTAGGAGTTACTACGCTAAAAGCAGGTAAGAGGGTATTTGAACCACTTATTTTACACCTCCATAGGGAAATAACATCTCTGATCAGCTACACATTGTTTACTTATGAACAAATTATCACCTAAGAAAGTTGTGAAGATTGATTTTATTCCTCACCCAGGAAACATAGAGGGTGGGCAAACGTAGGTTGCAGTTGTTTGTATGGAAAATAATACAATAACTAATAAATAATAATACAAGAATAAACTCTGTTTCCCATAGTCACAACTGTAAAACTACTTTTGCCCACCCCATATTTGATGGGGTTTTTTTCCTCTGATTTTGCAGACTGCTGTTCATCTGAAACTGTTAAAAACATTTCCGAAGTCAGTTTCTAAGCAAGAATTTTTAAAGACGCATCAGTGAGTCAGTAGTTTGAGGCACATGACACCTTGTTCTCCAGTTACTGTTTTTAAAAGTTTCCTTAGTCAAAATTCTGAACCTTGTATTTTTTGTAGTCAGGCATTGTCTGAATGATGTTATGTAGGTGAAGTTCTAAGCCTTGAAGAGGTTAACTTTCAAAGCCAAATGAGATGACAGGAATAGGAATTTGCAGGGACTGATACATTCATTAGAAATAGATGCCACATATCCAGGATAATGTTTTTGCATTCATTTTCCAGGTGATACTGTCATCCCACTTTACATCCCTCAATGTGGAGAATGCAAATTTTGTCTAAATCCTAAAACAAACCTTTGCCAGAAGATAAGGTTAGTATCAGTATCTTTTTATTTTATTTTTAAAACAAGATTCATTTTTAAAATGATAATAAGTGTGTGGCAATTTATACAGACCATTCTACATGAATTATTTCAATCCATTTTTATGGCAACCTCACTATCATCATTAGTATCCCAGTTTTCATAGATGAGAAAGTTAAAATTCAGAAATTAAGTGGTTTTCCAAGTATCATCAGCTATTAAGAGAGAAAACTGAATTTTCTGAACTCAGTCTCTTTCCATAACACTAGGCTAAGTTTGCCAACATATGTAATAAAGAGGGACATACTTATGAAATTAAATGAAATCATTTTTATGCCATTTTATTATCTATGAAATTGAAATCGAAGTAATAAAACTTATTTTAGCACAAGCCCCCCAACCCCACCCCACATGGCTCAGTAGTTGAGCATCAACCTGTGAACCAGAAGGTCACAGTTCAATTCCTGGTCAGGGCATATGCCTGGGTTGCGGGCTTGAGCCCAGTGTGGGGCATGCAGGAGGCAGCTGATCAATGATTTTTTTTTTCTCATCATTGATGTTTCTGTCTCTCTCTCCCTCTCCCTTCCTCTCTGAAATCAATAAAAATGTATCTTTAAAAAATTTACTTCAGCCCTAACCGTTTTGCTCAGTGGATAGAGCGTCGGCCTGCAGACTCTAGGGTCCCAGGAAATGTATCCAATTTGCTCAGTCATATTCCATTCCAAGTATCACTACTTTCTCTTTGGTGTTATGCAAAGTGCTGAGATCTGAGATCTCAGAAAACCTCTGCATATTGTTCTGGGATTCCCAAAGAAATACTCCAGAGGCCTGTCTCTGAAAGACCTGAGTTTATTAGGATTTGCATGCACACCAATGGTGCTGACACCAGTGAAGTTGAATCACTAAGTCACTTCTGGCCTTTCCTCCCCTGGCATATCCCTAGTCATGCAGTAGACCCCCTTAGAAGAACCGGGGGCAGGAGAATAGCCTCATAGGACTCCTATATAAGCCCTTACACAACCACTGCCTTAAGCATTAAGCCCTAAGGCCAATCAGGTTTGGCCCCCATCAAATAACCCTAGGAACAAAGCCTCCAGTCTGTGGACCACAGAGACAGAGAGTTGGTCCAACTAGAGATAATATCTAGGCCTCAGCTGTGTTTCAGCTCTAGGCCCAGAAAAGCAGCAAGTTCGGGGGTAAGCCCAAGATGAGATGCCGCTGCCCGCTGCTCCCCTGGTTGCAACTCTTGTGGGTTAGAAAAAGAGCAGAGATGCAAGGCACAGGCATGCTATAGTGAGAGTGCACTGTTGCTCCTTTGTTTGAGGCGTTTTATCTTCAGCCAGTGGAAATCCAAGTGGAGGTCTCAGAGGAGGTTCTTAACAGAATATTCATTAGCTTTCCAGGTGTGTCCTTCAATATGTTGATTCATCAAAATGTGCATATGGAGGGGTCAGGGATTATTTTCTGGTTAGTTTCTTTTTAAAATAACTTCATCAAAGAGGGACTGGGATGAGGCCAGGCTTCCCCAAGACAGTCTGGAGTGTGTAAACCAAGCATGTCAAACTCACCACAACCATGCATGTCAGACTTGCAGCAAGTTTGACATGCTTGGTGTAAACCATTTGCTCCTAAGTGCCCTTGGTTAGGGAAGGTAAAACCTTGTGATTCATTAGCTGGCTGTAAATTGCTCAAATTGTTTTGCCTTGTTTAATTATTTTCTCTCAGATTCCCATATTCTGCTTCCCTAGCTTCTTACTACTCTGCTTTAAAATTATAGGGTTTATTTTTATTAACAATAACAAATATTTATTAAGCACTCTGTGCCAGGAACAATGCTATTGCTTTACATAACATCTCATTTCTTTCTTTCTTTCTTTTTTAACAATCTATGAGAAAGAATTGTTCTCTATATGTTCTAGAGAGGAAACTGAAAGTCCAGTTTATGTTAACTTGCCCAACATCACACAGGATTTGAGCCCACGTGTGTCTGACTTTAGGTCTCATCCTCCTAAACGAGACACTATATCACCTATAAATTTAGAATATCAAAAGTAATTTTTGCTAACATATATTATATTAGTTGCCTTTGTGAGTTTGCTCTCCCACCCCCAGCCCCATTACTGTAATCAACTATACGGGCAGAAAACTAAGTGAAGAGAGAAAGTAACTTGAATCCTTGAGGATTGTTACACTTCTGAAAAGGCCTGCTGAAAGGTGTAAATTAACCAGTTTGGCCATCTGTTTTCCTTAGCCGAATGGATCATTCATTGCATGTGGTCTCTGTGTAGATGCTGGGTTTAGCTTTATGCTTTATGAAGTTACATTTTCTCACAGTGTTATGATGGAATTTTAAAATAATTTTATCTGATCCATAAGTTGTAATTGTTAAAAATTATTTCAATACTCTGACAGTAAGATCCTGAAGAATACTGAACATTGTAAAAGATGTGACGTTATAAATCTCTTACAAGTTTCCCTTATTGTTGAAAGAGATAACTGATTAATACACACATTAGGAATTGGACTTTTGGTCTTAGCACACTTTCCTAACTATTTATTAGTTGTTATTTTTAAAAGTAATTCTTTTTCTTATGGGTTTTAGGGAACCTAATTCTATCATGCCTTTTTCCTTTTCTGTTTTCTTTAGAGTCACTCAAGGGAAAGGATTAATGCCAGATGGCACTAGCAGATTTACTTGCAAAGGAAAGAAAATTTTACATTACATGGGAACCAGTACGTTCTCTGAATACACAGTTGTGGCTGACATCTCTGTTGCTAAAATTGATCCTTTAGCACCTTTGGATAAAGTCTGCCTCCTGGGTTGTGGCATTTCCACTGGCTATGGTGCTGCTGTGAACACTGCCAAGGTAAGTGTTGGCCTGGCTTTTAGCCTCCACCTTCTAATTTGATACAACAAAGCTTTGCTGAAATAATTAAATTGGTCCGATCTGTAAGAAACCTAGTGATTTTCTTGACTCTTGTGGAAGCAGTACCTCACGGACTGTCTCACTGTTAGGTGGAGCCTGGCTCTACTTGTGCCGTCTTTGGCCTAGGAGGAGTTGGATTGGCGGTTATCATGGGCTGCAAGGTAGCTGGTGCATCCCGGATCATTGGTGTGGATATCAATAAAGATAAATTTGCAAGGGCCAAGGAGTTTGGAGCCTGTGAATGTATCAGCCCCCAGGACTTCAGTAAACCCATCCAGGAAGTGCTCGTTGAGATGACTGATGGGGGAGTAGACTACTCCTTTGAGTGTATTGGTAATGTGAAAGTCATGGTAAGTATGCTTGGTTGGCTTCATTTCTCTCTCTCTCTCTCTCTCTCTCTCTCTCTCTCCTCTCTCCCCCCTCTCCTCTCTCTCCTCTCTCTCCTCTCTCCCCTCTCTCCTCTCTCTCCTCTCTCCTCTCTTTCCTCTCCCTCCTCTCTCTCTCCTCTCTCTCTCTCTCTCTCTCTCTCTCTGGTAAGTATGCTTGGTTGGCTTCATTCCTTTCTTTCTCTTTCTCTCTCTCTCTCTCTCTCTCTCTCTCTCTCTCTCTCTCTCTCTGGTAAGTATGCTTGGTTGGCTTCATTCCTTTCTTTCTCTCTCTGGGTAAGTGCTTTTTAAAATATATATATAGTTTTATTTATTTCAGAGAGGAAGAGAAGGGGAGAGAAACATCAATGATGAAGAGAATCATTGATCAACTGCCTCCTGCACACCCACTACTGGGCATGTGCCTCAACCAGGAATCAAACCATGACCTGGTTCATAGGTCAATGCTTAACCACTGAGCCATGCCTCGCTGGGTTGTAACTGCTTTTTTAATGCAATTTTCTTAAGATTTAAAGTTGTTTTATTTTTGTAAAGGAGAAGTCTCTCGATAAGAATTATTCTAGAAGAAGAAAGGAAAAATAATGATTTGAACTACAAATGGGAAATGGCATGAGTGGCTCAGGGAAGGATGAAGAAAAATGTTTCTTTGCTTCCATGTGTACTGAATCTTAGAGTATGTCTGCTTAAATAAAGAGGCAGAATGATGCCGTTGTAGAGAGCATGCGTGAAGGTAGATAGACATCCCACATGCTAAATCAGTGACCCTGACCAGTGACTTCTCTAAATCTCAGTTTCCTCGTGTAAAATACAGACAGTAAAGCCCCTACTTTGATACAAAGTAGACATTCATCAAAAGTGTCAGTCTCTGCCTGCTTCTTTTATTAAAGTCTTTAGAATTTTGAGCTGGTATTTACTTTTAAAAATGGACAGCAAGTAAAAGCTTTAAATCCTTCCCATTTGTGTCACTATTTAGCCAACTTAGTACATTTCTTAAAGAAAGTAAAATTGTTCAATAGAATTAAATGCTGTAAGCATTCCACTTGATCATTTTGCTGCCATTTTTTTAGAAAGCTTTGTGAAGCCACTCTCTCCTTTCCCCTCTCCCCCAGAGTTTCTGGGGAAGCAGATATTCTTGGCAGAATGCACTGACTTCTGTGATTTGGCTCATCTCTGCCCGCAGAGAGCCGCGCTGGAGGCCTGCCACAAAGGCTGGGGCGTCAGCGTGGTGGTAGGAGTCGCTGCGGCCGGGGAAGAGATCGCCACGCGGCCCTTCCAGCTCGTCACAGGACGCACGTGGAAGGGCACCGCCTTCGGAGGTGATGGTCGGAGGGGGTGGCACGTTCTCTCTCGTTTCTATTTGCAGAGTTTTAATTCCAGGCCAGTTTTCCTGGTTTAACAACAGTTTTCACGGGCTTCTTCTCACACTGAGTTGTTGTACACAAAGTTATTTTAATAGAAGAGCTTCACACTCAATCGGTATTTCCTCATGACGCTCAAAGCCACATTTTACTCAGTAAAAGAAGGAAATTAATATTCTGTTAATGAGGCCATCGTTGGGGGCAGGGCAGGCGAACGACAGTCATCCATACTGCGTCATGTTGTGGAGTTACAGGTTCCAGGCATTTTTTACTCATTTTTCTGGAGGGTGCAGTGGTCAACCATACCTCTGGCTGAAGAGGACTGATTTCAGCGTAACTAATACTAAATCTTAAACAGAAAATGTTAAATTAGACAAAACCTTATAACAAAATTAAAAAGCTGCCAGACTGATTATTTTCCCCCGTATGACCCTAAAAAGTGCATGGTTGTTAACCCTTTGTACACCATAAGCGTCTATAGATGCAAGGATGGTTTCCATTTTGGACGCATGGCAGTTAACTGGTTAGGGTTGCCTAAGTGTTAATAGGTTTTTTTAAAAATATATTCTTACTATCCTCTTAGGAATAAGATCATATAGCATGAGCTTTGCATGATCTGTGTATCTGTTAACATCCCCTACCTTAGGTTATGTCTGCTTTTTTAAAAGTCAGAAGAAAAGATTCAGGAAATATGCTAAAATGAAGAATTTGGCCAAAGTTTTCCTTCTTTGTACTACAGAATTTGCTGTAGAAATGTCACGCTGACTGAACCCTCCTTTCCTGGAAATATGCTGAACTTGAGAATCTTAGAACAGACTTTTAAAGCCACACATGCAACTCAGAGGCATCCTCTCAGGATCCATAGCTGAATTTGAAAGGCCTTCTAAGCCCGGGTGACTGAGCCAGGACGGGTGGTAGGAACCTCTCACTGAAGCCTCATCCTAGCACAGTGCGGTTTGGGAAATAAGCAGGAGCGTTTGGGACCCCATGGTGTTCCCAAAACAGCGGTCGTCAGCCTTTCAGACCTCGCGGACCACCGGTTGGTGACCGCTGTCCTAAAATATGACCCACAGATGTAAATAGATGTTTTGGTCTAGAGTTGTAGATGTCTCAGTTTTAATAGGAGTTTTAAAAGAGAAAGAAAAAGGTCTCAGTTTGTAGGGGAAAAAATAATTAGTAGGGGATATAATGAGGGAGATTTGGAAAAAAAGCTCAAAAGAGATTTGAAATATGGTCCAACGCATCCATGCTTTAAAAAGTAGGAAGGCTGCTTTGTTGATTTATTGCTTCTTTCAATAACAAGTGAAAAGTTAAAGCATCTAATTTTCTACTTTGCTTTCAGTTTCACAGTTTTCTATTCTGAGTTGCTATCCCTATTCATTGTTGATTTAACACCAAGAGAGAGCCACGTAGCACATCAATATTTTTCTTCCTTGCATTTCATTATTATGGAAATCTCTGCTATTGTGGACCTAAAAAATAAGCTTGTTCTAAGACTTACAGAGTTCTATCCTGGCTAGTCTAACAGTCTCAGTTGAAACTTAATGACATTTTAGTAAATCAGTATAGAAAGAGGAACGAACTAAAAAGGCATTTACTTTTTTCTTAACTAATGATGTTCATTAAATTCTTTCTCATCTCTATGCTGATTTTGATGTTTTTCATTCCTCTGTAATGAAGACATTTATTCTCTTAAATGTCTTCGTTTAACCCACAAGGTAATAAGCATACTATAGAAATTTGCAGAAAAAAATTAATAGATGTATGATTTTCTTTTAGGATGGAAGAGTGTAGAAAGTGTCCCAAAGTTGGTGTCTGAATATATGTCCAAAAAGATAAAAGTTGATGAATTTGTGACCCACAATCTGTCTTTTGATGAAATTAACAAAGCCTTTGAACTGCTGCATGCAGGGGAGAGGTAAGCTGTCCCTTTAGTTGTATATTACGGATTGTAGGAGTGATATGAAGTTTATGGAGGAAAAAGGATAAATATATCAATTTAATGTTCTTAAAAGAAAAGATACCATTCAAAACCTACATGTATTGTTTCTCTTACAGCATCCGGACTGTTGTGAAGTTTTAAATTCAAAGAAAGAAAGAATGTCCATCCTTATAACTGAATCATGGGAGCTGATTGGAGCAGCCAGACAAGCTGGGAGAAGCTCTTACAAGTCCACAGCCTCTTAGATGTTCGGTAACCTACTCTAGGGAATAATGTTTTCTGTATAATTAATATCTCTAATCAAGGGGAAGGCTAATACAGTCATAAATCTGTTTTCTGGACGCTCCTTGTGAATAATTGCTAGCTCATTAAGGAATTTTTTAACAAAATAAAAGTAATTTCTGCATAAGTGTTTATCTCTGTTCTTTGCTAAGTTTATGTTCACGGTTCTTTCCCCACTGTCTTTATTCTTTAAAGGAAAGATGGAGGAAGCAGGTCAATAGTGAGTTTATGAACCTTGTCTGCTGCTGGCTCAGTAACTTTGGCTTAACTTTTAAGAGTCTCAGGCCCACTTCCTGAAGAACAGATTTCCTTGGCCACAGTGACCAAGTTAATCAGAATCCAAGGCCTCTGTGAGTTATCTTCTTGAGGGCAGGAACTGTGCCTTGTTCAAACTTACATACGCCCAGTTCCTAGCATGGTATCTAGCCCACAGTGAGCACTAAAATTCATCTTTGAAACTACCTTCTGTACTTAAGTAGGGGTGTGTGTGTTCTTAGCGCTATGAACTATTTCAAGATTATAAAAACTAGTTATTTATGTACTGAACGTCCAAGTTCTGGGCACTTACTTTGATCAGATCTTCACAGGTTACCGCTGGCCAGACCCATTGCCCTTCCAGAGGAAGCAGCATCTAGAATTCGATGTCTGTCGCTCTCGTGCCTGTTATGCGTTTTACTACCCAGGCATACAGTAAGTCCTTGCTTAATGTCGATAGGCTCTTGGCACCTGCAACTTTAAGCACAAGGACACATCACCAAACCAGTTTTCCCATAGGCTAACTCCGTGGTCGGCAAACGGCGGCTCGCGAGCCACATGGGGCTCTTTGGCCCCTTGAGTGTGGCTCTTCCACAAAATACCACGGCCTGGGCGAGTCTGTTTTGAAGAAGTGGCATTAGAAGAAGTTTAAGTTTAAAAAATTGAGCTCTCAAAAGAAATTTCAATCGTTGTACTGTTGATATTTGGCTCTGTTGACTAATGAGTTTGCCAACCACTGGGCTAACTGATAGAAACAACAGCTAAGTTCCTACTGCATATTTCTGGTCACAAAAACATCACCAAACTAAAGATTCAACATTGAAATAAATGTGAGCTATACATACATTGAAGAAAGATTAATAAAAACAAATCAGATAATAGTGTTCCTCCAACCCAGTTCAGGGTCGTGGGTGGCTATAGCATCTCTGCAGCTTAGGGCTCAAGGAGGGACCCCCACTCTGGACAGGAAGCACTCCCATCGCAGGGCACACACACACACGTGCACTCAGACTGGGACAATGTGAACACGCCATTCACCTCACGTGCACCCCACGCAGACATAGGGAGAATGTACCAGCTCCACACAGACAGTGGCCCCAACTGGGAATCAATTTTTTTTCCTCATCAACATTACAACGAAATCAAGTTGAAGAAAATGAGGTTATTCAAGGACCTGCTATACCTCACTTTATTGTGCTTCTCAGATACGGGTTCCGTTTTTTTTTATAAACAGGTTTGGGTGGCAGCCCTGTGTCAAGCAAGTCTATCAGCGCCATTTGCAACAGCATTTGCTCACTTCGGTAATTCTCACAATATTTCAGATAGTGGTTCCTCTAATGGATCTGGGCAAAGTACATTGAAAATCTAGAAAGGATTCACCATTCTAGATGCCATTAAGATCACCCGTGACTCATGTGAACAAGTCAAAAGATCGACATAAAAGAAGAGTTTGGAAGAAGTTGATTCCAACCCTCATGGATGACTTTGAGGGTTCAGACCTCATTGGAGGAAATAACTGCAGATGTGGTGGAAATAGCAAGAGAGCTGGAAGATGTGACAATTCTTGCAATCTCGTATGATAAAACTAATGGATAAGTTACTTCCTAGGGATGAGCAAAGAAAATGGTCTCAAGATGGCATCTACTCCTGGCAAAGATGCTATGAATATTGTTGAAATGTCCACAAAATGATTTAGAATATTACCTAAACCTAGTTGATAAAGCAGCAGCAGGATTTGAGAGGATTGGCTCCAATTTTGACAGAAGTTTTATAGGTAAAATGCCATCAAACAGCGTCCAGTACTACAGAGAATTTGTTTGTGAAAGGAAGAGTCCATCAATGTGGCAAGCTTCACAGTTCTTATTTTAAGAAATTGCCACAGCCACCCCAACCTTCAGCAACCACCACCCTGGTCAGTCAGTGGTCATCAGGAGGCAAGACCCTCCACCAGCAAAATGATTACAACTCACTGAAGGCTCAGATGGTGGTTATTTTTCAGCAGTGCTTCTAATTACGTACATTGTGTGTTTTTTCATACATAATGCTATTGCACTTAATAGATTACAGTATAATATAAACATAACTCTTATATGCAACTTGGAAACCAAAAAAATGTGATTTTATTGCCTTGGTCTAACACTGAACTTATACCTCAGGGATATACGTGGACATATCCATAAACCCTCTCATCTTCAGTATTGTTGTGCATGTTTTAAACTTGATACTGTCTCATTCTGCAGCTTTAACTTTTCATTCATTGTATGCTTAGGCTGTTATTTTGTGCTTAATCTCTGTTGTATGTGAAGCTCTCATTCACTAATTATAATACCATGCAACAATCCTAATAAAAGTAATATGCAAATTGACCATCACTCCAACTCACAAGATGGCCACCCCCATGTGGTCAAAGATGGCCGCCCCCATGTGGACACAACATGGCTGCCACAAGATGGCCAGAGGGGAGGGCAATTGTGGGCAATCAGGCCAGCAGGGGAAGACAGTTGGGGAGGACCAGGCCTGCAGGGGAGGACAGTTGGGGGGGACCAGGCCTACAGGGGAGGGCAGTTGGGGCAGACCAGGCCTACAGGGGAGGGCAGTTGGGGGGGACCAGGCCTGCAGGGGAGAGCAGTTGGGGGTGGGGGGACCAGGCCAGCAGGGGAGGGCAATTGGGGGGGGAGGGGAACCAGGCCAGCAGGGGAGGGCAGTTGGAAGCGACCAGGCCTGCAGGGGAAGGCAGTTAGGGGCAACCAAGCTGGCAGGAGAGGGCAGTTAGGAGTGACCAGGCCAGCAGGGGAGGGCAGTTAGGGGCAATCAGGCTGGCAGGGAAGCAGTTAGGCATTGATCAGGCTGGCAGGGGAGTGGTTAGGGGGTGATCAGGTTAGCAGGCAGAAGCAGTTAGGGACAATCAGGCAGGCAGGCAGGTGAGCAGTTGGGAGCAAGCAATCCTGGATTGTGAGAGGGATATCCCAGATTGGAGAGGGTGCAGGCTGGGCTGAGGGATACATCCTCCCTCCCATGCATGAATTTCATGCACCGGGCCTCTAGGATCCTATATAATTAAGAGGTAATATGCAAATTGACCCTCACACCCTCACACAAGATGGCCGCCCCCATGTGGTCAAAGATGGCTGCCACAAGATGGCCCACAGGGGACAGTAGTTGTGGACAATCAGGCCAGCAGGGGAGGGCAGTTAAGGGCGAACAGTCCAGCAGGGGAGGGCAGTGAGGGGCGACCAGGCCGGCAGGGAGGGCAATTGGGGGCGATCGGGCCGGCAGGGGAGGGCAGTTGGGGGGGACCGGGCCAGCAGGGGAGGGCAGTTGGGGATGATTAGGCCGGCAAGGGAGGGTAGTTGGGGGCAATCTGGCTGGCAGGGGAGTAGTTAGGCGCCAATCGGACTGGCAGGGGAGTGGTTAGGGGGTGATCAGGCTGGCACACAGATGAGCGGTTGGGAGCCAGCAGTCCCAGATTGGGAGAAGGATGTCCAACTGCCGGTTTAGGCCCGATTGGAGTTCCAGATTGGAGAGGGTGCAGGCTGGGCTGAGGGACACCCCCACCCCCCAGTGCACAAATTTCATGCACCGGGCCTCTAGTTTAATTATATGTATTACCATAATTTAACTGTTCTCCAGTTAAAGGCATGAAGTTGTTTCCAAAGCTATTCCTGTATTGCTAACAACATTGTGTGGGAACATTTTTGTGCATTGTGCTCAATGTGTTAGTTACTTAGGATAAGCACATGTTTACTAGAAATTGACAAATTGCTCTTCAAAGTTGTTGGACATTTTTGCAAATCACATGGGTGTGAAGTGGTATTTCATTATGACTTTAGTTTGCATTTCTCTGTTACTTAAGTCTTTCATTGGCCATTTATATTTCCTTTTCTGTGAAGTATTTATTCACATCCTTTGCCCATTTTGTTTTTTTAATTTTTTACTTTTCTGAGATCTTTATTTTACATGCCAATCTTTTGTCAGTTTTATATTTTATTTTAATGTGTTTGATGTTACTTTTATTTTTAAACCTGATACTATCTCATTCTGCAACTTTCACTTTTCATTCATTGTATGCTTAATCTGTTATTTTGTGTTTAATCTCTGTTGTATGTGAAAATCAAATTATCAGTCTTTTCCTGGTGCTGTTAAGGAACACTTAGAGTTTTTTAATCCTGAGCAGTATAAAGTAAAAAACGATGGATAGTCTTACCAATCAGGTAATCCAATGTCATAAAAGTAAACACATGAAAGCAATATATCCATGAGTTAGAAAACTCAAATAGTAGAGAAGGAAAAGCTACACGCTCCTCCCCTCCGCTAAATCAGGTGACCACTGTTAAGTCTATGTATATTCGCACAAGTTTCTATGTATGTAATAGTATTTATACACGTCCTTTAAAATTACACAAAGGAATACTTTGTGCTACATGATAGAGCATTTTAGACTGTTTCCGTATCAGCACATTTAGATCTTTGTGCATTTGAAGGGCTAGGCAGTGTAACCTACCTCTCATTTAGCTAGAGGGCTGGAGAGACAGTAGGGACCCAGGTGATCCTAAACTATTTATTATCTTGGGTGAACATGAAGGGGAAATTAAAACTAGCTTCTACCCCTGCAGAAAATGTGTGTTCAATCCGGTTTGGTTTAGCCCAACCTTCCAGGAACAATGCCTTGGGCAGCTGCAATAACAAAATGGGCACCTAGGGTACTATTGGAGAGCTAATAATTCTTTTAAAAAGTTTTTATTTCCCATTTTCTACTATAAGGATTCTTGGATCATGGGACTATAGGTATAAAGTATTCCTTATTAAAATCCTTTTAATACATCCTCTTGGGTGGCATCTAGAATGTCATGTATATTGCTGAACCAAAGTTTTTGGAGGAAAATATAGATTCAGCAGAGGACTAAAAGCCATTCACTATATGCATATCAGCAAATCTATCCTGGTTGTCCAAAATTAGGATTCTGCCACCTTAGAAATGTTGGAATTTTTTTGAAAATATCTTGGACAAAAGGTATATAATCTACACTAATAAGAGAGAAACATGCAAATTACCGTCACTTTGCGACGCTACCAGCCAATCAGAGTATGCAAATTAACCTGAAAACATGGCGGCAGCCCCGCCCCCCGCCGCTCCGAGCCTGTGGGGGTCGGAGAAGTCTGGTGCCAGCGCCTGAGGCTGGCAGCAGCCAGGGAAACCAAGAAGCCACCTGCCCCGTGATCCCAGGCCGCAGCCAGCAGCAGAAGCCTCACGTCCACCTGCCCCACGTCCTGGGGGAGATAGAGAAACTGGGCCCCATGCCTGAGGCTGGGTCCAGCCCGGGAGACGAAGAAGCCGCCTGCCCCATGATCCCAGGCCGCAGTCAGCAGCAAAAGCCTCACGTCCACCCACCCCACGTTTTGGGGGATAGAGAAACCGGGCCCCAGCGCCTGAGGCTGGGTGCGGCCCGGGAGACGAAGAAGCCGCCTGCCCCCTGATCCCAGGCTGTAGCCAGCCAGAGAAGTCGCCTACACTGCATCCCAGGGAAGGCAGAGAAGCCGCCTGCATGCGGTCCAGGCGCCAGCACCTGCGGCTGGCTACAGCCTGATAGACGGAGAAGCCGCCCACCCCGAAGTCCTGGGCACCAGTACCTGCAGCTGGCTGTGGCCCAGGAGACAGAGAAGCCACCCACCCACCGTCCTGGGCGTCAACACTTAACGGCTGCAGCCCAGGCGAAGCCACCAGCCAACCATCCCTTGCAGCTGCAGCCGGCCTGGGCGCCTATGGCTGACCAGAGGGAGGGAACCCCAGATTCCTGGAGCCTGTGGTCAGCTGGAGGAGGGAATCCTGGGTTCCAGATGCGGGGCCGAGGCAGAGGTGGTTAAGGGCAATCAAGCCAGCAGGGGAGCAGTTAGGGACAATCAGGCTGACAGGCAGAAGTTAGGGGCAACCAGGCAGGCAGGCAAGCAGTTAGGAGCCAGCATTTTTGAATTGTGAGGGATGTCCAACTGCCGGTTATCCCCTAAGGGGTCCCAGATTGGAGAGGGTGCAGGCCGGGCTGAGGGACACCCCCCCCCCCATGCAGGAATTTCGTGCACCGGGCGACTAGTTTTAACATATATGCCTATAACTTCCACTGTATATTTCATGAAAAATAGTAAAATGTATTTTTAAGGATCTAAAATATTACAATACTAAGAACCTTAAGCAGCTTCATTTTTATATTCTATTGAAAAATTTTCACATACCTAACATTTTTAAAATCTGCATCTCCATTTTCAGTATGTTGGGCTCTCCTGCTTTCTACTTAATCCGTTTAACGATGCTCGCTGAAAATTGTCCATATACAGGTGTGTCTGGCTTGAAACAAGTTCTTTTAACCTCCTGGTTCATAGGTCAACACTCAACCATTGGGCCACGCCAGCCAGGCTGGAACAAGTTATTATATGCACAGAGAACTAACAACATATACAATAGAATGTATAGGATGATGGATGTGTGGTTTTTTGAATGGAGGTGAGAAAAAACTGCATTATGTCCAAAATTCTGTCACATAGAGCAGGTTAATGTGTGTAAAACTCACACCAAACAAAAAATGTCTCCAAAGCATACACATAATGCTACTTCTATTTATCCATTTTGGATGCAAATGATACGTAATTCTCAAAATGTTCTGATTGGGGGGTGGTGGTGGGAGATGACATATTTTGCATGTACAGAATGCTCCAGAACATTTTCTGCTTGGCTACCAACCTGCAAGCAGGCTGATGATCAAAGTCCGAAAAGTAACTTTGGGCCTGGAAACAGGAAACAGACCAACTTTGGACTCAGACAATTTTGTTTCAATCAACATGCAAGATCAGAGATTCTCTGTCAGCAAATACTTTTAGGAAAAAGTACACTGCAAACACATTTGGAAAACATTTTATTAAGTCTATTTAAAGCTATTTAGATAATAAATGCATAGAACTATACCAAGGAAATCATATCTTTAGAGAAACAACCATAAAGTGAACAGGGATATTCCAAGTCCTCCACTATACCGATTTCATTTTCTTTACAGGAACAAAGCAGATGGGGTGGGCTTTTAAGCAGATTGACTTTTATCAAACAGGACACTGTGACAGAATCCCTTGAGATGAGGTCAACATGCACATGCTCCTTCCACGAAAGGAGTATTAATCCACCACAGAACTACCTCATTTAGATATGGACTAAAATACCAAAAATAATCAAGCTTTGTTAAGGTAAAACAGTGGAAATTTGGATTAAAATATGTTGATCTCTTTTCAAATCTACATTTTCATACTAAAAGTTTTTAACATTGGCTACTTTGTTTCCTCAATGTCAGCTAGGGCTCAGATTTACTGATCAAGTTTTAAAAATTCTAGCCTGAATCTTCTGTTGAACTCTGACACAGCTACTAAACTAAAGCAGATTTGCTTTATAGTTACACTATCTATAATAATAAAAGCGTAATATGCTAATTAGACCGGACGTCCTCTGGCTGTCCTTCCATCCTTCTGGACAAAGCCAGGGCTGCGAGGGAAGCCCAGGTCCCGGGTGCCTGCTGGCGGCCGGAGGGAGGCCCGGGTACCAGGTGCCAGAGGGAAGCCGGTGCCGGCAGCCAGGGGAAGGAAGGCCTACTCTTGCATGAATTTCATGCATCAGGCCTCTAGTATATAGAATAAAACAGTTGCTAAGTAGTGGTGTCATCCTACACAAAGATCAAGTATGGCACTTGTCCTCTTAGCCATGCAACCAGTGAAAGAATCCGGGAAATCACAGCTCTGGTGTCCTGTTGGTCTTGTGCCCTTCTTATGACATCATAGGGCCAATGTGCCTACATATTTTGAGAAGCACTGGCATGTGATTGTTGTTGGGAGTGGGATGAGAAGGTGGGGGTAATAACAGTAAAAGGGCTAATCACCCAGGACATGGGAGCAATTACTCCACTAAAAGCTTTACAATCGTCAAAATCAGATGTCCATAGGAAAATATTAAAATACTTTGAACTATAACAAACATATCCATACTACCAACAATAAAAAATACATTTAAAAAAAACCCCACATATTAATGTGAAAATCTTTCCAGGAAGCCCTTCTTGAATGCTCCACATATTGACTTTTGGGCACATTTTAGTAAAATACATCAGTGTTGACACATTTTATATAATCACAGAATTGCCATCTAGACAGTTGTTGCTTACCCAGTCTCCAACATGAAAGGCGGCAGATGACAGGTAGCCAATGCCATCTTAGTCTTGCTCTTTTGCAAAATAACCAAATGCAAACCAGTTTTTTATTGTAATCCTTCACACCAAAAAGAAGAGGTAAGGGGAGGCTGCTTGCACCTCAGAGTTCAGACACTGAGGCTGGAGAATTGCCATGTGTGGAGCATGTGCTACGAGGCTGGCCTTTCCTTAGATGTTTATTTTTAAAATGAAGCTAAACACATTACCTTTTAGAATCTTAGCATAATGCAGCCTACACTGTGAAAAAAATTTGTTTCTAAAACATTTCTGTCTAGATGATTTTCCCCATACTATATTGGAAAATAAGCCACACAACCACAAGTGGTATAATTTGCTCCTATCGTAGCTAGAGAGCCTGGGAGAAGTCAAACACCATCAAATGCAGACGGAATCTTATACTATCTCCAATGGTTCCAATATTTCTAACTCCCAGACCACTAAATTATCCTCACGACTCCTACTGTATTCACTGCATTCATTGTTAAATGGTAGCTCACAGTTTATGAAATTTAGCTCATAGTAGGATTAAAATTAATTACTTCAAATAATTTTTAAACCAATACTCTGCACACCCTTAATGACATGTTCCATGAATAAAAAGAATCACAAATTTTGCACTAAATAACTTTATTGTTGGTAGTGATCTTCACGTAGTCATTCTGAAATAATTTTACATCTTGTAGAATCAACCAAATAGTAAATACTGATGTTGTTCAAAACCAAAGTTCTCACCATCAGAGAAGATACAGATAGGGAACAGGGAAAGGTGAGAAAGACAGATTTGAAATAAAGTATGTGAAGAAATTCATGATATATAAACAATGCATTTGCTGGCTCCATTCCCTGAAAGGGCCTAGGAACAATGACACCCTGTAGCATCCAGATCTTGATTTCCCAAGAAAAGCAAGTGGGCTTTTCTTTGAAGAAATAGCCAGATACCAGTCTGGGGCAGGCAAAGTGTATGGTAAACCTAAAATATCTTGCTATAGCAAAAGGCACGGTATTATGCCTTTTCGGCACAAGTCAAAATAATCATGAATAAGTTTAAAGGTGTTCCTGCTGACCAAATTTGGAATCCCAGTAATTTAAATAGAATGTTTAAAAAGAATCAATGAACCCAAAGATACAAAAAAAAAAAAAAAGGTGGTTAAGAGGGAGGAAAAATGCTTCTTTGTAAAAGGGTGCCAGCTAATAATGCAGATGAAATACTAGGTTTAGGAAGTTCCAATTTGCAGCAATCAATTTAATAAAATAATGGATTCTGCAGTGAACACTAAAACCATTGAGTAAAAAGGATCTCCAAGTATCTCCTCCCAAATTATTTGCTTTTTTAAAAAAGATGTTTTTAATTTTTAAAATAAAAAGATCTGATAGGATCCAAGTGACAAACTTGTATTGGCATTAAATATGACAATATTATGTGCCTCCTAATGAGATGTGATGCAATGAATGGGACATACCATATGCCATTATGGTGTCTTCTGCCAAAATGTTTATCTTGAACCTACTCATGAGAAACAAAGAAATACAGAATTCTACAAGCTAACCGGCCTGCTTTTTCAAGTGTCAATTTCATTAAAAAAAAAAAAAAAAAGGCGGGGGAGGGATTGCTCTACAGCCGTGGTCAGCAAACTGCGGCTCGAGAGCCACATGGGGCTCTTTGGCCCCTTGAGTGTGGCTCTTCCACAAAATACCATGGCCTGGGAGAGTCTATTTTGAAGAAATGGTGTTAGAAGAAGTTTAAAAAACTTGGCTCTCAAAAGAAATTTCAATCGTTGTACTGATGATACTTGGTTCTGTTGACTAATGAGTTTGCCAACCACTGAGCTAGAGTAAAGAAGACCACAGATACATGACAACTCAATGCCATGGGTCTGGATGCTGGATTTAAAAAAAAAACTTTGAAGAACATTTTGGGGGAAATTGAGACTCAATTGAATATGTATGATACATTAGCCCAACGATTTCCAACCGGTGTGTCATAAGAAATTTTTAAAACATGCAATACCTGACTATTTAGTCAGGGGCACTGACTTCTTTTCCCTTAGGTTGTCAAATGAAAAAAATAACAGCTAACATAAAAGCCATCTGGTGTGAATAAATTAAAATAATATCTTTTTTTTTTTGTCAGATCAGCAAAAAAAATTTTTTTGGTGTGCCGAATTTTAGTTTGTGTGCTATGAAATGAAAAAGGTTGAAAATCACTGCAATAGATAATTGTGTATCAATGTTAAATCCCTGGGTAAGATAACTATACTATGGCCATGTAGGAAATGTCTTTATGTTTTAAGTTACATGCTGTTTGAGTAATGGGTGACGTACAATGCCACTTCTTTCAAATGAAAAGTGTGCTTATATAGACAAATTATGACAAAATAACAATTGTTGAGTACAAGAAAAAGATATATGATTATTTCATGGTACTATACTTTCAAGTTTTTTTAATTTCCAAAATAAAAAATTGGAAGTAAAAAAATAAGAAAAAAAAAAGAGAGAAATAGCTTACTGATACCGTGAGGGTGCATTGGGGGGCTTTAGCAAAGTGGAGCATCCTGCTCTTAATTTTAACCAAACCCAATGAAATACCAGAAGTGATTATAGAACAAATTGAGGAATCAAGCTAAGATGGCAAACAAATTCCTAAACCTCTTCTTCCTATTTACTTAAGACATGTGGGTGGCAAGTGGTATAAAGGTGTTGGTAAATGAGTTCTAATGAATCTTAATCCATTTTATCAGCAAAAGACATAAAATGAAATTAAAAGGCTAATATGTTTTCCTTCTTCTAAATTATAATTCCAAAGGGGCATGGAGGACTGGGGGGGAGGGGGGGGAGATTATTTTAAACGTTATTACAGCCCTAGCAGGTTTGGCACAATGGATAGAGTGTTGTCCTGCAGACCACAGGATCCCAGGTTCAAATCTGGTCAAGGGCACGTGCCTCAGTTGCAGGCTCGTCCCGGGCCCAGGGCCCTGGTCAGGGAGTGTGCAGGAGGTAACCAATGGATGTGTTTCTCTCACATCAATGTTTCTCTCTGTTTTTCCCTCTCTCTTCCACTCTCCCTAAAAATCAATGGAAAAATATCCTTGGGTGAGTAATAACAAAACAAAACATCATTACAAAAAGAAGTTAACACATTGGCTCATTTTTTTTTTTTTTTTGCAAAGCTGGCAGAATGATGTAACTAGATGTTTTCTTATCTAAAACTAATAAATATCTATAATTAGATATATACAATCAGAACAGAGCACGTGTTATTTTAAAATCTCCCAAACCGAGAAAAGCATCACCACCAGTATGGTGTCTTATCTTTTAGACATCCCACCAACATCTTTTCCTGGAGCTTATTTTGTAATGATAGATATTGAATCGGCACACACTTAATCCCACTATCAGTACATACAATGCTCCACTAACTATGTAGCATTCTCTGTCCTAAAAGCTCTCAAAAACACATTTGCATCTCAAATGCTGCTGGTAGGCTCTGCTGAACTAAACACAGTACTGGAATTTTTATATGGCCATTAAACTTGAAGAAGTATTTTTATTCAAATAGTCGTGAGTTTATTTTAGATTCCGAAATCAACCACCCCATTTCCCTCTGAAATCCCAAACAAAATGCAGCAAAGTTAATGACTACATGGCAGGATAATCACTCAAACTTTTTAATCTCCCTTTACACATTATATTAACATTCATATTGCAAGGCATTCCATTCACAAATATTACAGTTTGATAAAAAACTTCGCACACATACCCCCGAAAGTCTACACCAGATTCAGTCACCTGACTAAATCATTAAAATAATAAAATGAAAACATTATCATAATTCTTTTAAAGCAATAACGTCTGAGGCACTCTGGGAAAGATATTCTCCTACAAGTATTAACATGTCAGTGGTATCAAAGTATCTTACAAGAAAGTCACCTGAAACTCTAACGACAACGCCTTTGCTCTGCTGTGCCTTCACTGGAAACAATCCCGCTTGGACTGACCTACTGAAAAGAACACAGATACTGGGCAGCGGAGGTCATTTCTAATGAGGTTCCCAGCGACGTGAAGGTGAAGAATGTTTACAGCTGCATCCCTGCTGCAAGGAAACAGTCCAGTCTTGCAAGGGGTTCCTTTCTCCTCACCACCAGGTTTACTAAACGTTAGGTCTAACCTCTCACCTGACTGACTTCGCTCACTGCTGGAGAGCTTTCAAAACTGGCTTTCCCCACTCACTCCCATAGTGCAACCCCCACCCTCCCCTGAATATCTCCAAGGTGTGCTCTAGAAATAAAAAAAGAGTGGAAGAAAGGGAACTCTTTCCCTCCCATTTTGACCCTAGAGAGGTCTGAAATAGCAATGTATTACAAAATCCTCATGCTCTGCAACAGCCACTACCACGTGGAGCATGGCTATTTTTGCCATAAATAGATTTTTTAAAAACCTAACCTTTTCTCAAAGTGAATTTTGCCACATCCATTCACTGACAGTCTGACTGAGTGTTTCCTTCCATACAACTACAAAGGTAAGTAATTAGCACTGCGGGGTGCGGGGAGGACGACGACAATTCCCAACTGGGAATTAACCCACTGCACACTATGGGTCCATTTAGGACAGCATAGAACCCTGTCAGAGCAGAATCAACACATACCCAGGGCACATAGTGTTCAGTAATTACATAAAAGGAATTTAAAATGTATACATATATATTTCCTATATAATAAAAAAAAAATCTGAAACAACATATGTTGCTAAAGTTTCAAGGGTTCTCATGTTCCACATTCATCTATCTGGAAAGCAGCTGGCTCTCGGTGCCCAGTTGTGGCAGTGATAAAAGCAACTAGAAGCAGGTTTAGGTAAAAGTGCTCAAAGGGCAAAAGAGAAAACAGGGGTGCAGCAGAGATTGGGGGTGGGAGGAGGGAGAGAGGGGAACACTGAAAGGAGTTGAAAGTGTTTCCTTTATTCTTCTTGGCTTTTCCAGACCCAAGACAAGTTCTTGAGGACACGTGTCAAATGCTGCAATCCTTCCTTATCTATAGTCAAAACAAAACAAATAATAAAAATTTCTCTTCCATCCTGTACTCTCAATAAAAAGCCAAGTACAGCCAGGAAGTGTTACCGAGATGTGCCATCTCGGGGAAATTAAAACTGGGACATGAAGTGAGGCCGCTCGCTATCCAGTCGCCGGGTTAGGATTTCACAGCCAGTGTCCGTGACCAGCAGCGTGTGCTCAAACTGAGCAGACCGCTTCCCATCTCTCGTCACCGCGGTCCACCCGTCTGGCCAGGTTTCATCCTGCCATCCACCTAAAACAACCAGAAACAATTTATTTCCATCATCCAGTTTTCTAAATAAGTCTAGATAAGTGTACCTGTGTATCCTGTATCTGTAGATAGCACAGAAAACCAATTAGAAAATTCTCTATTAAGATTCCTATTTACACTTCAACTAAGTGTTAGCTAAAGCCGTTGATATTTAAATTTACATAGGTGTTATAACTTGACGTGTTTTATACTTTCCAAATATCAAATCAAGGTAGTATTTCCAAAATAAAAGTACTTGGGTTTCATTTTAGAAAATATATTAATACCACTCACCATAAAGCTGTAAGAAAAAAAATGAATGAATTTAGCTCTTTCCTGGTATAACTCTGGCATCTGACTAAACTATAGCCAGTGTTAATAAAGATCATTTCTCTTCATTCTTACAGCAGCCCTGGAGAAGTGGCAAAATATAAACTCTTTTTCCCATTTTACAGAAAATAGTAGGCAGCCTCTCAAAGGATCTCCAATGCTCCCCTCCGCCACCTGAGTGCAGGCCGGGTTTAGATACGCAGGTCTAAGGAAGAGAATCTGGTAGAAGTAATAGGATGTCTGTCCCAAGGTTAAGTTATAAAATAGACTGGGAGGATCAGAGACAGGCATATCCTTCCCTCAGGGCCCAGGGCCCAGGCCTACTACTACTGCCTCACTCTGCATCCCTAATCCCAACAGAGAACGGGCAGAAAGGAAAGGTGAAGGCTTCACGAAGCAGACCCGAGTTACCAACTGAGCCTACCATCATTGCCACATGCCCACCACAGGAATAGCAACAGTGAGGACATACACCTGCCAGCACTAGGTATGTCTGTGCTGTGCTTTCTCCACAATAGTTGTGTGACACCACCTGACATCATGAGTGCAGACCTGGAAGAGGCAGAACAGCTCAGGACATTGGAGTCGGACAAAATCTGCCATGTAACTAGCTAAATGACTTAAGCAAGTTACATCATCTCTTCGAGGATCCATTTGCTCTTCTGTATAATGGGGACAGCACCTACCTCATTAATGGTGGAGAATTAAATCATTTAACTGTGTCAAAGTGAGTGGCTCTCCTTCTTTTCTCCTCCTCTCTACCTTCCCACCCCTTCCCCATGTCAAGCAAGAATTTCTACACAGGCTTGATGGAGGCTTCTAATTACGACAATGTAGGCCCTGGCTAGGTGGTTCAGTTGATTAGAGTGTCGTCCCGATACACCAAGGTTATGGGTTCGATCCCCTGTCAGAGCACATATAAGAAGCAACCAGTGAATGAGTAAGTAAATGGAACAACAAACCAATGTCTCTCTCTCTCTCTCTTTCTTTCCTTAAATCAATCAATAAATAATTAAAAATTACAATGCATCCTTTGACAGGATCTTTATGAAAAGGGACCAGGATTCAAGTACTTCAGCATTTACTGACAAGAGAAAGTACTGCTTCCTTGCCAACCCTTACAATGTTTAAACATTTATTATTTTTTTTTTTTTATTTTTTTTTTTTTTACTTTATATTTCTTTATTGATTAAGGTGTCACATATTTGTCCTCATCCCCCCATTCCCATCCCATCCCTCTCCCCACGCATGCCCCAATCCCCTGTTGAACTCAACCGTTGGATAGGCTCATATGCATGCACACAGGTCCCTTGGTTGAAATCTCCCCCTCCCCCTACCCTCCCCCTACCCTCCCCTATCCTCCCTCTGAGGCCCGATAGTCCGATCGATGCCTCCTTGCTTCTGGTTCTGTTCTTGTTCCTCAGTCTATGTTGTTCATCATTTCCCCTAGATGAGCGAGATCATATGTCACTAGATATATACTAACAAGAACTAAATGTGAGACGAGCAATAATAGTTATGCTGACAGGCAAATGAATCAATCTATAGCGAGCTTCCCCCTGGACCAACAGTTCTTTTGAGACCCAATTTCAATGTCCAGTAGTTCCTTATGTGTACATGTCAGCCCTGACCCCTCAGCTCTGGATGGTGGACAAATGGTGGTAATGGAGGTCCGACTCCCTCTGGCTTGGTCTCGGCCGAACCCAGGGGCACGGCGTCACCCGGATTAAGGGGCACGTGGCCTCACCCATACCCAAGGGGCGCGTGGTCTCACCCGGGCCTGGGACCCAGCCTCACCCGGATGGATCCAGGGGCGCATGGCCTCACCCGGACCAAGGATCTGGCTTCACCCGTACCCAGGGACGCTTGGCCTCTCCCAGACCCAGGGGCACGTGGCCTCACCCGGGCTTAGTTGCACAAGGCCTCACCTGGATCCAGGGACCCATGGTCTCTCCCGGACCCAGGGACGCTTGGCCTCTCCCAGACCCAGGGCCACGTGGGCTCACCCGGGCCTAGGTGCACGAGGCCTCACCCGGATCCAGGGACACATGGTCTCACCCAGACCCAGGAACGTTTGGCCTCTCCCAGACCCAGGGCCATTTGGGCTCACCCGGGCCTAGGTGCACGAGGCCTCACCCGGATCCAGGGACACATGGTCTCACCCGGACCCAGGGACGCTTAGCCTCTTCCAGACCCAGGGTCACGTGGCCTCACTCGGGCCCAGGTGCACGAGGCCTCATCCGGATCCAGGGACACATGGTCGCACCCGGACCCAGGGACGCTTGGCCTCTCCCAGACCCAGGGCCACTTGGGCTCACCCGGGCCTAGGTGCACGAGGCCTCATCCGGATCCAGGGACGCATGGTCTCACCCGGACCCAGGGACGCTTGGCCTCTCCCAGACCCAGGGGCACGTGGCCTCACCCGGGCCTAGGTGCACGAGGCCTCACCAGGATCCAGGGACACATGGTCTCACCCGGACCCAGGGACGCTTGGCCTCTCCCAGACCCAGGGCCACTTGGGCTCACCCGGGCCTAGGTGCACGAGGCCTCATCCGGATACAGGGACGCATGGTCTCACCCGGACCCAGGGACGCTTGGCTTCCCCCAGACCCAGGGGCACGTGGCCTCACCCGGGCCCAGGTGCATGAGGCCTCACCAGGATCCAGGGACACATGGTCTCGCCCGGACCCAGGGACGCTTGGCCTCTCCCAGACCCAGGGCCACTTGGGCTCACCCGGGGCTAGGTGCACAAGGCCTCACCCGGATCCAGGGACACATGGTCTCACCCGGACCCAGGGACGCTTGGCCTCTCCCAGACCCAGGGGCACGTGGCCTCACCCGGGCTTAGGTGCACGAGGCCTCACCCGGATCCTGGGACACATGGTCTCACCCGGACCCAGGGACGCTTGGCCTCTCCCAGACCCAGGGCCACTTGGGCTCACCCGGGCCTAGGTGCACAAGGCCTCACCCGGATCCAGGGACACATGGTCTCACCTGGACCCAGGGACGCTTGGCCTCTTCCAGACCCAGGGCCACTTGGGCTCACCCGGGCCTAGGTGCACGAGGCCTCACCCGGATCCTGGGACACTTGGTCTCACCCGGACCCAGGGACGCTTGGCCTCTCCCAGACCCAGGGCCACTTGGGCTCACCCGGGCCCAGGTGCACGAGGCCTCACCCGGATCCAGGGACACATGGTCTCACCCGGACCCAGGGACGCTTGGTCTCTCCCAGACCCAGGGCCACGTGGGCTCACCCGGGCCTAGGTGCACGAGGCCTCACCCGGATCCTGGGACACATGGTCTCACCCGGACCCAGGGACGCTTGGCCTCTCCCAGACCCAGGGCCACTTGGGCTCACCCGGGCCTAGGTGCACGAGGCCTCACCCGGATCCAGGGACACATGGTCTCACCCGGACCCAGGGACGCTTGGCCTCTCCCAGACCCAGGGCCACGTGGGCTCACCCGGGCCTAGGTGCACGAGGCCTCACCCGGATCCTGGGACACATGGTCTCACCCGGACCCAGGGACGCTTGGCCTCTCCCAGACCCAGGGCCACTTGGGCTCACCCGGGCCTAGGTGCACGCGGCCTCACCCGGATCCAGGGACACATGGTCTCACCCGGACCCAGGGACGCTTGGCCTCTCCCAGACCCAGGGCCACTTGGGCTCACCCGGGCCTAGGTGCACGCGGCCTCACCCGGATCCAGGGACACATGGTCTCACCCGGACCCAGGGACGCTTGGCCTCTCCCAGACCCAGGGCCACTTGGGCTCACCCGGGCCTAGGTGCACGCGGCCTCACCCGGATCCAGGGACACATGGTCTCACCTGGACCCAGGGACGCTTGGCCTCTCCCAGACCCAGGGCCACTTGGGCTCACCCGGGCCTAGGTGCACGAGGCCTCACCCGGATCCTGGGACACATGGTCTCACCCGGACCCAGGGACGCTTGGCCTCTCCCAGACCCAGGGCCACTTGGGCTCACCCGGGCCTAGGTGCACAAGGCCTCACCCGGATCCAGGGACACATGGTCTCACCTGGACCCAGGGACGCTTGGCCTCTTCCAGACCCAGGGCCACTTGGGCTCACCCGGGCCTAGGTGCACGAGGCCTCACCCGGATCCTGGGACACTTGGTCTCACCCGGACCCAGGGACGCTTGGCCTCTCCCAGACCCAGGGCCACTTGGGCTCACCCGGGCCTAGGTGCACGAGGCCTCACCCGGATCCAGGGACACATGGTCTCACCCGGACCCAGGGACGCTTGGTCTCTCCCAGACCCAGGGCCACGTGGGCTCACCCGGGCCTAGGTGCACGAGGCCTCACCCGGATCCTGGGACACATGGTCTCACCCGGACCCAGGGACGCTTGGCCTCTCCCAGACCCAGGGCCACTTGGGCTCACCCGGGCCTAGGTGCACGAGGCCTCACCCGGATCCAGGGACACATGGTCTCACCCGGACCCAGGGACGCTTGGCCTCTCCCAGACCCAGGGCCACGTGGGCTCACCCGGGCCTAGGTGCACGAGGCCTCACCCGGATCCTGGGACACATGGTCTCACCCGGACCCAGGGACGCTTGGCCTCTCCCAGACCCAGGGCCACTTGGGCTCACCCGGGCCTAGGTGCACGCGGCCTCACCCGGATCCAGGGACACATGGTCTCACCCGGACCCAGGGACGCTTGGCCTCTCCCAGACCCAGGGCCACTTGGGCTCACCCGGGCCTAGGTGCACGCGGCCTCACCCGGATCCAGGGACACATGGTCTCACCCGGACCCAGGGACGCTTGGCCTCTCCCAGACCCAGGGCCACTTGGGCTCACCCGGGCCTAGGTGCACGCGGCCTCACCCGGATCCAGGGACACATGGTCTCACCTGGACCCAGGGACGCTTGGCCTCTCCCAGACCCAGGGCCACTTGGGCTCACCCGGGCCTAGGTGCACGAGGCCTCACCCGGATCCTGGGACACATGGTCTCACCCGGACCCAGGGACGCTTGGCCTCTCCCAGACCCAGGGCCACTTGGGCTCACCCGGGCCTAGGTGCACGAGGCCTCACCCGGATCCAGGGACACATGGTCTCACCCGGACCCAGGGACGCTTGGCCTCTCCCAGACCCAGGGCCACGTGGGCTCACCCGGGCCTAGGTGCACGAGGCCTCACCCGGATCCTGGGACACATGGTCTCACCCGGACCCAGGGACGCTTGGCCTCTCCCAGACCCAGGGCCACGTGGGCTCACCCGGGCCTAGGTGCACGCGGCCTCACCCGGATCCAGGGACACATGGTCTCACCCGGACCCAGGGACGCTTGGCCTCTCCCAGACCCAGGGCCACTTGGGCTCACCCGGGCCTAGGTGCACGAGGCCTCACCCGGATCCTGGGACACATGGTCTCACCCGGACCCAGGGACGCTTGGCCTCTCCCAGACCCAGGGCCACTTGGGCTCACCCGGGCCTAGGTGCACGCGGCCTCACCCGGATCCAGGGACACATGGTCTCACCCGGACCCAGGGACGCTTGGCCTCTCAGACCCCGGGGCACGTGACCTCACCCAGGCCTAGGTGCACGAGGTCTCACCCGGATCCAGGGACACATGGTCTCGCCTGGACCCAGGGGTGTGTGGGCTCTCCCAGACCCAGGGGCGCTTGGCCTCGCCCGGGCACGGGATCCAGCGTCATCCGGGTCCAGGGACACATGGCCTCACCCGGACCCGGAGTCCGGCCTCACCTGGACCCAGGGGCATGTGGCCTCACCTAGACCCAGGGACGTGAGGCCTCACTTATACCCAGAGGCGTGTGACCACACCCTAGCCCAGAGGCGTGCAACCCTGCCCGCACCCGGGTCTCAGCGGGGCCCCGTCTTCCCGATCCCAATTCCTGCCGGTCAATCCCCCCTCAGCAATTCCCCTGGCCATCCTTCCAGAGCTCCAGTATGGCTGCTGCAGAACTCGTCGGGCGGCGGCTCGGCGAAGCTCCGGTGCGCCTGGTGCATGGCGGTGGGCCGGTCTGGCGTCGCTGCGTCGGCCCTTGGGTCTGCATCGGTGGCCGGTCGCCGAGCATGCGCACCTGGCCGCTTCCGGGGCGTTGAGATTCTTGACGGACTCGGAGGTCAGCAAGCGCGGAGTCTCCCACCCCATGTCTCATAGGGGCTCGTCTGTCCGTGCTTGGCTGCCAGTGGAGCCGTCCCCTCAGCCGGAGACCGCCGGGGGAACTGCGCCGAGCACGTTCCAGGCCGCTGTTGTATCGCCTGAGCCATAGTTCTTTTGTGTCGCCTGAGCCGTAGTTCTTAAAGTGTGGTCTTTGGGTCACCGGCATCAGCATCATCCCACATACCCCTCTTTTATTCTAGTTGTAGAGCATCTACTCAGCCAGCCCTATGGTGGTCTTGGATGGTGTCTGCTCTGCTCTCTTGTCGTAGTCTCAAAGTTGTTGTGGTAGGCAACAATCAGGCTTCCGCCCTATGCCTCCATCTTGGTCCTCCTTTGTATAGTTAAGTCTTGATTGTTGTTGGTGTCACTGGGGGGGCTCTCTTTGTCTATAAAGGAAGAGTTGCTGTGAAGGAGATTCTTTTATGGGCCGGGTCTTGGTGCAGCAAAGCTTTGGCGCTCACTGAATATTCCTGTTGAATGTGTCCCTTATGCACGTGGTTGAAATCTGGTGTCATCTCCCACAGACCACTAGATGCCCTCGTTTCTGGGTCTCCAATGGGGTGTAGATCAGCTACTGCCTTAGGCACTCAGCAAGGATTACAGCAAAAACTGTAGTTTCTTCCTCCTGTCTGAGTGGCCCTGGAGCAGTCCGACTAGAACAGCAGTTCATCTGGTCCGCTGCCAGAGAGCAGGCCACCCACATGCATAAGCCGTTGCTTGGGGCGCAGGTGTGCCTGCAAGACTTGCGGGGCAGGTCTTCAAAACGTGCGGGGCGGGTCCCAGGGCGGGGCGGGGTCTCAGGGCGCCAACAGGCCATGGTGCGGCGAGCCGCGATGGCTGTGAGTCTGGTCCTTCTGCCTTCCACGTATCTAAGTCCCCTCGTTCCGCACTCCAGCGCAGCAAACACTGATTGCTGGGCGCACCTTCGCAAGAGTCCCGCCTCTCCTCGCAGGCATCTGGGTCTCCCGCGGTTCGCCAGAAGATGGATTTCAGGGTGATGGAGAGCTAATCTCCCCTAGGTTTGGAACAAAAGCCCCTTTCCCCCGCCACCAGCCAGACCCATGCGCCTCCACACCTCATCCCCTCCGATTTCGCTGGGTGCGAGGCAACAGAACAGCCTTTAACCTCCGCCGCCATCTTTTTCAAACTTCCCAATTTGTACTTCTTAATCCCTTCATTTCAGTCAACTCTACTGAAGTCTAGCGCCGCCGGGAGGTGCACGGAGAGGGCGCCCGGGCCTCCGTCCGGTGCGCGGTGCGCGCGTCCCGCGGAACCAGGCGCGCGAGGGCTGTGCGGCGGGGCCGGGCGCTGGGCGGCCGCCAAGCTCCAGGCACCGCCATCGCCGCGTTCCGGGCGTCGCCGCCGCGGCGTCCCCCCAAATTGTACTTCTTAATCCCGTGAATTCAGTCAACTCTACTGAAATCTAGCGCCGCTGGGAGGTGCACGGAGAGGGCGCCCGGGCCTCCGTCCGGTGCGCGGTGCGCGCGTCCCGCGGAACCAGGCGCGCGAGGGCTGCGCGGCGGGGACGGGCGCTGGGCGGCCGCCGAGCTCCAGGCACCGCCCTCGCCGCGTTCCGGGCGTCGCCGCCGCGGCGTCCCCCCAAATTGTACTTCTTAATCCCGTGAATTCAGTCAACTCTACTGAAGTCTAGCGCCGCCGGGAGGTGCACGGAGAGGGCTCCCGGGCCTCCGTCCGGTGTGCGGGGCGCGCGGCCCGCGGCGCCAGGCGCGCGGGGGCTGCGCGGCGGGGACGGGTGCTGGGAGGCCGCCGGGCTCCGGGCGCCGCCGCTGCGGCGGCGTCCCCAGCGTCCCGGGCCGGGCGGCCTGCGGGGGCGGCGGAGTTGCGAAAGTGAGTGAGTTTCCCAGAGTTTCGCCCGGAATGGGGTTCAGTGCAATCGGAGCCGACGCTCAGCGCACTCCGGAGCCTTTATCTCCTTCCTGCCAGTGAACGCCGGCCAGGTCCTCAGCCGCCCCTTCCTCTCCGGTTCCATCCTCCCCGCAGGCGCGTGTGCTCGTGTCTCCGCCCGTTTCTCCATACCTCAGGCTTTTACGGCTTCCCCGACTGTCCCCGTGGCCTTCTCCTTCCCCCCAGCTGTGGGCATTTCAGTCCACCAACTTTCCTGTGATTCTGGACGATGTCCGTTCTGACCTCTAGTTGTATTTTTGAAATTGTTGTGCCCGGCTGCAGGTTAGGTGTTTAACCTATGGCGCCATCTTGGTTCTCCCTAAACATTTATTTTTTTAATCCTCACCCAAGGACATGCTGAGAGAGAAGAGGAGAGGAAAGGGGAGAGGGAAGAGGGGAAAGAGGGGAGTGGGGAAAGAGGGGGAGAGAGAGATATCAGTTGCCTTCTGTTTGTGTCCCAACTGGGAGTGGAACCAGCAACCTTTGGTACACAGGACAATGCTCAATCAACAGAGTCACTCCAGCCGGGCAAGCCTTACAATGTTTACTTCTCTATATGATACTAAACCAAGTGGAGATGGGACAGGGAGCAGAAATGAAGCAAAAAGTAAGTAGAACAGACTACTAATTTGTACATCAGTAACCAAGAGTAAACAAAAATTCAATTAAGGAATGTACAGCATCCTTTTTGCTCACCTTCACAAATCATTGGCTCAATGGTAAATACGTGGCCCGCCTTCATCACTCCAACTGCTTTATTTTCTGAAATTAAAGAAGAAAAAAAAAAAAACTAAAAACATAGCAAAAAACCAAGTGTATTGTTGAAAAGCTCACTGGAAAGAGGAGACAACTATATTCCCATTAGTCATCCTCAATTGCCTTCTCCTCTCGCAATTTTCCTTTCTTACAGTAGATTATTAACAACCTAGTGGCCCGATGCACAAATGAAGGTTCGTGCAAGAATGGGCCTTCGTTCCCCTGGCTGCCGGCACTGCCTTCGCTCTGGCCAGAGCCGCCTTTCTGCCTTCCTATGCTGCCCAGAGCAGCTGGGGTGGTGCAAGCATCCTGCCCCATCCCCGACTGCTCAGGGCCTGCATATGCAAATTAGCCCAACAGCTTTGTTGGGTTAATTTGCATACTCACTACTGATTGGCTGGTGGGCCTTGCAAAGGTACAGTCAATTAGCATGTTACTCTTTTATTAGGTAGATGACAACCACCTAAGCTGGAGCAGATACTCTCTTCCATGCACTTCACACTGCTTATGTTTTCTCTAGGAAAATACACAGATATCCAAAGGCTGAATTTTAGATGTGGTTATCACTTTTACAAAAGGAAAAGTGCCACCATTTCTGTTATAGCAGGATTAGAAATGCAATCATGGAACCAAGCAAAATTCCTTACTCATCCAGGTATAACAGAGGTGTGTGTGTGGATGTGGGGTGGGAGGGGGCACAGTCCATAGAAACACTGCGTGATTTTTCAGTTGTCTTCTTTTTCTTATCTTCAAAGGGGGAAAGAAGTCTCTGCACACTAACCTATTTTTTTTTTAATGCTGACGACACTATTCCTTTTCATTTGAAATCAGAAATTCCATTTCTCCTTCCAAATACTGTTTATTTCAAGCATAATTCACAACTTAAATAAAAAGACCTATGCGGCCTGCTAATAAATGCTTATTGATCTATGTCAGATGCTATACTCTAAACAACTTCTTCAGCTCCTCCTAAGTGGCTTCTGGCTCATTTCCCTTCCTCTTTACAACCTGCCCTCCAGGATTTTACCACCTCACAGCTGGACCACTGCCAGTGCACTGGGCTAACAACACCAGTTCGCAACTCCAATACATTCTACATACCATTGCCAAATTGGTCTTCCCAAAATAGCAACTTCACTTGCCACTCCTCTGCCCAAAAATGTTTCTGAAAATCCCTACAAATAAAGTCAAATGTCCTGAGGCTGGCACTGTTTTTTACTAATAGTTCTTAACACATAATAGCCAAGCTTGTATTATTATCTCTGTTCAGTCTCAACTTGAAGCACCTATTCATGCTTTCCCTCCACCGGGAATGGTCTTCATCTTCCCCGCCAAACCAAATCTTGGCCATTCTTTATTTCCCCCCCAGGCCCAGCACCACACTGCTGCAGGTTTTACCAGGCAGCACAAAGTACAGGAGAAGATTGACTCTAGAAAGCCAGACAGAACCCAGGTACAAATCCTAGTCCTGGCATTTACTTACTAGTTTGTGTGAAGCTGAGTAAATAAATTACTTCTCGAAGCATAACATCTGCTTTTGAAAATAGGGCTAAGAAATTATGCAAGGAGTTGTGATGATCAAACAAGATAATGTATGATTTTCAACCTTTTTCATCTCATGAATCATATGAACTTACTAAAATTCTGCAGCACACCAAAATAACAGACTTTTTGCCAATCTAATAAAAAAAGTATAATTTTGATTGATTTACATAAAAAATATTAATAGTAATTACCTACCCTTTTTGCTCCAAGTGACTTTAAAAAAAAATCAGGTACCTATACTTGTATGTAAGAATTTCTGGTACTGCCAAAACCGGTTTGGCTCAGTGGATAGATCGTCGGCCTGTGGACTGAAAGGTCCCAGGTTCGATTCCGGTCAAGGTCATGTACCTTGGTTGCGGGCACATCCCCAGTAGGGGATGTGCAGGAGGCAGCTGGTCAATGTTTCTCTCTCATCAATGTTTCTAGCTCTCTATCCCTCTCCCTTCCTCTCTGTAAAAAATCAATAAAATATATATATTTTTTAAAAAAGCATTTCTGGTACCAAGAATTAAATAATCAGATGCAACTTTATTATGCAACGTAACCAATAAAATGCAGCTCTATTACATAACCTATATAGTTATGGTTTAAGACAGGGCATTCACAGCAGATGGCTATTTGACAATCTAAGGGAAAAGAGGTCAGTGCATCTGACTAAATAGTCAGGTATTGTATGTTTTAAAATTCTTGTGGCACATCAGGGTGTTGCAGCATACCGGCTGAAAATCACTAAGATCATGTATATAATAACACCACCATTCTAAAGGTTAACGTTAAGTGTTTCCTATGTAATAATATCTCACTTTACCCTAATAACAGTTCTAGGGTAGGTGCCAGCCATTCCCTACAATTAATACAGATGAGAAAACTTAAGCAACAAGGAGATACATGAAAGTGTTTACATAGCAATTGTTAAATTCCTTCTCAGGTCACTTACTGTGAACAGCTTTCATTTCTAGCACTAAATAACAAGATTTAACTCCTGTATGTCTTATTCTCCAAGAAAAAAGCTTTCTGGGAGAAAACTGTCCTACACTTCCTTTGTTATTCTATCAGACATCACTCAGCTGGAAGAAAGGTACTTTGTCTAGTCCCCTCATTTACACCAACAAACACTATAAAATCTGACACAGACTAAGAACTCATGGCAAACCAAGCTGAAGCCATTTCATTGAAGGAATCAGAATAGTGATGGCTAGACAGGTAGCTGAGACTGTTAGCTAGTCACCAAAATTAGTTTACTTTTCTCCCAGAGTATTCAGCTAGATAACATTCTTAACCTCCCTTATAATTAGTGTAGCCATGTGACTAAATTTCTGCAAATGAAAAGTATATGTGATTATCCCAAGTCCAGGCTGGCTCATTAAAACCTCCCAAGCATACCCCTTCAATGCTTCCCCCTTCCCCAATCTTATATAATTAAAGGGTAATATGTAAATCGACCTAATGGCAGAATGATCAATCACTCTGACACGCACTGACCACCAGGGGGCAGACACTCAATGCAGGAGCTGCCCCCTGGTGGTCAGTGCACTCCCACAGGGGGAGCGCCACTCAGCCAGAAGCCCTGAGCCAGGCTCAAGGCTGGCAAGTGCAGTGGTGGTGGCGGGAGCCTCTCCCGCTACCGCGGCAGCACTAAGGATGTCCATGGGGTGCAGGCCTAAGCCTTCAGTTGGACATCCCCAGAGGGCTCCCTGACTGCGAGAGGGCACAGGCTGGGCTGAGGGATCACCCTTCCCCGCCTCCAGAGTGCATGATTTTCATTCACCTGGCTTCTAGTATCTATAGATTAGGAGGGAAACTCCCACAGTGATCAAACACACATGCCTTGGACTGTTACGTGAACAAAATGTACATGTAAACATGTATTGTGTTTGAGCAAATATACATTTCTAGGGTCTATTTATAACAGCTAGTAGATTATTCTAATAAATACAAAATAGTAGGCCCTGTTAAATGTTTGAATAAATATTTGTTGAATAAATGGTTAGCAAATATCAATCTTTGGACAGTACTTACTGGCATAGTGGGGTACATTGGGGGCTGTATGAAAAAGCTTATGGATTCCATGCCCACAGTAGCTTCGAACAACTGAAAAGCCATTTGCTTGGGCATGCTTCTGAATAATGTTTCCCAGTTCTCTGTATCGAACGCCAGGTTTCACTAAAAGGGAAAGAGAAGACTTATGAAACAGTAATAAAAGCTAACGTTTACTAAGCAATTACTATCAATGTGCCAAGAACCTTTCTGAATGCTTTATAGGCCTACATGCTGAAACTTCCAGATGAGGAACCTGAGGCACAGAGAAGCTATTCTGGCAGTAAATGGCAAAGGGGTGATTCAAACCAGTAGCACCTATACTTCCTCCTTTGATGTGGAAATGCATAGAGTAAATGGGGGGAGGCACCTTTTGCTTTCTGAATAAACAGAATGGAAAACACACTTCTCTCCTTCCCTAAGGTCAAGTGTGCTATTCTATTAAAGTGAGAGGAAGAGATAAGAGAGGAAAGAGCATCAGGAGAAAAAGGAATGTCCAAAGTAACTTGACTTGACCTGAGCTTCAGTCTCATCAACTTCTCAAAGAATTACATCCTTGGGACTTCTTCATCCCCATAAATGTGGTTCTCAAATTATTCACAGTTGCCTCTGGGGGTTAGGTACAGAAAGGTACTTCTCACTTGTATATACTTCCTACTTCATTTAATTTTTTTATGACTTTTACTTCTATTTCCATAAAAACCAAAAGAACTGGTTCTCATTGCTGTGAAAACTCCTGGCACTGAGACCCTTGCACGGGGCCTTGCCCTCTCCTGGGGAATCCAGCCACAGTTCTGGGTGTCCTCCGACTCCCTACTCTCCTCCTCTGCCTGATTTCAACCTGAGGTTCAGGTACAACATACCTTCTCCAGCTCGTCAAATTTCTGGGCAAAAAAGCTCAGGAATCATTTTAATTAACACTTACTTGTTCTTAACCAGATGTTCCAGCTTGACATTTTGGGGGGTGGGAGGTTAATGATTTTGAGGAACCATGCTGACTTTCATAATGATATTCTTGCATTCCCATCAAGCCTTCCTATCAACCCCAGTCAATGGGAAGAAAAGCAAAATTTTAACCCATGGTGGACAGTAGCAAATAAAGAAAAGCCCTGCTCATCAATAATGAGGGAGAGTGAAAGGGGCAGGCCCCTCAAACAATCAATTATCAGATACAAAATGCCATTAATGTGTAGGCTGAGAAACCCTATTGAAGAAGGCAAATTTCAACTAGTGGTCAAGCGTTGCAGTGGCTCAGCATTTCGATGCACAGCCAAATTAGTGGGAAAATAGGACAGACACGACACATACAAAGCACCTTCCCGAGATTAAGCAACTTTTGTTCTTTCCTGGTTATGTTATGATGACTTTGGTTTCTGGTAGTTTCTTTGCAAGTCTTTGTAAAGTAACATTTCAGCAGTCTGGTTATTTCAATCAACTCAGAGAATCAAAAAGGATATAAACATGAACACATTATCTGGCAGAAATCCTAACAATTATTTAAAACTAAAGCTTCCACAAATGAGAAACTAAACACTCAAGTTCCCATCATACAAAACCACTAGGAGTATTATAGTCCTTTTGATAATCAACAGGAGCCCTGGCCGGCTTGGCTCAGTGGATAGAGCGTCGGCCTGTGGACTGAACGGTCACAGGTTTGATTCTGGAACCCCGGCATATGACTGGGTTGCGGGCTCAATTCCCAATGGGGGCATGCTGGTGGCAGCTGATCAATGATTCTCTCTCATCATTGATGTTTCTCTCTCTCTCCCCCTTTCCCTTCCTCTCTGAAATCAATAAGAATATATTTAAAGAAAATAGCCGGACCCGGTTTGGCTCAGTGGATAGAGCGTCGGCCTGCGGACTGAAGGGTCCCAGGTTCGATTCCGGTCAAGGGCGTGTGCCTTGGTTGCGGGCACATCCCCAGTAGGGGGTGTGCAAGAGGCAGCTGATCGATGATTCTCATCGATGTTTCTAACTCTCTATCCCTCTCTCTTCCTCTCTGTAAAAAATCAATAAAATATATTTTTTTAAAAAAAGAATATATTTAAAGAAAATAATCAACAGGGAATATGTAAAAAGAAAACATACATATTGATACATGAAACTATCACGTTTTCATTTTTCATTCCTCCAACTTCATTAAATTAGTACAAATGTCATTATCTCCCATGCATGTTAAATGAACTAAAAACAATGTATTTCTATTATTAGAGATAACTTCCTACACAATACTTTGTTGATGATAGAACAAGGTTACTTTATTTTTTTGTGGTGGTGGAGTGGGTGTGGAGAGACAGAGCACTGAACAATAAAGCTGAAATGCTATGGATTTCAACTGAAAATTTATTTGCCCTCAAACTGTCCTGTTTGGTAATAGACTGTTAATATTTGCAACAAAGCCTTTCCTTCTCTCTCCTCACAAGCTATAGCTTAAGCAAGCCAACAAAATAAATGCTGGATGAATTGTTTGCATGGACAAAGAGAGCCTGAGAAAAATCCTACAGAAAAACACCTCTACCCAAAGATATTCACTATAGCAAGACATCTAGAAAACACCAAAGTCCAATAGCGAATAGTTGTAGAAATTTTTATATTATGGAATATATAGCCATTAAAAGAATGCAGTAGACTATGCATACAGGTACATGAGCTAATGTGGAAAGATTCCTCAAGTACTGTAAGTTAAAAAGTACCAAATTACAGAATACTACAATTATTATTCCATTCATCCTAACTAACCACATACACATAGGTGTGTGTGTGTGTGTGTGTGTGTGTGTGTGTGTGTGTGTGTGTGTGTGTGTTGATGCACAGAGGAGGGAAAAAACCTATTAAAAGTGAATACCTCTGGAGAAAAGAGAGATATAAAAAGAAAAGAGGAGAGGCAAGTGTAAAGGAGGATCATTCATTTTTCCCTCATAGTCTAGCATCCTGTTTTAGTTTTTTATGAGAACATAATATTTACTAAAGAATAAAACATAGGGAAAAAATTATAGTCAAAACCAACTATCCATACATTCCTCCTCATTTGTCAGCCATAGAAAGATAAAATCACAGAAGAGTCAACGGGTGAGAGGCAATCATTCAGTCCATTCTCATCAAGGGATTCCAAATCATCCTTAAACCATCACTGAAAACCCACACCTCACTCTTGTAGGAGAGAGGCAAGGCTGGCAGGGACAGGAATGCCTCGTGCAGTCACGAGTCATTCAAAACCCATCAACACAGGCAGGTCCACGGTGCCCGGCACTGAGGCTGACCTGCGTCGATGGCTTGCATCAAGCACTCATACGTGGTCTGAACCAGCTTCAGTGCTCCCTCATCCACATCGCCAACAAAGAACGTCTCGTTCAGGTCCCCATGATAGCCATTGCGATAAAGAGTGATGTCCACTGCAAAAGAATGTGCAAATATAAAGACCACGTTTGGTTTTGGTTTTGTTAATCCTCACCCAAGGGTATTTTTTCCATTGATTTTTTTTTAAGAGAGAATGGAAGGGAAGGAGGGGGAGAGGGGAAAAGAGGGAGGGAGGGAAGGGAGGGAAGGAAACAGCAATGTGAGAGAAACACATTGATTGGTTGCATCCGGCACATGCCTTGACTGGGGTCAGGGAACGAACCTGCAATCCAGGTACATGCCCTTGACCGAATTGAACCCTCAACCCTTGGGTGTGCAGGCCAATATTCTACCACTGAGCGACACTGGCCAGGGATTAAGACCACATCTGTTTTTATTTCAAAATCTAAGTCATTTCTCCAACATGACAGCATCAAGCAGCATAATGAGAAAGATAACTTCTGTATTCTCCTATTAGACCCCAATGGATGTACAGTTACTGCCAACAGACACTCCTTATCTACAATACAACTGAACTCACTGTGGAGAACAGAGACATGGTCACACAGCACAAAACAGACAGCGGGCTTTTATTACTTATAGTATAATTGATCATTTATGCATCCAGGACACATTCGTGCAAGATCAATAACCCGAGTTAATAACATTAAATAAAAGACCGTTACATTTGACATTAAACAGAAAATACTGCTTTAATTTATTCAACCAGTTTTTCCTCCTCTTGGTGAATCAATAAACAGAAAAACTTATACTACTCTTCACTTATTTTTCAAAAACTCATTTGCCTTTCACTTATTTGTGAATATTCATCCTTCTCTTTGTCCCCATGTTTAAGAATAAAGATTATTGCTCTAGCCGGTTTGGCTCAGTGGATAGAACGTAGGCCTGCGGACTGAAGAGTCCAGGGTTCGATTCTGGTCAAGGGCATGTACCTCAGTTGCAGACTCCTCCCTGGCCCAGGCCCTGGTTAGGGCTCATGCAGAAGGCAACCAATTGATGTGTTTCTCTCACATTGGTATTTCTCTCTGTCTTTCCCTCTCTATTCCACTCTCTCTAAAAATCAATGGAAAAATTTCCGTGGGTGAGGATTTAGAAAAAAAAAAAATAAAGAATACAGATTATTACTACACCATTATAATACACTAAACATATACTAGAAAGCACATTCAATGAGTATTTTTAAAACTCGAATTTTTCAATCAGCCCACAATATCACAGTACAGTTGTGTTGGCTCTAGCATGATACACACATTCCTAAAAAACCTCACACATTATGCATGTAATAAATAACAGGGTTTATATAAAAAACAGGGATGGGCAGGCACCTCACAACCTCTGGAACTTTATAAACAGATACCCTAATTAGAGCAATAACAATCCAAGTAAAAACAGTGTCTCCACTAGTATTCACAGCCAGCATCAGTTGGTGCAGTCTCTGCAACCTTCAACATGTGGGCTCATGTTACCTTGCTTGATATGTAGATCCTTGAAGAGGCTGGATTACTAAAGAGACCAAGTTCGTCAGTATTAAAAATACCATCTAGAGGAGTCTTCTTCAACATCTTTTTTATCTCAGAGGAAAAAGTCTGGCAGCTTCTTCCTCTGCACAAGAGAGCTTAATTTCTGATAAGGAAGGCCCTTCTGCAAGATTTCTAGCTTTTTTCTTAAGGTTTTCATATACTAGTATTACTAAGGATTTCTCTTTATCTGTAAGAAAATCTGCCCTAAGCTCTTCAAAACCATTAGTGAACTAAAAGAAAAAAAGAAAACTCTCACTTGAATCAATATTACTCCCACATTTCACTGACACCTTTCACCTATTTATCAATCACATGATAATCTGCATTAAAGAAATACATGCTGTACCAAAGGCATCATACTAAAAGTATCTTAACACCATAAAAAAGGTTTTCACAGACTTAAGATTTAAAATTTTAAATATGAAAAAAGGATAAGTTAAAGACAGGAAGCCAGTGAAGAAAACACAAGTCATTATCAGACACCCACCAAACTGTGTTGTTTCTTTACTCATAGTGACCAAAGTCACACTTACATATTTCTTACCGTTAACAATATCACCTTCTTGCAAGGGCCGTCTGTCTGGAATTCCATGACAGATAACTTCATTCACTGAAGTACAACAAGACTTTGGGAAATTATAATAATTCAATGGAGAAGGATAGCAATTTCTTGCAATGCATGCCTACAATAAATTAAAATATAGAGAAAATAATTTGGAATGTGTAATCTTGTCCAATTAACCAGATTTTAAAATTTAAAAACTGAAAATATTTGTTGTATAGATGCTTTTAAATGAAAAATTTGCTTAATATTTTATTTTAGAAATAGCAGTTGTTACAATAGGATTTGTGTTTGCCAGACAGACTACAGGCAAAACCAATCCAAATTCCTGATAATGGCAAAGGAAAAGCAAATTTACATATTATAAATATATACAAATATGAAGATTTTAGTGTAGAATTAACTACTTATGAAAAATGTATTATTTCAAGTAAAAAGATAATATTTAAAGTAAATATTAACATGTACTTTTAATCCTATATAATAAAAGCCTAATATGCTAAGTTGTCCGGTCGACTGGTCGGCCATTCAACCAACCAAAGCATAATATGCTAATGATATGCTAAGGCCACTCAATTGCTTGCTATGACATCACTGACCACCAGGGGGCAGACTGTCAACCAGTAGGTTAGCTTGCTGCTGGGGTGCGGCTGATAGGGACTAGATGAGATGGGCCGCACATACCCTGGAGCCCTTCTGCGGTCCCGCCCCGGCTGCTCAACCTCCTGGGTCCCTCTCCAGCCCCGAACGTGCCCTGGTAGGTCCCCAGGCCTGGCCTGCGCCCTCTTGCCATCCAGAACCCCTCAGGGAATGTCAGAGAGCCGGTTTTGGTCCAATCCTGCAGGCCAGGATGAGGGGCCCCACTGGTGCACAAATTCATGCACTGGGCCTCTAGTGTAATTATAATTTATCATACAGAACTAGCCTATATACCTATAACCAAAAGATTAATACTTAGTATAACTAAGAAATGGTAAAGTACTTCTAGAGACATTTTAATTACTACATTCATGTGGAAAAACAAAGAAACCTCTATGAAAATGGTCTGGTTTTCCATAACAAGTCCTATTTTATTTACTATGATATTTTTACACAGTGGTAGTCACAGCATATATAATTTTTCTTTCCACACAGTCTTCAGACTAATAATTTTTAAATAGTTGCACACAATAACTTTATTGACAATTACACTATTATTTGAAATTTAAATTATTTCCTCAATTACAAAAAATATCACTCTTTGCCAATAACTACCTATCACTTTTGCCTTGCTTAACAATATACTTCTATGTTTCTTACAACAGATTCTTGTGACTAAAAATGTCAACTCCATCACAGGTTGTATAACTGTAGGCAAGTTAACCTCTCTGTCTCAGTTTCCTTACCTATTCAATGGAGGTGCTAGCAGCATCTCTCTCGTGGAGTTGTTGAGGGTATTCAGTGAGTAAAAGAAGCATGTGAAAGAGCACCTGGCCCACAGGAGGACTCAAGGTGCTATTACTGCACACTACGTATTTTATCACATATGGAACAATAACCAAAAATCAAAGTTTATAAAAGTCTGAATATGTTTTTAAACCATTTTTATGCTCAAGACACATTGTCAAATTTCCTTTCAAAAGTATTGTCCCACTTTATAATCATACCACCACATTTCATTATCCCCAAATAGGCAGTGGATATAAGCATTTTTTAAAATCTATAATAATAAAAGAGTAATATGCTAATTAGACCAAACGTCCTTCTGGGCATCATTCCGGACATACTTCTGGACAAAGCTGGGGCCAGAGCAAAGCCCGGGTCCCAGGTGCCGGAGGGAAGCTGGTGGAACAACCTGGGGAAGAAAGGCCTACTCTTGCATGAATTTCTGTGCATTGGGCCTCTAGTACTTAGTAATATAGTAGAGTAGACCTTCATGATTTGCATTTGTTTGATGACCAGAGTAAATTTAATTAGTTTTCCAGGTGATTTCTTAACTAGTTATTGCTCTTCTTTTGTGAATAATTTATTGATATAATGTGTACACTCATCTACTATAGGGTCTATATTATATTTACTACAAATACAGGGTGGGGCAAAAGTATGTTTACAGTTATTCATATGGAAAATAATACAATAATTAATAAATAATACAAGAATAAACTGTGTTTTGTATACTCACAACTGTAAACCTACGTTTGCCTCATTCTGTTTCTGGTCTATTTACTGCCTTGTTACTGTGGGTATGAAAGGGAACATTTTTTCCATTAATCTTGTTTGAGAACTTGTATTCTTTTTATTTCAGAGTATTTGATGTATGTAGTGTCATGATTTAGTTCAAGTGCCAATAAAATTAATCATTTTATAAAAGCTAAACTAAAATGTTATGAAATGTGAGGTTTCAGAAACAAGGTATTTCCTAGATGCTTAAAGATGGAAATAATGACTACTGAATATTTTCCATATTTAAAATAAAGTAAAAATTTGCTTTCAAATTAACATAGCCAAGTAACTTTAGACATTCAGAACTTAAGTTTAATTCTCAGTAGTCTAAAACATTAAATAATGTGAAAAATGTTAAAACATAAAAGTAAAGTCCTTACTAAATGCACAGCATGATCTATTTCTTCAGTAGTTACACCTGGTTTAATCATCCCAGCAGCAATATCCAAGACTTCTCTAGCAAGCTGTAAAAGAGAAACCCTTGTTACGTTCCAGAAGAAAGGAAACAGAAACAGAAATCTATATCCTCTGCCCTATCACAGATTTTGTGAAGATTCATAAAGTGCACCTCACCCTGAAGGTTATAATCCTGCCATTCTTTAAAACCATTTGTATTTCTGATGCCCATCAATACACATGTGTGTGTAAATACATAAATAAAATTGGGCTAGCTAGTAAATAGCTTAATAAATAAATCTGACTAATTTCTATGTGAAAATGCACATCTTGAGTAGTCTACACAATGATCAACTGGTAGAGATTGAGTCCTGTCGTATTTCTATAACGGGGAAGGGAAGGGAGGGAAGTAAAAGAATAGATGAATGATTTCCCTCAAAGAATCACAGCACGTAAGTGATGGAAACATAAATTTCTCCAGATTATCAAAGAAAATTAGTATCCAATCACTTTTAAGCACTGAATAAAAACTTTTTCTAAATCAGCAATATCACCCCAGCCGGTTTGGTCAGTGGTTAGAGCATTGGCCTGCGGACTTAAAAGTCACAATCCTGGTCAAGGGAATGTATCTCAGGTTGCAGCCTTGATCCCCCTGCTCTGGTTGGAGCGTGAGTGGGGGCAACCAATCAATGTGTCTCCTCACATCAATGTTTCTCTCTCTGCCTTTCCCCGTCCCTTCCACTCTCTCTAAAAATCAATGGAAAAAATATCTCAAGTGAGGATTAAATAAACAAACAAACAATAGCAATTCTTCTTTTTTCCTTAGAAAAATGTGATCATGTGACTTCACTTAATAAGTATCAGCCTTACTACTACCCTGCATCGGTATTTTACAACAGGAGCTTTAGCTGAACTTTAAGCCTTAAACTCTGCCTTAAGTTATAATGACTTGTGAAAATAAGATGACAAAATACCATAAAAACTAGATTCTTTCAAAATATAAGGGATAACAGAAATAGGCTCTCAATTGAATATATACTTCCTGCCATATTAATTTTCAAATAGGTTAATTAAGTATATAACAGCTATTGTATATACTAACAGAACTATATACTAACAATCTACTAATAAAAGGGTAATATGCTAATTAGACCGAAAGACCCTTCCAGACATCCTTCCAGACAAAGCCATGGTGGCGGGGCTGAGGCAGAGGCGGTTAGGGGCTGAGGCAGAGGCGGTTAGGGGCGAGCAGGCCGGCAGGGGGGCAGTTGCAGGCGATCAGACCAGCGGGGGTGGAGGGGACAGTTGGGGGCAAGCAGCCCAGCAGGCAGAGTGGTTAGGGGCAATCAGACAGGCAGGCGAGCAGTTAGGAGACAGCGGTCCCAGATTGCGAGAGTGATGTCCCAGTTTGGAGAGGGTGCAGGCTAGGCTGAGGGACACCACCCTGTGCACAAATTTCATGCACTGGGCCACTAGTAGTTTAATAAAAAGCAAGCATGGCTAGTCATAGCCTTACTACAGAGCACGTCCACCCTTTGTAATTCCTCAAGTCACTGCCTTCCTGTCTAGTAACTGCTGAAACGTGCTCTACCCCATGAGGTGAAAAACTCTTACCCTACATACGAGTCGCATCCCTTCTATATCTTCCGATGACAGTAATTTAATTTGAGAAGTACCCTTAAGAGCTTGTTCAGATTCAGACATTCCTGGAAAGGAAAAAAAGTAAGTAAAGCCAAATGAACGGAGATATGTAGTATTAGTCATAATTATCTCCCTGATGACATAATAATAGTCAAGTTTCACTATTTCACATAATGATATTTCATAATTTAGGAGGATCCCAGTTGAATGTTTTTAAAAATATATTTTATTGATTTTTTACAGAGAGGAAGGGAGAGGGATAGTTAGAAACATCGATGAGGGAGAAATATCGATCAGCTGCCTCCTACACACTCCCTACTGGGGATGTGTCTGCAACCAAGGTACATGCCCTTGACTGGAATCGAACCTGGGACCATTCAGTCCACAGGCCGACGCTCTATCCACTGAGCCAAACCAGTAAGGGCCTGGTTGGATTTTTTTTGAAAAAATATTTTCAACACGAAAAGGACATTTGCTAAGTAAACTAAAGGACGAATTCTAAAGAATAAATACACAGATCTATGAGAACTCAGTCAATATGGAGTACTTATTACATGACAGGCAGTGTGCTAGTAAAGGTCACATTTGAGTTAAGGTAATTTTATTTTTACTGTGCTAGTAAATTACTCACATTTTAATAGTATCACACAATTTACAAACTGCTTTCATGATCATCATCTAATAAGAAAACTATATACCAACAACTGATGAATCAATTATACACATTTATTTTTTTTAATAGGAACCTAAGCCAGTGTTTTTCAAAGTGCTGTTTGTGATCCATCAAGTAAATAAATGGAATAGAAAATAACAGATTATATTATATAGAGTAGGGGTAAGTACTATCATGAATCTTTTTTTTCCCCTAAGAATCTCCATTAATAAAATTACCTTAACTCAAATTATTCATATATTTACCAGGTGTGCCGGTTAATAATGCAGATTTTGTAATCAAAGAAAACACGATAATTTTTCAAGAGAAACATCAAAAGTGCTTTATTCAAAGTAATGTCCATCACTAGCTACACATTTCCCCCGTCTTTCAGGTAATTTGTGGATACCATCCCAATAGAACTTTTCTTGTTTTGAGGCAGGCCATTCAGAGACCCAATTTTCCACTTCTTCATATGTTTTGAAGTGCTGCTCAGAAAGTGGGTGTACCATCAATTGGAACAAGTGGTAATCTAAAGGAGCATGGTCTGGTGAATACAGCGGGTGGGTTAATACTTCCCAGGCAAGATCTTTTAACATGTCTTTAACTGGTTTTGAAGTGTGTGATGGTGCATCATCATGAAGTAAAATTACTTTGCTGTGTCTTCTGGCACATTCAGGTCATTTCACAATCAAAGCATGGTTCAAATTGGTTATTTGTTGTTGGTAGCAATCAGTATTAACAGTTTCACCTGGTTTTAGAAGCTTCTAATACACCACACCTTCCTGATCCCACCAAACGCAGAGCATTGTATTCTTTCCAAAGCGATTTGGCCTTGCAGTTGATGTTGATGGTTGACCTGGATCAACCCATGATTCTGTGTGTTTGGGATTCTCAAAATACATCCACTTTTCATTGCCAGTCACAATTCAATGCAAAAAAAAAACTTTCTTTTGTGCCGCTGAAGCAACATTTTACTGATGACTTTTCGGTTTTCCATTTGTCTTTCGTTCAGTTGATGTGGCACCCATTTTCCTTCCTTTAAAATCTTTCCCATTGCTTGTAAACCATCAGAAATCGTTTGCTGAGCAACATTTAATCTTTCTGCAAGCTTTTTTTGAATTTGACACGCATCTTCATCCCAAAATGCTTGTAATTGTTGGGTCTTCAAACTTTTTCGGGTGACCAGGATGTTCTTTGTCTTTCATATCGAAATCATCACTTTAAAAGCGTTTAAACCAGCGTTCACACATATCTTGAGATGAAGCATGTTTACCATAAGCTTCCCAAAGTATTCAGCAGCACTTTCCCTCAAAATAAAGTAGCAAGTTAAAACTTCCCGCTAATGTTTTTTTGACAAGAAATTCAACATTTTTAAGCGTAAAAATATCTATGATGTTAACACCTTCAGAAAATTTGACATATGAAATTTTGAAGCTTGCTGTCAATACAACAAAATAGCATACATATCAAATTGCATATATATCAACATATGTGTAACTCCATCTATTGAAAAAAATCCACGTTATTAACCGGTATACCTGGTAAAAATATTAGAGCCAGTATAATAATTATTTCAAAATCTGACATAAAGAATATAAGAAACCATGAACTAATATTTTTAAATAAATGTGGATATAAAAATCCCAATTAAAATATTATTAAACAGAATCCAAAATACATATAATACCCCATGACATAAGTGGAAAAACACATTAACAAATCTAGTCATATAATTCCTCACAGCCATAGATTAAGGAAGGAAAAATAAATGATCATCTAGAATAATAATTCTGATAACATGGTCAGCATGACAAATATAAATCTCAAGCCAACAACCCATATCATGGAATGCCCATGTCAGCACCACTATTTAACATTGTTCTGAGAGTAGTAGCAGGTATGTTAAACAAGAAAAAGAAATAAGACATGTTAAATTAGAAAGAAAAGGACAAAATCTTTACCAATTTCAGATATGATTATATATCCCTAAAATAAGGGGACACCTGGTGAATGACTAGAAATAATAATTTAGCAAGTTGGCAGATTGTAAGTTAAATATGTCAAAATCAATAGCCTGCCCATATACAAACAATGAGCTGGAAAATATAGAAGATACTATTTACAAGAACTAAAAAAGATAAAATATCCAGAAATTAACTTAATATAAGACCTAATGAAGAAAGTTTTAAAATATCACTGAGATAAAAAAAGAGACTTAAATAAAATAGAAAAACATACCCTGTTCTTGGATAGGAAGATTCAATATTGTAAAGGTGTCAATTCTTCCAAAATTAGGCTATAAATTTAATACTACCCCAATTAAAAAATGGCAACAGGATATTTTGGGGACAAGCTAATTTCAAATTTCACATGCAAAAACAAACATGCAAGAATAGCCAGGAAAATTCTGAAAAAGAGGAAAGGTGGGGGCAACAAGGCCTACCAAATATTAAAACATTATATACCTATAATAATTAAGAGTTTGGCAATGGCACATGATGAGACAAATGGGTTAATGAAACAGAACAGAATCCAATAACAGACTCAAAGACTGCTTGAGAACTTAATACAATTGTATACCCTGCATTTTAAATCAGGGAAAAAAAAAGAACTGGTATTTTAAATAACTAGTGGTGTGACAACCAGGTATTCCTTCAGGGGAAAAATAAAGTTACATTTGTATTTAATTCCTAATACTGGGGCTGCGAGGGAGGCCCAGGTCCCGGGTGCCTTCCAGTGGCCAGAGGGAAGCCCCAGTGCCAGGTGCCAGAGGGAAGCTGGTGCCGGCAGCCGAGGGAAGGAAGGCCTACTCTTGCACGAATTTCATGCATTGGGCCTTTAGTCATTTTATAATAATCTCTGAACCAAAAAAGTCTTCCTAGGTCATTAAGCTATAAACACCTCAAAGAAAACACTGATAAATTTTATTACAGAAAAATGTTGAAAGTTTGCCATAAATGTAATGCTATAAACAAAGACAAAATGTTCAATTGGGAAAAACCTTTTATAGAACACACATCAAAGGATTATTTTCCTTAGTAGAGAAAGAACACTTATAAATCAGTATGGAAAAAACTAGTAACCTAATTGGGAAAGGGCTAAGATGAATAGACAGATGTATAAAAAGATGCTTAATCTTCTTCATAATTTAAAAATACAAATTAAAGTAACACAAAATATCATCTTTCAGATTAGCACAATTCCTATAGCTTGAAAACACTCTATGTTAGGGAAGATAAGGAAAAAAAGACTCCTATATGGTTTTTAATGAAAATTACAACTGGCAAAATTGCTAAAATTTGTTATAACTCTCAATATAAAAAAAATACATGTATTCCTTGATCTAGGTGTTTTACTTTAGGCAACTGACCTACAGAAATACTCTCACATGCAAGAATAGTTACTACAGTCAAACAAGTAAAAACCTGGAAATAATCTAAACATACATTAGTAGGAGTCTGGTTTAATAAATTATGATGTATCCACATAATGAAATACTTGTCATTAAAAAGAAAGAATATTTGCAAGATCTATTAAGAGAATAAAACAAGGTGAAAATAAAAAAGAATAAAGCATGGTGAAAAGGTGTATATAGTTTGGTCCTACTGTGTATAATTAGGGTGAGGGGCTAATGTGTATACACATATAAAAGATCTCTGGAAAGTTTTGCAAGAAACTGTTAAGTGATTCTACCTCTGAGGAGTAGGACTTACTTTTCACTATGTAACATTTTATCCTATCAGAATTTACCACGTCTATGTTGATTTTAAAAACTACATTAAAAAATATTAAATACAGCCCAGCCGGTGGGGCTCAGTAGTTGAGCGTCGACCCAGGAACAGGACAGGCACATGCCTGGGTTACAGTCTCGATCCCCAGTAGGAGGCAGCCGATCAATGATTCTCTGTCATCACTGATGTTTCTAATCTCTCTCTCCCTCCTCTTCCTTCCTCTCTCTGAAATCAATAAGAAAACATATTTTTAGAAAATATTAAACAGAGTAATGAACTTATACATCCTCAAGAGCTATCTATCATTCAGACTATCTTTTCCTTCAATGTATCTGAAATAGTGAAGTTTAACTAAGTTTTAAAATTATATTCATAAAAATGAATATGTCCTCACTTCTTAGAGAACAAAGCAAAGGCAACTTAGCTTGCCATATTAAACCACATGAAAATGAATATTCAACCGTTTCTGACATGCAAAATCAGTAATTTCAAATAATCCAACCTAAGTTATGCCTACAGGCCCTACGATCAGAGACTGCTCCACTTGTGCTACAAATTACCTATTTTCTCTGGGTCTCTCACCTTCATTACCTATAAAATGGAGAAGACAACAGAATCCACCCCAGGAGTAACACGTGAGAACTTAGCATAGTGCCTGACATATAGTTATGAAAAAATGTCACTTACAGAATCATCACCAGTATTACTATAATCATTGCCAATAATACTAGGTTCTATTACTTCTACAGACCAGTCTTTAGTTAGGCATTCATTTGAGGCCTCCAGAATCTGTTTTTATATAAATACATTTTATTTAATTAAAGTATAGAACATGCTAAATCAAAATGTTTTTTTAAATCTAGTATTTGATATAAAAACACAAAATTCAATATTATGTTGAATGTAGTCTTAACATCTAAACATTATTTTCAGAATTGGATAGATTTCTTGGAAGAAGAGTCTTTAATTTTCTCAAATGTTCTAGTTTAAAAGGCTATTGTTTACATTTACTAGAAATTCAGCACTAATCACAAAACTCACCTAAAGGATGATCAGCATAATCTGGTCTTTGAATATAACTTGGCACGGGCCTGGTTGGCATCTAAAAACATCAAAAGATATATGTTAGTTAAAACCAATTCAAATCTGAAAGTAATTATCACTATTAAAATTTACTAACAAAGGAAATAAAAGTGAGGAAAAATACTAAAAAGTTCATTCATTTCATTTAAATGAAAAAAAAGTTTTAAATGACACCTTAATTATCACAATATGTCTATTTCATGAAGATTAAGCTTCATTTTCCTAGTGCTAATGCCACTTAAATATCCTAAGTGGGGAGGGTGGCAGGGCCATTAGGATTTAACATCACAAGCAGATAACAGGTGCCCATGTTGTTCCAACCAGCTGGCAAATTATCAACAACAATAAATTATATCTCTAAGTAAATGTACACCACTATGTTCATTATTATCTCTGGGAGCTAGTATTAAAAAGATGTTCTTACATTGTTGATATTTGCCCAAATATTTTAAAGATGTATTATTTTTATTTTTAAAAAATCAGTAAAAAAAAAAAAAAGTAAATATTTGTGGATGGCAAATAGATTTCAAATTAAATAGATTCCTATGTTAACGTGCTGAAGCCCATCTGACAAGAACATAGGAAGGAGTGGGAGTGGCAGGAAAGCCCTATCAAAATTAATGTAGAACTATATCACATTAAACAATTTTAGAAAGGTAGCAATATACACTACCACCACGCCAGCCAGAAAAATATCTATTCTACCATTTTCTTTTTTAAGATTAAAGAAGTTTTAATCCTTTCATCTAAAAATTTTTTCTTCTTCCATAATTGCCAGTTATCCCTATTAACTTCTAAATAATGTTCCATAAAAAGAGCTAGAACGTAAACTTAATCCTGATTATATAATTCATAATTGGAATACAAATTACAGGTATCATTTTTAGTAAACTGCAAATTGGTTTTAAGAACGTTAAATGTTTATTACCTTATTTACTCACCAGTGGATAATGTGGTCGGAGTTTACCCGTGTATCGATAACCTGCCCATGGATCAGTGTTAATATCACCTTCTAGACTCCAGGAAGACAATTCCCGCTTTGCCTTTTCATCTTCTACGTGATAGATGGATGAGAGAAAAGGACAGAGGAAGAAATGCTTCAGTGGTCAAACTACTGAGCAGCAGCATTCTTTAACTGTAACTTTTGTGAACACCACACCAAAGAGTACAGGTACAAAAACCCAACAAACTCCTGCCTTAGCCTATATTACCAAAGCTATTGTTTTCTTGCTATGTTTACAACCCTATGATACCTCAAAGATCTCAGTGTCTTGTGAGAAAAAGCGCAAGCTAACCATATTGTAAGTTTTTATACATTATTGACTAGGAACAGCTCATAGTTGAACTCCTGTCCTCAAGCAAATGCTAAATCTCTACAAGATCAATTTATAGAAAGCCCATTTTGGAGTACATATAAAGTCTGAGCCAAGGCAGTATTTCAAATTGCTTTAAAAAATTTATGAGCATCATTTCCCTTTTCTCAGTTCGGGGGTAACAGAAGAAATTCGAAAAAGGTAAAGCTAGCCCTAGCTGGTTTGGCTCAGTGGATAGAGCGTCGGCCTGCAGACTAAAGGGACCCGGGTTCGATTCCAATCAAGGGCACATGCCCAGGTTGTGGGCTCGATCCCCAGTGGGGGGCATGCAGGAAGCAGCCAATCAATAATTCTCTCTCATCATTGATGTCTCTATCTCTTTTCCTTCATCTCTGAAATCAATTTTTTAAAAAAGGTAAAGATAAGAGGAGGGAACAATCAATTAAAAATTACTGAAACCTCAGTAGAAAAATTTAAGAATCACACACCCCTTACCAGGTTACAGTTATTAATACACTAGAGGCCCGGTGCACAAAATTCATGCACACGGGGGTGGGGGGGTGTCCTTCAGCCCAGCCTGCACCCTCTCCAATCTGGGATCCCTCTCACAATCCAGGACTGCTGGCTCCCAACTGCTCACCTGCCTGCCTTCCTGATTGCCCCTAACCACTTCTGCCTGCCAGCCTGATCACCCCCTAACCACTGCCCTGTCAGCCTGATTGATGTCTAACTGCTCCCCTGCCAGCCTGTTTGACCCCAACTTCCCTCCTCTGCTGGTCTGGTCACCCTTAACTGCCATCCCTGCAGGCTTGATTGCCCCCAACTGCCCTCCCTTGCAGGCTTGGTCCCTCCCAACTGCCCTCCCCTGCTGGCCATCTTGTGGTGGCCATCTTGTGTCCACATGGGGGCAGGATCTTTGACCACATGGGGGCAGCTATCTTGATCTTGTATGTTGGAGTGATGGTCAATCTGCATATTACTCTTTTATTAGATAGGATAGAGGCCTGGTGCATGAGTGGGGGCCAGCTGGTTTGCCCTGAAGGGTTTCCCAGATCAGGGTGGGGGTTCCCTTGGGGCGTGGGGCGGCCTGGGCGAGGGGCCTGTGGTGGTTTGCAGGCCGGCCACGCCCCCTGGTGACCCAAGCGGAGGCCCTGGTATTTTATGTATCTTCTATAATTGAAACTTTGTAGCCTGGAATGGAGGCCTAGGCCAGCCAGGGCAGGTGGAAAGCTTGGTTTCCTCTGTTGCCAGGGGCAACCCTAGCCTGCTCTCTCCAGCTCCGTGGCTGCTGCCATTTTTCTTGGGATTTATCTTCTATAATTGAAACTTTGTATCCTTGAGTGGAGGCCTGGGCCAGCCAGGGTGTGTGGAAAGCTTGGCTTCCTCCATTGCCAGGGAAACCCAAGTCTCCTTCCTGCTCTCTGTGGCAGCAGCCATCTTGGTTGGGGTTAATTTGCATACTCACTCTGATCGGATGTGGGCATGGCTGGTACACACTTGTGGGTGTAGTGGAGTGATGGTTAATTTGCATATTACTCTGTTATTAAGTAGGATAATGTTACATTTAGTGAAATGTACCCGAGACTCCTTTTCACACAGAACAGACCAGACCCTCTATGGTATCTCACATCAGCAAACTGACTGTACCTCCATGTACAATGAAAAAACAAAAAACCAAACACTAAATAGACCTTGAATAGCAGGAATTAAATCCCTCCGAGTGTCAACCTATATACCTCCAAAGGCACACTCATCTTTTCCTAATTACTGCCATGCTATCACAAGTTTTGAAAGTTAGGCTTTAGGTAATTGTAGAAGTATATGAGAAAAATAAAACTCCCCTTTACAAAATATATTTAAAGTACAAAATGGGGAAGAAAAGATGAAATCATACCATATTAAGCTAGTAAGGAATGGTGAAATGGATGAAGGTGGTCAAAAGATACAAAATTCTAGTTATAAGAAATATGTTCTAGTGATGGAATGTACAGCATGGTGACTGAAGTCAACAAAAACAACAAGACAATCCATTCAAATTTTCTCATTTTACAGATGAGGAAACTGAGGTAAGAGGAGGTTCCAGTAGCCAATCCATTCGCATTACTCTGGAAGATAATACAATGATAATATTACATATAAAGTAAAGAAACGACAATGCGGTACCATCTCACACCTGTCAGAATAGCTATCATCAACAAATCAGCAAACGACAAGTGTTGGTGAGGATGCGGAGAAAAAAGAACCCTCATGCTCTGCTAGTGGGAATATAGACTGGTGCAGCCACTGTGGAGAACAGTATAGAGTTTCCTCAAAAAACTAAAAATGGAGCTCCCATTTGACCCAGTAATCCCACTCCTAGGAATATATCCCAAGAAACTAGAAACACCAATCAGAAAGGATATATGCACCCCTATGTTCATAGCAGCACAATTCACCATAGCTAAGATTTGGAAACAGCCTAAGTGCCCGTCAGCAGATGACTGGATCAGAAAACTATGGTACATCTACACAATGGAATACTATGCTGCCATAAAAAAGAAGGAATTCTTAACATTTGCAGCAGCATGGATGGACCTGGAGAGCATTATGCTAAGTGAAATAAGCCAGGCAATGAAAGAAAAATACCATATGATCTCACTCATTTATGGAAAATAAAGAACTTATAACCTGATGAACAAAAAGATAGATACAGAGGCAATAAAGCACCGAACAGACTGTCAAATTACAGTGGGAAGGCTGGGGAATGTTGGGGAGGGGGGGAAAAGAGATCAACTGAAGGACTTGTATGCATGCATATAAGCACAACCAATGGACACAAGACACTGGGGGGTGGGGTGGGATGAGGGCATGTGACAGGGGTTAGGGGAGGCTGTGGGAAGGTCAATGCGGGGGAAGGGGGGGCCGCAGGGGAGATATATGTACTACTATATGTAATACTTTAAACAATAAAAAAATTTTAAAAAGAAACAGAAAAGAATAAGAATGGAAAAACAAAAGAAAAGCTCTACTGTGCTACTGAATTTTAAATATCTTTCTCCCTTAAGGAATTGAAGAAAGCCACTGTGAATGTTAATGTCAATAGGAAAACTGTCTCTCACCCCAGGACAAAACTGGACTGCATTCATTGCCTCAGGGTCAAACGTTACAGAAAATACTTAGAGATGCAGGCCCACTGATGCCTGCTTTAGCTATGAGAAGAACCAAGTGCTTTTGTCTGGAATATGAACCTCAAGAACCATTTCCACCTGAAACTTAGGGCAGAATAACAAGATGCAGGCTTTTAACATACTCCTGAGGAGGGAGCAAGTAAAAAGAAAGATATAAAACCTTTCAAAGCTTCCAGCTGATCAGCATTCCAAGTTTTCCACAATCTGTTTTCAAAAGAGAATTAAAAGCAGACCTCAAACAAATAATACATACAACCAAAAGATTCCTAGATGAGATTGAAATTTGGCAAGTTCTTTTTGAATAATTTACTTAGGAAAATGTACACTTCGAAAGTCAGTTCATTTACATTTTAGAATCAATTTGAGCTGAGCCCTAAGTGTTAGACACATAATGGACACCTAATTCAGCTGAATTGGACTTGGGGTTGGTAACAAAATTGCAAATTAACTGATGTTTTTCAAAAAGCTGTGAAAGCACAGGACAGTGTAAATAATACCTGAAAACTGAGTCTCACACACACACATCTGGATGAAACAGGACCAGGTGAGGTTCAAAGTACATCCTATCCAGGCTTTAGTCTTTAAAAGGTTCTGTGCAGGCTGCCTCCTCTGGTCAGCATGACTGCCTACACCTAAGCTTTGCCCAAGACAGGATCATCTGATCACAAATCTGACTCGGTTCTTCGAGAAATGACTATTAAGTAGCTGTGGAGCACTTACTATGCACTGTACGTATGCTAAGTATTTTACATGGATTTGTTTGTTTAATCCTCACAACAGACAAAATTTCAGCATGTTGAAGGTGAGGCTCAAATTAATGTATGCTCGCAAAGCTTTGGTAGAATCAATTCTGAAACATTACATAAAACCTTCACTCTGCAATCCAAAAATCAAGCACTCTAGTTTTGAGGGTAGAGGAGTGATTATTTAGATTTGGTTTGTTGTTTTTTAAAGGAATTTTTACAGCATTTTTTTGGCTACTCAAAAGACATCTATCCAATGCTTCCACCTCTTTAAGAAATGGGAGACAAGCACACTGAATAAATAAGTGATACATAAAAAGAATACAGAATCATAGAGTATTAAGATGTGAAACGATACCATCTCCACTCCGGCAGGTAATACGGCACAGGGAATATGCACCCAAGCTTCAGCACTGCGTGCCTTTAAGGCCTTTGTAATCTAACTGGTCCTTACTCTCACACACAAAAAATAAGTCCTGGCCCTAGCTGGTTTGCTCAGTGGATAGAGCGCCAGCGTGCGGACTGTAGGGTCCCGGGTTCGATTCTAGTCAAGGGCACATGCCTGGTTGCGGGTTAGATCCCAAGAAGGGGGCGTGCAGGAGGCAGCTGATCAATGATTGTCTCTCATCATTGATGTTCCTATCTCTCTCTCCCTCTCCCTTCCTCTCTGAAATCAATAAAAATACATCATAAAAAAATAAAAGTAAAAAATAAAAATATATATTTTTTAAAAAGTCCTGTCCTTGAATCATTTATTTAATTCACACTTGAAATTTTCCTAAGGCCTGATTAGCTTCTGCAATCAGGAACGGCCCGTATGATTTCACGGGTGAATTCTACTAAACATTTAAGGAAGAAATAACACTAATTTGACATAACCTTTTCCAGAAAACAAAAGAGGAAGAAACACTTTGTATTTTATTAGAAATAAAATTACTCTAATGCCTAAACCAAAGATATTAAAAGCAAATTACAGAAATATCCCACATGGGCAAACATATAAATCAGGCATCCTTAATTAGAGATCAGTACACACTACACCTTGAAAAAAAAAAAAAGGAAAAAGGCCTAAGCATGTCATCTCATGACATGAACTACTTGACATCTTATCTCACTATTATTTCTTGGAACAAGTTGCTATGTTTTATGATGCCCTGTTCCTTCCTAACCCAATATTCTTTCCCCCTAATTCCTTTCCCAATAATCTTCTTAGTTCCAGCGAGGACTCTTCCCCAGACATTCCCTCCTCTAGGTCTGTCATCCTCGGTGGTGTAGTTGGGATCAATTTATTAGGGGAAAGATACAGGACTAGCCAGCTTAGGGTTGTCTCTATCCAACACAGCTCAAAGGAATCAAGAATATTAGACTCACCCACTAAGAAAATTACCCCAAAAGATCCAGGAAGGAATCACACTAAATACCATGGTACAAGTAAAACCCAAATGGCCTCAGTTCAATGCAGTTAATAATTATGTTATTTTCCCTTGGGGCACATCAGTAGTTTAATTCTCTTGTAGTACAGGTTTTAATGAAATAACTTACCCTTGGAAATCCAGTATTGAAGAAAGAGGCAGGTTTCAGTTAGTTAACAAAAGATTGGGGTAGAGACTCATTCTAAGCTCTTTTACTAACATACTGTTTCACCTCAACCCTTCACTCACCTATGCTTTAACCTCCTGCTTATAAAATATTAATAACTGGCTTAAAGAGCTCTAAAATACCAAACACATTAGAAATACAGCAATTTATCTATGAGTGAATAAAACTAAATGGCATTACTTAAAATCAATCTCTATATTTGATTTGAGGTAACAAATTCTGCCTTTTATGCTTTGAGAAACTCATTTATTCACAATCAGCTTTCCTCCTCTCTAACCACATTTCCTCCCACAATAGTCTAGCATTTCCATTAAATGTAGACTTCACGTTACACAAGCACAGAAAATATCTTTTTAAACTGTTGGTATAAAACAATCTACCAAACTTTAATAAATGAACAAATTCCTAAAAAAATACAAAGAGATAAATAATAAAAAAATACCAAGGTCAGTAAGCTGAAACAAAACCCTTATACCGAGGACCATGTGCTGTCTGTCTGTCAAGCGTTCATCTATCAGGATAGCAATGCCGTAAGAACAGAAACGCCCTGCCAATTTTCAAGTAATTGTGATGGGTTGTCTGCCTTAAGCCAGCCACACTAATGACATGAATTTACAAGATGAATGGCCAGAGCAGGGAAGGCCATTTCAATCAGAGACACATCGCGGTGGGTGACAGCAATAGCTAAAGCAGCAGCCAACAGTTTCACTTCGTGGTGTCTCACAAAGTAACTTCGAAAGAGCAAATTAAACATCAGACTGGAAGTAATAACATTACATGACCAAAAAACCTAAAGTAATAGACTTTTGAGTAGAAAAGCCATCAAAATTCAAACTCAACAAAAACAAGAGATCAGGCTAAATGAAGCCAGATAGCTCATGTGTCCCAGCCCACAATAAGCAAGCATTTCTAGCAAAGGGAAGACGGTGCCAAAGAGTAGACCTTCTCAGGTATTGCTCAAGCAAGATCCGTCTATCCCAGCAACCATTTATGTTTTCATGTCACATGTCATACAGCAACATCAACAAAGATATTACTCAACCACACTTTTTACATGATTACGCACCATAAAGAATAAACAATATGTTCAAATTCTAGCTTTTGAATTATACTTTTAGAATATTCAAATATGCACTTTCTGAATATTCAAACATACACTTTCAGAACTGGAAGAATTCTTATCTTTCACACAAAAGCCACTTCTAAGACATACATTGTGTTATTTCACTTACTTGCTTTCTTATGTAGTAACTTGTGAGTAGCCCAACTTCCTTTAAAACATTCCTAAAAAAGCAAACATGAAAATTAGTGTCATGCCTTCCTTAATTAGAAACATCTTAAGGAATATTGTACATAAGAAAGAGTTATTGGAAATTTCATTTACAAAAAAGAAATCTTTGACTTCACTGAATATTGAGAAAAAGCTTAAGAAATTATATCTGCTTAAAAATTCATTTCAGAAAGCAACCTAAACTCTAAATTACTTCAAATAAGCAAGAAACATTAGTCTATATTGTAAATAGCAGTCACAGTTACATTTCAAATTTATGTCACTAAATTATTTTGAAGTATTTTAAAATAATTTAGTGACATAATCATAAGACAGACAAGGAAAATGTTGCATTATTTATAGAAGTTTGATTTTCAGTCATACCCACTTTGTTAACTATGTGCTGACAGCCCTACTAGACTGAACTCCATGAAGGAAGGGACCATGTCCAACTTACCAACATGTCCCCAGAGCCAAGCAGAGAGCCTAGCACACGGTAATACTTGCTGATTGGACAAATAGATGAATGACTGGAAAGATTAAGCTTTTCACTTAGGAAAACTGGTTCATATAACATATTTCAGACACCAGCAAGAATTACTGAAGTGGAAAAACTAGTTGAAGTAATAAACTGAATTAAAATAACGAACTCAAGCAATAAATTAGAAAAATGATTCAATCGTATATGTTACTTATGCTTTGATTTTTAGAGTCTCTCCTTCAAAGAATTTAAAATTACTCAAATACAGCAGTCGCCCTTATTACAGTTTCACTTTCCGCGCTTTCCGTTACCTGCAGTCAATTGCAGCTCAAAAATATTAAATGAAAAATTCCAGAAATAAACAATTTGTACATTTTATTTATTTATTTTTAAATATGTTTTTATTGATTTCAGAAAGGGTAGGAGAGGGAAGGAGAGAGAGATAGAAAATCAAAGATGAGAGAGCATCATCAATTGGTTGCCTCCTGCCGCTCCACACTGGGGTTCGAACCTGCAACCCGGGACCAGGAATCGAATTGTGACTTCCTGGTTCATAGGTCGATGCTCAACCACTGAGCCACTCCAGCCAGGCCAATATGTACATTTTATTTTATTTTATTTTATTTTTTAAATATATTTTATTGATTTTTTACAGAGAGGAAGGGAGAGGGATAGAGAGCTAGAAACATCGATGAGAGAGAATCATCGATCAGCTGCCTCCTGCACGCCCCCTACTGGGGATGTGCCCACAGCCAATGTACATGCCCTTGACCGGAATCGAACCTGGGACCTTTCAGTCCGCAGACCGACGCTCTATCCATTGAGCCAAACCGGTTTCGGCCCAATATGTACATTTTAAAGTGTGCTCCATTCTGAGTAGTGTGCTGAAATCTTGCGCAGTCCCACACAAATCATATCCACACTGAATATATACACTGCCCACCTGTTAATGACTTAGTAGTTGTCTCAGTTACCATACTGACTCACAGTATTGCAGTGCTTGTGTCAAACCCTTATTTTACTTACTGGTAATAATGGCCCCAAAGCACAGGAGTGATGGTGGCAATTTGGATATGACAAAGAGAATCCATAAACTTTACCATGGGACTATATGTATAGGAAAAAACATACAGTATACGGTTCGGTACTTCCTGCAGTTTTAGGCATTTACTGGAGATCATATGGGGGGGGGGGGGGGAGGAAGGTGACTACTGTAAATCATTACAAATATTAAGAAAATCCACAACTTCCTACAAATGTTTTAACTTTGCAAAAAGAGTAAGTCATGGATAAAAGGTAAGAAAAAATATAAAATAAAAGATCCCTAGAGCTATGTAGATGCCAGGCAACTCTCCCTAGAGGTTTACCCAAGGGCCTCTGAGGGCCTCCAGGGCCAGGATCTTCACTATTTCCCCTTCGATCTCCTTGTGTCCTCACAGCCGGCAGCAGCTAAGCCAAGAAAACCCGGGTCATACCCATTTTCTCCTACTACAACATCAATAGACTTCAAGTGTATAAAAAGGTATCCACAGCATCCTTAGATTTATTTTTTTTGAAGCTAAAACTGAGTTAAGTCTTTTGGACGGAATGGAGATGTGGTGGGCGGAATAATAGTGCACCAAAGATGTCCATATCCTAATCCTCAAAACCTGTGACTAAGTTAGGTTACAACTATGGTAAAGGGGAATTAAAGCTGTCAATCAGCAGACCTTGGGATGGGGAGGTTCTCTTTTTATCTACATGTGCCCAATGTAATCACAAGTGTCCTTAAAAAGGTAGAAGAGGGAGGTAGAAGGAGTCAGAAAGATGTAACGATAGAAGCAGGGCAGGGAGAGATAATTACATTATTGGCTTTGAAGATGGAGTGGGGAGCCATGAGCCAAGGAATACAGGCAGCCTCTGTAATAACTGAAAAGGGCAAATAACAGATTCGCCCCAGAGCCTCTAGAAAGGAATGCCAACCTGCCAACACCTGATTTTAGCCCTAAGACCTCCATCACATGTCTGACCTACAGAACTGCAAGGTAAGTCTGTTACTTTAAGCATCAAATTTGTGGTAATTTGTTATAGCAGTTACAAAATGGAAAATGAGTTACTCCTATCTGTTGTCAAACTGCAAAAACTAATCACAACTGGCAAAAAAAATCAAGTAATAGTAGAAAAACATATATTTATATGTTTATTTATCACAGAGGGATATTATGAATACTTGAAAAGTCCCAAGAACTAAGTGATTTCTTCAGTATTACCATACCTACTACAGAACAGGAAAGGAAAAGTCAATTTTGATCCATAATATGAAGACAACCATAATAATAACTATAAAGTTACTGTTTACTGAATAGGTGCAATATAGCGCTATATCTCATTTCATTCTCACAAAAACCCTGCAAGGCAGATGACATTATCCCCGCTCTACAAACAACAGCACTGAAGCACAAATATGCAATAATTTGTCTATCACATAATAGAACCATACCTGGCAGAAATAAGACTCAAACCCAGCATTACCTGGCTAAAGGTGATACTTTCTCACAGCTTTACAAGGTATGGATGGGGGTTATGGGTGTGTGCGTACTCAATTCAAAGCACAATTTAGCACTAAACTTAGAACCAGAAAACATGGGTGTGATTAAGCTCTACCATGTATTAGCTACACCACTGTAAACTCTAAAATTTTATCTCTAAATCCAGAAAATGATATTATTAACCATTCTCATGGATCCTCAATTGCCTCATCTATATAAAGTGGAGTTGATATCTCCAGGAGCAGAACATACAGCAGATTAGAGAAGATGATGTAAATAACCTGTATGAAAGTAGTTAACAAGTGCCTACCACACTGCAAGTATCAATGTAAACGACACCCCAGTGCTTATCAATATGCCTGGAACTGAACAGGTTTGCTCAATATATGTTGGAGAATGAATTAAGATTAATGTGATCATATACACAAGAGCCTTCTAGTTGTAGGTGGGAACGTAAACTCTCTTCATTACCTACTAGGACAGGCTGCAAGCTGCCTACTCCATAGCCATTCTCCCTTTGCCTTAACACTAACAGAATCCTGCTAGTGGAGGTGTAATGTCCCAGCTAAAAACATTCCCAGCCTCCTTAATGATACGGGAGGCCATGTGATCTAGTCTGGCCAACAAAATGTAAGCCTAGCTATAGGACAGGACTTCTGGAAAGCTCCTTAGGAAACAGACAGGTATTTTCCATTCTTTGCCCTTTCCTGCTTCTAACAGGGAGATGCTGCCTGAGCTGAAGCTGCAGTCCTGAGGCCACAAAGCCACAAGCAGACCGAGAGGCCTGGATCCCGAGTGACTGCGGGCAGAGATTGGAGTGAAGCAGGAGAACCTCTGGAGGGAGCACTGCCACCTTGATTTACGTTCAATGAAACTAATTTTGGACTTTTGGCTTCCAGAACTGTGAGAGGATAAATTTGTTGTTTTAATCCACTCAGTTTGTGGTGATTTGTTACAGCAGCCACAGGAAGCTGATACAGTAGCTGACCAGACATCAGGGCACAGCAGAAGAGTGAATCCAATTACTAACTACATTGAACCAGGGTGGAGGACTAATGACAGCCTTTCTGAAGCGTCTTCAACTTACATGTACTTATTTATGGAGTCAACTCCCAATTATTCATGATCATTTATAAATGGGGCAAGCAAAGGCAGATGAGTTATTTTAAGAAACTTAACTTTAGCCTGCAATGTCAACTTCTTCTCTTCCTCCCTGTCCCAAGCTATTCTTCATCACAGAGATAACTGGCAAAGAGGCGGGGCAGATTGGAGTTTCACCTGTTTTTCCTTCTTCCTGGCAAAGATGCTTATGGCAGTTAAGACTGTCAGCAAGAAAAAGATGAGGGATAGGGAAGAAAAGAAGTGAAAGGAAAAGCTCAAAGTAGGTCTTAGAACCCCAGTTTAAAGTCAGCCAGGCCCAGAGGCAAAGTCCCACCACCGCAGAATGTTGGGTGCACCACTTTTCTTCACTTCCAGGCCTTAATGCTAATGTTTCCTTAACACCGACAAACTGTCTGCATACTAACTATACTTGGTGCAATTTCCCACTCATTTTCATTATGCAAGCTTAGAACAGACCAAGTGAATGTCTGCCCAATGAGAACTATATGTGGCTAAAGTGGTATACACGTCTCCTAGGTACCAATATAGCCAATATTGTAGCACTACTATTTTTCATCCCTGAAAAAATGAAGGACAGACTCTTGGCCGGGCACATAAACCCCTTATCCAAAGTCCTAAACTACTCCAATTGTTAGGTAAGCACTAGCAAAGTTCATACCCTCCGCCTGGCAATCCCTTTTCCTGCCATCACTGAAATCCTATCCTGCATAATAAAAGGGTAATATGCAAATTGACCTAGGAACACAGGTCACTATGATGCACACTGACAAGCATGGGGCAGACACTCCACGCAGGACCTGCCCCATGGTGGTCAGTGCGCTCCCACAGGGGGAGCTCCACTCAGCCACAAGTGGGCTAACAGCTGCGAGCACAGCGGTGGTGGCAGGAGCATCTCCTGCCTCCTCGGCAGCACTAAGGATGTCTGACTGACGGTTCCCGGGCTGCCAGAGGGATGTCTGACTGCCAGCTTAGGTCCAATCCCCTGGGGAACAGGCCTAAGCCGGCAGGTGGACATCCCCCGAGGGGTCCCAGACTGCGAGAGGGCGCAGGCTGGGCTGAGGGGCCCCCCCCCCCCTGCACAAATTTTTGTGCACTGGCCTCCAGTTAGAATATAAAGAAGCAAAAGAACATTAAAAAAAATGAAAAAAATTTGCAAGAACAATATAGAAGTGAATTATATACTGGGTTAACACAAATGACCTTTTAGATACTCTTCAGCTCCACAAGCCTAGAATTCCAGTTTTATAAGTAACTAGAGGCCCAGTGCATGAAATTCGAGAGGGTGCAAGCCAGGCCTAGGGACTCCACCAATACATGATCGGGGCTGGGGAGGGATGCAGGAAGTTGGCCAGCCGGGGAGGGATCGCAGGAGGCCTCCAGGGCGTGTCTGGCCCATCTCGCTCAGTCCCAATCAGCCAGACCCCAGCAACAACTACCAGTCGGAGCATCTGCCCCTGGTGGTCAGTGCACTTCATAGCGATCAGTTCAGCGGCCTTAGCTTATCATTAGCATATTACGCTTTGATTGGTCGAACGGACAACTGGATACTTGGCATATTAGGCTTTTATTGTATAGGATTATGGAAGAGATTACAAGTTCTTAGAAATTTTTAAATGACAGTACAAATGAATGTCTCAAAATAAAGATAAAGATAGTAAATCTCTTCCAAATGGTGAGCAAAATTACAAAAAGTTAAAAATAAAGAGATGGGGCCCTGGCCAGGTAGCTCTGTTGATAGAGCATCATCTTAATAAGCTAAGGTTGTGGGTTTGATCCCCAGTCAGGGCACATACAAGAATCAACTAATGAATGCATTAATAAGTGGAACAACAAATTGATCTCTCTCTCTCTCTCTCTCTCTCTCTCTCTCTCTCTCTCTTCCTCTCTCTCTAAAACCAATAAATAAAAATTAAAAAAAGAGATGGTATTTTTGAAACAGAGGATTAAACCAACAAGTCTAATATTTGAATAAACAAGTTTCAGAAAGAAAATGGAGAGGTCAAAGAAATAACAAAGTTTTCCATAACTGAAAGGAGTTTCCAAATGGAAAAGGCCACTTACAGATGAAAATCAATTTGCCCAAGGCATACAATGTGAAATTTCATACCACGTGCAAGAGAAGATCTAATAAGCTTACAGAGAAAAGGCAGGAAAGAATATTGAAAACGTTATGAATCCCAGTGGCATGAGACTTTCAACAGCACTGGAAGCTAAAAGAAAATGGAGCCATAACATAAAAATTCTGAGAAAACCATTTCCAAACTGGAATTTTGGAATTCCAATTACCTAGCCATATTGAAAATTGAGTGCCAGGGCATAGCAAGAAATTTTCAGATATAGGGAATCTCAAGTTTGCCTTCCATACAATCTTTCTCAGGAAGCTAGTGGAGGAGATATTATATAAAACACTAGAGGCCCGGTGCACAAATTCGTGCAGCAGTGGGGCCCCTCAGCCTGGCCTGCGGGATTGGGCAAAAACCAGCTCTCCAACATTCCCTAAGGGGTCCCAGATTGCTAGAGGGCACAGGCCAGGCCAAGGGACTCCACTGGTGCACGATCTGGGCCGGGGAGGGATGTGGAAGGTTTCCAGCCGGGCAAGGACCATGGGAGGGCTCCAGGGCATGTCCGGCTGTCTCACTCAGTCCTGATCGGGCGGACCCCAGCAGCAAGCTAACCTACCAGTTGGTCTGCCCCCTGGTGGTCAGTGCACATCATAATGACTGGTTGAGCGGCCTTAGTATATCATTAGCATATTATACTTTTTTAAAATGATTTTCCTCTATGGGTTTTATTATTTTCTTTTGTTTTGTGTTTATTTAAATTTTTAATGATTTTAGAGAGGAAGGGAGAGGGATAGAGATAGAAACATCAATGAGGAGAATCATTGATCAGCTGCCTCCTGCATGCCTCCTACTGGGGATCGAGCCCACAACCCAGGCAAGTGCCCTTGGCCGGAATCGAACCTGGGACCCTTCAGTCCACAGGCAGATGCTCTATCCACTGAGCCAAACTGGCTAGGGCAGCATATTATACTTTGATTGGTTGAACGGACGACCAGACACTTAGCATATTAGGCTTTTATTATATAGGATGAGAATAAACCAAGAAAGAGGAAGATGTGATACAGACAAGACAGAGAAGCCAAGGGTATCTCCAGGATGATGTTTGAAGAGAGATGTAAGGGTGGCTACTATGAAGCAAGCCCAGAGAGCAAGAAGTTCTGGCTACAGGAGGTCAGAGGGTTCCAAGATAAAATTAATTAAATGTCAAATGCATTTAAAAGTACTGACAGGAGTTCTAAACAATTGTGAAAGAGTTTGGGGATGAATCAGTAAGTGACTAAAGGAAACTATTAAAAGATGGGAAATAAGAAAAAGAGGAGGCCCTAACTGGTTTGGCTCGGTGGATAGAGCGTTGGCCTGCAGACTGAAGGGTCCCAGGTTTGATTCCGGTCAAGGGCATGTACCTTGGTTGTGGGCACATCCCCAGTAGGGAGTGTGCAGGAGGCAGCTGATCGATGTTTCTCTCTCATTGGTGTTTCTAACTCTCTATCTCTCTCCCCTCCTCTCTGTAAAAAAAAAAAAAAAAAAAAATCAATAAAATATATTGAAAGAAAGAAAGAAAGAAAGAAAGAAAGAAAGAAAGAAAGAAAGAAAGAAAGAAAGAAAGAAAGAAAGGGGAGAGGCAGGCCTGGCCCTCATGGCTCAGTGGTTGAGGGTTGACATATGAGCCAGGAGGTCATGGTTCGATTCCCAGTCAGGGCATGTGCCCGGGTTGTGGGCGAGATCCCCAGTGTGGGGTGTGCAGCAGGCAGCCTATCAATGAATGATTCTCTCTCATCACTGATGTTTCTATCTCTCTCTCCCTCTCCCTTCCTCTCTGAAATCAATAAAAATATTTTTTAAAAGGGAGATGGGAATTTATAAGTTAGCATTTAACCAGGTATGTGAAGTAATTTGACTAATCAACTAAAATGTTACAAAAAGCATTCTTATTTGTGCCTCTATGATGTTGATAGTAAACATAAACCCAATTAAGAAAGATTTAAATTATCTTATTGTGAATTAAAATTCAATATAATGTAAAATATTTTTTAAAATATATATACCCACTGCTAAAGAAACCCCTTCATAGAAGTTTATAATATGAATAAGTTAGTATCTTTAAAAAAATCAATAAGTAATTTTAAAAGGAAAACACAGAATTTTAAAACTAGAAGAAATTTACAGTTTTATAGATGAAATTTGTGAAGTAGCCAATTTTCCACTCAGCAGCAACTCTATTCTGCTGCTAGGATCTTATATGATAATCAACAGATTTTTAAAATGCTATTATATTAATATAAGCCACAGATAATGTTCTTTAAAGTGAATTTCATGTTCTACAGACAGTGTAATAATTTTAAATGAATGCTTGCTCATGGCCATATGTAATACTCTATATGTCCAGATATTTAAATGCAATTTGAGACTCAAAAGTGAACAACTTTAAAGTTTAATGATACCATGTAGGTTAAGTATCCATTACACTGTATCATTTCCTGCAGTGCGATACTTAACTTTTTTAGATCACTGTATCCTTTGAGAATCTTGGGAAAGCAAGCATTCCCTTTCAAAGAAAAAATATATATACATGTATGAATAAGTATGTGCATGCAATTCTATTTATTCATTTATTCATACAAATATGGAGCATATGTTATGACCAAAGCACTGCGCTAGGTGCTGAGCATTCAGCAGTGAACAATATAGGTTCATTCTGACAAATATCACATGGCTAATTACACAATTACTACATATTTTAAGTCAGAACAGCTAAATAGAAAAAGATACACAATGCTATGAGAAGAGATTGAAGAGCTGAAAATACAGGCAGGGGTCAGATGACATTAAGGATTCTGGTCTTTTCTAATCACAACAAAAAGCCATTAAAAGGTTTTAAACCAAAGAACAACCTGATAAAGACTTGAGCTCATGACATTACTGATCCCCATCTACAAACCCAAAACTAAAACTCCTTTTTCTAAATAATACACAGAATGGTCTTGAAGAACTCTATAAAACTGGCTTTTAATACAAGCAGTCCTTGCTTTGCATAGTAGTATAGAACTGTAAAAATGACCAAGCAAGCTGTAACCATAAAAAGCAATCTTCATAATCAATAGAAAAAATAACAAATCCCATATAATAAAAGCCTAATATGCTAAGTGTCCGGTCGTCCAGTTGTCCGTTCATCCAATCAAAGCATGATATGCTAAGGCTGCTTAACTGCTAGCTATGACGTGCAATGACCACCAGGGGGCAGACAGTTGACTGGTAGGTTAGCTTGCTGCTGGGGTCCGGCCGATCAGGACTGAGCGAGATGGGCCGGACACACCTGGAGCCCTCCCACGGTCCCTCCCTGGCTGGCTAACCTCCTGTGTCCCTCCCAGGCCCCGATCTTGCACTGGTGGGGTCCCTTGGCCTGGCCTGCGCCCTCTCACAATAAGGGACCCCTCAGGGGATGTCGGAGAGCCGGTTTCAGCCCAATTCTGCAGGCCAGGACAAGGGACCCCACTGGTGCATGAATTCGTGCACCAGGCCTCTAATATAAAATAATACTGAATATCAACTATAATTAAAAAATAAAAATTTTTAAATGGCAATTGATATATAACTTTTAAATTTTTTGTCAAAATCTTAAAAGCTCGAGGGTCCATTCATTTGTGTAAAGTGGTAGCTCTTTCAAAGTTTGGTCCTGGGACCAGCATCATCATCATTTCTTGGAAATTTATGAAAAATGCAAATTATCATGCCTGACTCCAGACCTGCTGATTCAAACACTCCTTGGAGGAGGCCAGAAATGTGTTTTCACAGGCCTACTCGGGGATTCTGATGAGCATGCAATTAAGAACCACTGGTTTGCCCTAACTGGTTTGGCTCAGTGGATAGAGCGTCGGCCTGCAGACTCAAGGGTCCCAGGTTCGATTCTGTTCAAGGGCATGTACCTTGGTTGCGGGCACATCCCCAGTAGGGGGCGTGCAGGAGGCAGCTGATGGATGTTTCTCTCTCATCGATGTTTCTAACTCTCTATCCCTCTCTCTTCCTCTCTGTAAAAAATCAATAAAATATATTTTTTAAAAAAAGAACCACTGGTTTATTGTATATTTTTTAAAAGAAAGATTTTGACATTTTTAATCTTTAAAATTTTTTTAGTTAATATTGTAAAATCCTTTGAAATAATCCTTCAGGTCAGATAAGTAGTTCTCTTTTCTCCTTTCAAGATTATTAATGAAGGCAGTGAGATTTCCTACTATCTTTATTTTTAAAAAGTCATTTATTTATTTTAAAATATATTTTTCTTGATTTCAGAGAAAAAGGGAGAGGGAGACAGAGATAGAAATATCAATGATTGGCTGCCTCCTGGAGGCTCCCCAATGGGGACTGAGCCCTCAAGTCAGGCATATGCCCTGATTGGGAATTGAACCATGACCTCCTGGTTCATAGGTTGATGCTCAATCACTGAGCCACGTTGGCCTGGCGATTTCCTAGTATCTTGATAATTCTGCTTATTGATAACTCAGAAAAATATTTATGTTTATCATTATTATTAGAACCATCACATTTTACTGTTTTGCTGACATTTCATTGCTATAAATGGCCTGGTGCAGAGCTATAACACCTGCACATCTCTAAGGAAAACAAGAAAAGAATGCCTGTAGCACCTTTAGAATCATGGATTAGTAATGAAGCAATAATTAGTCAGGAACAGAGTGTGAACCTCAACTCAGTTTCACTTTCCAGGTCTGAAGAGAATTTCCCTCATATGAGATGAGTATATGAGATGGTACATGTAGCATTCATTGCCATGCCAAGCACACCAAAAGAGCTTAATGTTAGCTTTCATTATATTGGTGCTTTTTAGTACTATTCTAGAAGGTTCCCACAAACCCTCCTGTTTATAGAGCATTATGAAGCTTGATTAGTCAACAAAAACAAAACATAAAGAAATGAAAAATATGAAGAAAAACTCCATTCAACAGCCTAATTTCTCATATGGCTTTGTATATATACTAGAGGCTCAGTGCACAAATTTGTGCACCTTGAAAGGAACTGTGGGCGCAAGGCTGCAGTGGGCACAGGGGTGGGTCTCAGCCCATCCTCCACACCCCTGCCCAGCCCCTCCCGAGACAACCTCTGGTCCCATCTGCCAGCAGCCCTGCTACCGCCGCTGCCACTCCCACGTGCTGAGGGCGCCGGCCCCACTCACAGCACTGATGGCGCAGAGCGACTGGGCCGGTGCCAGCAGCAGGTGAGAGCAGGGCCAGCGCTGTCAGTGGGTGCGAACGGTGGCTGCTGCCCTGATTGCCCCGCAGGAGCAGGGGAAGCTGAAGAAGCCCTCAGGGGCAGTCAGGGCCAGCAGCCACCGCTCACACCCACTTACCCAGCCGGCGCTAAGTGATTGGGACCGGCGCCTGGCGCTGGCAGCAGGTGCAAGCGGCGACTATGGCGCCAGCTGCGGATGTGAGCGGGGCCAGCAGTAGGTGCGAGCGGCAGCTCCGGTGCCGGCGGAGGGTTCAATCGGGGCCGTCGCCAACAGCAGGTGCCAGAGGCGGGTGCCAGTCCCAATTGCCCCTCGGGAGCAGGTGGAGGTGGAGAAGCCCTGAGGGGCGATCGGGACAGGCACCAGCAGCAGGTGCACGCACCGCATGGAAGCTAAGAATTTTCAGTAACCACCAGAGGCTCGACCCAATGACAGAGACCGGTGCCCCGCCTTGGTCTGGTGCCCCCACTCACCTGCTCCAACATCCTGCCATGGCTGATGCCCACCATGTTCCACACACGTCATAGCGACCAGCTGTTCAGTTTTTCCGCCATTCAGTCTATTTGCATATTAGGGTTTTATATGTAAAAAATAGAGGCCCATGCACGAAATTCGTGCACTGGAGGGGGTGTCCCCCCAGCCTGGCCTGTGCCCTCTCACAGTGTGGGAGTCCTGCTATCAATCGCCCCAAAGAGGTAGGCCCCACCTATCCATCCAGGGCTCCTCGATGGATTGCCCCAAAGAGGTAGGCTGGAGCCGCTGGAGCCGCCGGACCCGCCTCCGCGCCACACATGCAGCATCAAGCCCAAGCGCGCACGCGGCTCCGCCCACCCATGCGCACCCGCTGAGCACACAGCCTCCTGGTGATTGCTCGTTACGGCATAAGGGCATCACTGTGTGAGGGCATCACAACCACAGAGAGGCTTTTATTAATAGGATTACAAGTTCTAAAGAAAATATTAGAAATTAGCAATGTATTAAAAATAAACTTAAACTCTGTTATGACATTTCTGTCAAAAAAAAAACACAACACACCTTAAAAGCTCCCTTACTGTCAGTTATAAATATACAAAGGAACTGGAAAAGAAAGTAGACCTAATATTTGTTTAGTAAATTGTAATTTAAAAGACTAGAAATAGCCCTGACCGGTGTGGCTCAGTGGATAGAGCGTCGGCCTGCGGACGGAAGGGTCCCGGGTTCGATTCCCGGTCAAGGGCATGTATCTTGGTTGCGGGCACATCCCCAGTGGGGGGCGTGCAGGAGGCAGCTGATCGATGTTTCTCTCTCATCGATGTTTCTATCTCTCTATCCCTTTCCTTTCCTCTCTGTAAAAAATCAATAAAATATATTAAAAAAATAAAAAAATAAAAATAAATAAAAGATTAGAAATATCTAGAATTAGTGTTTTATTTCATTATTTATAAACTTACCAAGACTAGTTTGAACAATGTTTGCCTTCTTCCCACTGTATAACTTAGAAAACAGAATGAGCATCTTTTTCATGCTGAGCGAATTGTCATACTTCTGTCTAGGTTTGGATTGTCTTACATATTTTTTTTTTTAAATATTTTATTGATTTTTCACAGAGAGGAAGAGAGAGGGATAGAGAGTTAGAAACATCGATGAGAGAGAAACATCGATCAGCTGCCTCTTGCACACCCCCCACTGGGGATGTGCCCGCAACCAAGGTACATGCCCTTGACCGGAATCGAACCTGGGACCTTTCAGTCCGCAGGCCGACGCTCTATCCACTGAGCCAAACCGGTTTCGGCATGTCTTACATATTTTATCCTTTACACTTTGAATACCTCTGAGAGTCCCTTTAATGTAAAGTTTTTTGTTGGTGTCACTTCCCCTGAAACACTGTCATTCTTATCATAACAACCATTTTCTTTCTTTATGTCAAAAGTTTGCCTCACAGCCCTGGCCAGTGTGGCTCAGTTGGTTGGGTGTTGTCCAGTCCACAGGGAGGTCACTCAGGAGGCAGCTGGTGGATGTTTCTATCTCTCTCCCTCTTCGTTCTTCTCTCTCTAAAAATCAATGGGAACATATATTTTTTTTAAGTTTGCCTCATCGGGTTCCTCTGACTGCACATCTAGACTCTCTAGCATAGGCAATATCAATATTCCCATGGTCAGCTAATTCTTCTATAATTCCATTTATGTCCACTTCCAGAATTATCAGTTACCATTCCTTTGCTACACTGTCATCTTTGTTGTCCAATTCCTTCTTTCAATTATCCATTGTTTTATTTTATTTTTTAATAGGTTTTTATTGAGTTCAGAGAGGGAGGGAGAGGGAGAGAGACAGAAAGATCGATGATGAGAGAGAATCGTTGATCGGATGTCTCTTGCACGCACCCCACTGGGGATAGAGCCCACAACCCTGGCATGTGCCCTGACTGGGAATCAAACTGTGACTTCCTGGTTTATAGGTCTACGATCAACCACTGAGCCATGCAGGCTGGGCTAATTATCCATTTTTTTGAAGTGTCATTTACATTTATCAATGGGAAACAAGAAAGCAACACAAGTACAGGTTTTTCTGTCTGCAGGAAAACTGACTGACTGATCACAGTGACCAATCACTTGCAAGCTTTGAAAGAAGTGGAATGATATGCTCCCTAAATAAGCCACACACCTGATTTTTCTTCAGCGGTCCAAGGACTGAAGAGCTAGCAGTAAAGCTTGTACTTGATGCAATTACTCCATAATGTTGAGAACCTGGTTCTGGTTTACTGAACTGAGGTAACGAAACTCATACATATAGAAACTGCAAAATAAGATCTGCCTTTAGAAACCAAGAGCTGGTTTTTTGAAAGGATAAACAAGATTGACGAACCTCTAGCCAGGCTCACCAAGAAGCAAAGAGGACCCAAATAAACAAAACCAGAAATGAAAGAGGCAAAATAACAACAGATCCCACAGAAATACAAAGGATTGTTAAAAAAAAAATACTATGAACAACTCTATTCCAACAAACTAGACAACCTAGAGGAAATGGACATATTCCTAGAAAAATACAAACTTCCAAAACTCAATCAGGAAGAATTTAAAAATCGCAATAGGCCGATACCTATGGAAGAAATTGAAGCACTCATCAAAAAGCTTCCAGCAAACAAAAGCTCAGGCCCAGACGGCTACACAGGAGAGTTATACCAAACATTCAAGAGAGAACTAAAACCTATTCTCCTCAGACTATTCCAAAAAATTCAAGAGGAAGGAACACTTCCAAGCTCATTCTGTGAAGCAGCCAGTATTACCCTAATACCAAAACCAGATAAAGACAACACAATGAAAGAGAATTACAGGCCAATATCCCTCATGAATATAGATGCCAAAATCCTCAACAAAATTCTAGCAAATCGGATCCAGCATTACATCAGAAAGAGCATACACCATGACCAAGTAGGATTGATCCCGGAGATGCAAGCAAGGATGGTACAATATCTGCAAATCAATAAACGTGATATATCACATAAACAAATTGAGAGATGAGAATCATATAGTCATATGAATTGATGCAGAAAAAGCATTTGACAAAATCCAACACCCTTTCTTGATAAAAACCCTCAGCAAAATAAAAATAGAGGGATTATACCTCAACATAATAAAAGCCTTATATGACAAACCTACAGCCAACAACATACTCAATGGGCAAAAACTAAAACGATGTCACCTAAGAACAGGAATAAGACAGGGATGCCCACTTTCACCACTGCTGTTCGACATAGTTCTAGAAGTGCTAGCCACTGCGATTAGATAAGAATAAGAAATAAAAGGTATCCAAATTGGAAAAAGAAGATGTAAAACAGTCATATTCACAGGTGACATGATACTGTATATAAAAAACCCTAAAGACTCAATCAAAAAATTATTAGACTTAAATGAATTCGGCAATGTAGCAGGATACAAAATTAATGCCAAGAAATCTATACCATTTTCATACACCAATAATGAACTTACAGAAAGAGATTTAAAAAAAACAATCCCATTTACCATTGCACCAAAAAAATTAAGATACCTAGGAATAAACTTAACTAAGGAGGTAAAAGACCTCTCTACTTGGAAAACTACAGGACACTGAAAAAAGAGATAGAGGAAGACATAAACAGATGCAAGAACATACCGTGTTCATGGATTGGTAGAATCAAAATCATTAAAATGTCCATATACCCAAAGCAATCTATAGATCCAATGCAATCCCCATTAAAATACCAATGGCATATTTCACGGACCTAGAAAGAACTCTCCAAAAATTCATCTGGAATAAAAAAAGGCCCCGAATATCTGCAGCAATCTTGAGAAAGAACAAAGTAGAAGGGATCTCAATACCAAATATCAAGCTGTATTACCAGGCCTCCAAGGGAGGGCAGTTGGGGGTGATCAAGCATGCAGGGTAGGGCAGTTAGGGGTGACCAGGCCAGCAGAGGGGGAAAGTTGGGGGCGACCAGGCCTGCAGGGAAGGGCACTTGGGGGGAACCTAGGCCTGCAGGGGAGAGCAGTTGGGGGGGACTAAGCCTGCAGGGGAGAGCAGTTGGGGGGGACCAGGCCTGCAGGGGAGGGCAGTTGGGGGGGACCAGGCCTGCAGGAGAGGGCAGTTAGGGGTGACCAGGCCTGCAGAGGAGGGCAGTTAGGGATGACCAGGCCTGCAGGTGAGGGCAGTTAGGGGCAATCAGGCTGGCAGGGGAGCAGTTAGCCATCAATCAGGCTGGTAGGGAAGTGGTTAGGGGGTGATCAGGCTGGCAGGCAGAAGCAGTGAGGGGCAATCAGCAAGGCAGGCAGGCAAGCAGTTGGGAGCCAGCAGTCCTGGATTGTGAGAGGGATGTTCGACTGCCCGTTTAGGCCCGATCCTATTGGGATCGGGCCTAAACGGGCAGTCAGACATCCCTCGAGGGGTCCCAGATTGGAGAGGGTGCAGGCTGGGCTGAGGGACACACACCCCCTCCGTGCACCAATTTCGTGCACTGGGCCTCTAGTCAACTATAAAATCTGAACAGAATGCAGGGAGCAGTTATTTAAGGACTCTAAAAAGTGAATAGTAGCAGGCAGGTTAAGAAAGACCAAAAATTTGAGGTACCACTCCACCGCCCAATCACCAGAGTCACCAGGAAAGTGACCACCAGAGCATAAACACAAGAGTGCTCCAGGAGAAGCCCTCTAATTCTGGCTCATGAACAGTGCTCAAAGGGTACGAATACCCACCTTCTTTCCTCTTTTCTGTCCTCACACCCTAGACCCCAAGTGATCCATGAGCTTGTTTTATAGAAGCCAAAATTCTTGGAAAAAGGCATTTTCCTTTCTTAAGGGTAAAGCTGTGGTCCAGAGAAGGTGGAGCCAAACCCCAAGGCTTTTTCCTCTGCGTCCTCCTGCCATTTAGCCCCAGACACAGGCACTGTCATAGAGGTGTGCAGCAGAGCAGGTAGCTAAACCCCCGCTTTCCAGCTAGAGGACCAAAAAAGAGGATTCCCAACGAAGATCCAGAAAGTAGCCCCATAAAGTTGTTCATAACACAAAATAGAGGTTCTTGTGAAAACAGAACTAATCGCTGTAGACCAGTGGTCGGCAAACTCATTAGTCAACAAAGTGGCAAACCGCGGCTCACGAGCCGCAGTTTGCCAACCACTGCTGTAGACCATCAGCCAGGTCTCAAACCAAGCACTGGGAAAGCTCTAAAGAGCACTGCAAAGGCTTTGAAAACTGAAGTGGCATTGGAACCCACCACCCAAAGGAGGCAGGTCAGAACTTGCAGCCTGAATCTAACCAGATTAGTAGTCTGCCAAAATAAAAATACCAACATTCTGCACAGGATTTAAACAAGACTCAAGATCTCATAATATTCAAAATCTCCAGGGCACAGTCTAAAATGATTCGGCATATAAAAAAAGAAATAAAATTTTAACTCATAAGGGAAGTGAGTCAACAGACACCAATGCTGGCATTCATAATGTTGGCATTAACTGACAAAGACTTTAAAGCAGCTTTTATTAAAATGCTCCAATAAGCAATCAGGAACATCCTTGAAACCCATGGAAAAAGAGAAGAATCTCTGCCAAGAAAAGAAGATCTTAAAAAATTTTTTTTCAAATGAAAAAAATTTTAATTGAAAAATATAATAGCTAAAATGAAAAACTAAGTGTATAGCCTCAACAGCAAAGTGGAGATGACAGAGAAAAGATTCGGTGAACTAAAAGATCAAAAGAAATTATCCCATTCAAACAAAGAAAAGTTTATTTTAAAAATGAACAGCACCTCAGGAACCTCTGTGATGATACAAAGAAAACTGCTGCCCTGGCTGGGAGGCTGTTGGTTGGAGCATCATCCCTTACACCAAAAAGTTGCCAGTGGGATTCCTGGTCCTAGTGGGCGCGTGCATGGGAGACAACCGGTTGATGTTTCTCTCTTTCTCTCTCTCTAGAATAAAAACATATCCTCAGGTGAGGATTTAAAAATAAAGAAAATTGCTAAGGGTAAAGAGAAAAACTGCATAATGATTTAAAAAGGTCATTAACTAAGGTGATATAACAGTCTAAACTGTATATATTTAACAACATACAGGAAGCAAAAAGTGACAGAAGTGAAAAGAAAGAGAAATCCACAATATAGTTGGAAACAAAAATCAACATCCATTCGTGATAAAAACTCAGATGACCAGAAGAGAATTTCCTCAGCTTGATAAAGACCACCTACAAAAAGTCTCCAGGTTATATCCCATTTAATGTGAAAAACACAATCCTTGTCCCTAAGGAACCGGAGAAGGATTTCCACTCTCAATATTTCTGTTTCAATAGCACAGCGTAAGTCTTACAATGCAACAAAGCAAGAAAAACAAATTAAAAAGGCATAGACTGGAAAGGAATAAAACTGTCCCCATTCAAAGATGACATACTTTTTTTAAAAAATATATATTTTATTGATTTTTTACAAAGAGGAAGGAAGAGGAAGAGAGAGTTAGAAACATCGATGAGAGAGAACATCGACCAGCTGCCTCCTGCACGCCCCCTACTGGGGATGTGCCCCCAACCTACGTACATGCCCTTGACCGGAATCAAACCCAGGACCCTTCAGTCCACAGGCCGACGCTCTATCCACTGAGCCACACCGGCCAGGGCAACATACTTATCTATATAAAAATACCAAGGGAAAAAACAGTCCAGATCTAAAATATCAGTTTAGCAAGGTCACAAATACATAATCAACAAATAAAAATCTACTTTATTTTTATATACTAGCAATATATAATTGAAAAACTATAAAGAACAATGCTATTTATAATCATCCCTCCCAAAATTAAATAAATAGCATAAATGTAACAAAACACATACAGAAGCTGCATGCTGAAACCTAAGAAACAATGTTTTCTTCAAATCAACTAATAACTAAATTAATAGAGATATCCTGACTTCATGCAATGGAAGACTAAACAGAAAAATATATCAATTCTCCCCAATTCACTTAAAAGCCCAAATTCATTTATAAGTCTTAAGTAATTTTAATCAAAATCATAACAGATTTTTGCCGAAACCGGTTTGGCTCAGTGGATAGAGCGTCGGCCTGTGGACTGAAAGGTCCCAGGTTCGATTCCGGTCAAGGGCATATACCTTGGTTGCGGGCACATCCCCAGTAAGGGGTGTGCAAGAGGCAGCTGATGGATGTTTCTCTATCATCGATGTTTCTAACTCTCTATCCCTCTCTCTTCCTCTCTGTAAAAAATCAATAAAATATATTTTAAAAAAATCATAACAGATTTTTTTAGATATAGAGAAGAATGATTCCAAAATTTATATAAAAAGGCAAACAAACTAGAATAGCTAAAACGATTTTGAAAAAAAGAATGAAATTGGAGGAATCATATTTTTTCTTACATTAAGGGGATTTTTTTTCCCCAATTCTATTCTTAAAACAATGTTACTCGGGACTAATGTTGAATCTCATCAAATACATCTTAATAATCTACAAAAAACAATTATATTTTTTGTAATTGATGTATTATATTAATAGCTTTTCCTATTATTTAATGATTTCTACCTCCCTGAAATAAAGAAGCTGACTATGGTTGATTATTCTTTCATATACTACATAGTGCAACTTGGTCATATTTGTTTTATAAAGTGGTGGTCATTTTATGTCTCTCAATAAGTATTGCTGGATATTTTAAATCAGAGTTTTCTTGCTGATCTTTCCTTTCCTTTCTACCTGCCATTTCACTATTATTACCAACCCTTATTATTAATTATTATTACCAACCCTTATTATCTAAACCTCCCAATACATAATAGGGAAGAAGTCATTACGTCTGCTTCAGAGTCTTGTTTCAAAACTAAAAATAGCCCTGTCTTCTTCTTGAGTAAAGAGGACCAGGTGGTGAATATCTATAGAGAAAGGTTCCCATCAAGCTGGGTCAGCAAAACTGTCCCATCATAGGTAACAGCCTGTCATGCCTCCATTCAACATTTGGTAGTGGGACTACAATTTGTTGAGAGCCTTTTTGTGTCAAACACCTCACCTCTGTATTATCTCATTCAGACTTCACACTAATCCTAGGAACTGGATATTACTATTCCCATTTTACAGATGAGGAAACTAAAGCAATAAAAAGTTAAATAATTTGCCCTAACCGGTTTGGCTCAGTGGATAGAGCGTCGGCCTGCAGACGGAGGGGTCCGAGGTTCGATTCCGGTCAAGGGCATGTACCTTAGTTTCGGGCACATCCCCAGTGGAGGGTGTGCAGGAGGCAGCTGATCATAACCCATGTTATCAAGCACAGGAAAAATAGAATATTCCTACTAAATTCTGCTGAATAACATGATGATTAAGAGATGTACCATGTACCTTGAAAACTCCTGGGGCTACATAGCAATTGCTCCTAAGGAAGTAGATAAATTAAGGGGAGTAGGGAGCCAGGCATCCCTCACTTTAAATTCTTGGCAGCTAACAAAAGGCATGCTGGAGTCAGCCAGTCAGTGTTTCACTCTCACCTTCAATGTCTCTCTCTTTCTCTCTCTTTTCCTCCTTCTCCCTCTTCCTCTCTCTTCCTCTCCCTAGAAATCAATTAAAAGATATTTTATATACAATAAATTACAATTAGTATAACCTCTAAAATGTACAGTGCATATATATTAAGGCTTATGTCCTACAGCCAGTATTTTAACTTGAACACCATCTGTTTTCTTATTCTGAGTTAAGGCAACTTGTCTCTGGAAACAGACACTGTACGAATTAATACAGCAGTAAGGCAACGTGTTTATGCTTTCATGCTCACAGCATGACTAGACAGTTACTCTCTGCCCCACAACTGAGTATCTCCACAGTGGCCAAAACACACAGCCCACTTCTTTCAACCTCTTCCCTGGGGAACATGAGCCTTCTGGTGAACTAGGTTTAACAGACTGGCATCCAGAGAAGCCATCGATTACTCCTTCCTTCCCCACCAATCTCATTAACCTCCCAACGTTGCTATCTTCAGTGACCACCCCTTACAGGGGTATGTCTACACATCCCCCATTTTCTTATTGTTCCTAGTTTCTCCACTCGCAAGGTAATGTCATTTACAATATGACAACATCCAGAACCCAATCATCAAATGTCCCTCAATTTTAAATGAACACTTTCCTAATTGAAATGCTTGCCATCTGGAGTGTATCAGAATAGGTTCCAAACATTTTTCTTCTCAGCCCTCTTGACCACAGAACTCTTTTTTAAAAAGAAATCTAAACAATCTTCAGTATTTAAAGCGGAACAAAAGAGCTGCTCTGACTGAGACTGGAGCAGGGAGCGGGTGCCATTCTCACTTGTACATATTTCCATATGTGTAATTCAAACCAATCACACTTACATAATCAGATGTCCTCTCCTCCATTCAAACGTTACCTCCCTTAAGAACACAGAAGATGACAACTGGTTTTAAATAGCATATTCTCTGTAAAACTGTCCCCCTTTAGCTATCACTGCCTCTACAGTTTAAGCAATGGTCTATTCCAGTGGTCGGCCACATGCGGCTCTTTGGCCCCTTGAGTGTGGCTCTTACACAAAATACCACGTGCAGGCGTGCACATACAGTGCGATTGAAACTTCGTGGCCCATGCGCAGAAGTCGGTTTTTGGCGTGGGCGAGTCTATTTTGAAGAAGTGGCATTAGAACACTCAAGGGGCCAAAGAGCCGCATGTGGCTCGTGAGCTGAGGTTTGCCGACCACTGGTCTATTCCATTGTAATCTCTATTGATTTGATTTTCTCAGGTAAACGCTGAACAAACTAAAAACCATGTAAGTTTTTTTAAAGACATTATATTTCAAAACCCTTCTCCATCCTCACTTCATGGTGGGCAGAGTAAAAAAAACCAGGGTAATCTGTAAAGAACAACATTTAGGACACACCTTAAGCATTCAAGGAAAATTATTTCCCTTTCATATCTATTCTGAAAAGTCATAAGCTATGGACCAATTACCAAATTTAAAAATAATCATCCTTGATTCTACTTCGGCAAACACACTCCTGAAAAAGCAGAAGATGCTTTACATTTTTCAAACTACTTGGTATTCAACTCTGCCCCACATCAGTTTTTCTCCCAAATGTATTTTCAATGTAGTCATCATCAACTAACATTTTGAAATTCCGCACATTCATTAAAAAGTAGCTATTCAAATAGTCTCGTGTTTTCCTTAGAGCATTTCATGGTGCTTATATTTGATTCATGAAACTTATATCAAATTTCAGCTTTTTAATAAGAAGAGTAATAGGATTATTCTCATTAAATCAACTGAAGAACTGTCTCACAAAACAGTTTAATTAGCTAATGGCTTGTACTTCAAGATATATGAGGATTCAAGTAAGTGAAGAAACCAAATTCTCAACTGTGTAAGAATACCCACCCTCTTACTTGATGAGGCCATGAAGCAACCGGTTCATGGTCTTCAAAATGACTGATGGCATCAAGAACATTTTCAAATCTCCTAATAGTTCTTGGGGGCTCAACAGTGTTCCTTCCCTAAAGCACAATCTCACTCTTTTCTTCTATTCACTATCAGACTAGGACCACTCAAAACCCTGCATAACTATCTTTTCCCTGAAGAATACACCTCTGACTCCTTAATTGGGTGATCTTTCCCTCCTTATCTCTGAAAAAAAAAAAAAATGCACCAATAAACTAACTAAATTAGATTTAGAGTTTCCCAGACAAATGCCACACTTCCTTTTCCTTTGCATAACCTATTCTATCTGCTCCTGACATTCACCTTTTTAACTGTATCCTCAGAAGCTTTACCTACCCTTTCAGGTCTATTTCAAATGCTACCTTCTCCATAAAGTGTCCAGACCACACACACTCCCACCCTAAGCCTAAAAGATCCAATGTATTTATTCAGTACTCCTTGAGAGCTCTTTGTCTTACTGCCTTATTTTCCACCTATTTAACAATTACAACGCACTGTCTACTAATTACCTTTTATAAATAGTAGTTAAAACTTTTATTGTCACCCCAAGAGAACACACTTTTTCTTTACTACAGCCGGTGTATACCAATTTTAGGAGCCGATATAGAGTTCTCAGTCCTGGCGACATACTAGAATCACCTAGAAAGCTTTTCTTTACAAATTCACATGCTGTTCCCCGTCTCAAATTAAGTCAGAAACTCGAAGGATAATCTATGTAGGTGATTCTTATTTATTTGCAGGATTATGAATCACTGGAGTGTGAAAAAGTACCACCAGAGTTGAGAGATTTGTATTTTCATTTCTATGTCAAAGCACGTCATCTCCTATTTTATTCTTCTTATCTAATTAATCCCAACATCTCCTACTCTATTTTAGGCCCTACTGACTTGCCAAACTACCAAGTAGCTTCTCAACTGGTTTCCCTACATTAACCCTCTCTTGTCTCTCCCTAATCCTTTCCTATTCTGAACCATCCTGCAAGTATTTGCTAGAATTAACATTAAATGGTTTCATAATGTGACCACTTACCCACTCATCCCCTTAAGAAGCTGTATTATCTTCATCTTTTCCACCATCTCAAAACTAAAATCAATTTATGTTGATGAGGGTCTGAGCAAATGGGTACAACACACAATGTTAATGAAAGTGCTGAATGGTCAGCTGGTATTAAGAAAGCTACAGGTATCAAAATACAGCATGAAGCCCTAACTGGTTTGGCTCAGTGGATAGAGCATCAGCCTGTGGACTGAAGGGTCCCAGGTTCGATTCCAGTCAAGGGCATGTATCTTGGTTGCAGGCACATCCCCAGTAGGGGGTGTGCAGGAGGCAGCTGATTGATGTTTCTAAGTCTCTATTCCTCTCCCTCTCTGTAAAAAGTCAATAAAATATATATATGGCATGCATATAAATACTTAAACATAAAACAGATATAGGGTGGGACAAAAGTAGGTTTACAGTTGTTCATATGGAAAATTATACAACAATTAATAAAGAATAATACAAGAATAAACTCTTGTTTCTCATACAAACAACCTACTTTTACCCCACCCTGTATACCGACACACAAAAATGTATTTTGACCCAGTAACTCCACTTTCAGAAATTTAACCAAAGAAAATAATCTGACAAATGAGCAAAGATATGTGCAAATTTAATGCTCACTGTAGCGTTTATAATTGTGAAAAATGGAAGAGACTTTAGGTATCCATCAATATAAAATAGGTTAGATAAATTATGATCCTACGACGTAGGTGAAATCTATAGCCATTAAAAGTAAATGAATGGGCATACAAAGAAATCTACAATATTTGGGTTTTAGAAAGACAAGTAAAAAGGAAAACTGGCAAATCCAAAATAAAAAGGAAATAAACAATGCACTCTAACACAACCAATGGGGTCCAAGAGGAATACACAAAGGAAATAAGAAAATACGTTGAAAAAAAAAAAAAGAAAATACGTTGAGACAAATGAAAACAAAATATCCAACAAACCAAATACAAAATATACCAAAACTTATGGAATGCAGCAAAAGCAATACTGGAGGAAAGTTTATAGTTATAAACAAACATACATTAAAAAAGATCTCTAACAACCTAACTTTACAACTGAGGAAAAATAAACATAACTAAATCTAAAAGTAGTAACCTTTCATGATAAAAACACTCAATAAAGTAGAAACAGAAGAAACCATCTCAACATAATAAAAGCCACATATGAAAAGCTGACATCACAGTCAATGGTAAAAAGAGTGAAAGTTTTTCCTTTTAATACCAGGAACAAGGAAAGAATGCTTTCTTTCAGCACTTCTATTCAATATATTATTGGAAGTCTTCCCCAGAGCAATTAGACAAGGAAAAGGAATAAAAGGAAAAGTGAAATTATCTTGGATCACAGATGACATGATTTTACATTTGTGACCACTGGAAGTGACCAGTAGTATATCACCATTACATGTCTTTATAGTAGGAATATTAGTCTGCCAATATTTGGTGGTACGGTAGTTTATTCACCAGTTGATGAGGGAAAATTCTTCCTAACAAATAAAAATAATCAGCTATTAAATGACAATGGGGAGTGGTTGAGGGTGGGAATCACCTTTTGTAACCCACACTGAAATAATTATCAGGCAAGGAAATCAAATGCATGGAAAAGCAAATGAATGATAAACACAAAATTCAGTATAAGGGAGTACCTCAGGGTGAGGGACACATGGGAGCCTTTGGGTTGTACTATTTTACCAAAATATTCTTTTTAATAAATTAGGTGGTAAGTACTGTATCATGTTTCTACTGTATCATTATGGATGACTTATTATCAGTCTTTTATTCTACTCAACATTTAATAAAAACAGTCTAGCAAAAAAAGAACATATTACATATACTGGTAAATTCTTGACTTTAAGGTACTAAAACCTCAATTCCCAAAAAAATAATAAATTACTTATGTAATAACTGCATTTATATTTTTCTCTACATTTGTTTAATAAACAATGCAAAGTTATCAGTATTCAAATAGTCAAATCCATCACAAACACTAATTAGTGAAATAATTAGAAATAAAATCAATCCCATTTGAAAAATAAAAGCCATGTCCTACTCAGAAAAAAATATAAACCTCTGCCATGTCTAAAACCTTACATTTACCTATTTTACTGAATGATTTAAGCTCACAGCTTGATGAATAAGACAGCGTAACTGTCAAAATCTGAAGCAACGGTTGCCCTTCTGTACCTTTTTGTCAAGACAGAATCATTAAACGCAGGTTCACAGTGTGGAGAAGCCTCTGCTGCCTCCACATTATGATGATAAGGAAACTGCTAGTCTTACTTTCACTTATCATTTATACCCTACTCTTTAGAGACCCGGGCTTATGACCCAAATCAATGCCCCATCAGCAGACCCAGCTGACAGGGTTTTTAGGAATGCTTTCCCACAGGTAGGGCACAGCTCTGGTTCATCAGGAAGAAGTCCCTACTGAACTCTGCAATAAAACAGTAAGTTCCTGGAGACAAAACTGGGAGACTTTTTTTTCTTTTAAATAAGAACATTTTAACATGAGCTCTAACTTCTTGACAAACTTACGTGTCAATACAATTTTCATTATTAGTGGTACAATGTTGAATAGCAGCCATCTAGACCTTATATTCCCCTTGCATGACTGAAACTTCATGCTGTTGATCAGTAACTCCCAGGTTCTCCCTCCTCAGGCCCTAGTAACCACCATTCCCCTCCCCGATTCTATAAACCTGACTATTTTTAGATACCTCATGTCGTGGAATCATGCAGTATTTGTTTTTCTGTGACTAGTTTATTTCATTTAGCATGTTTCATCCATGTTGTGGCGTATTGCAGAATTTCCTTCCTTTTTTAAGGCTGAAGAGTATTCCACTGTATGTTTGTACCACGTTGTGTTTATCCACTCATCCGTCTACAGACATTTAGGTTGTTTCCACAACTTAGCTACTGTGAACAGTGGGTCGAGGAGAGAACTTAATTGCAATGTATAATTTGGAGAAAGTTTCCCAATATCCTTCTCCCACATTTAACACATAAACTGAGTAAGGCAGACCTGGCTTGCAGGGTATGTTGAATTATTCTTTATTCAAAGCCAGACAGCAGACTGATACCAATAAAAATAAAAATAAAAAGACTTATAATTGTTGAGCTGGGAGCACTACCTGCCCAAACATAAATAAACAAATGCTTCATGTTAAAACTGTGAGGTCAGGAGAAAGGGTAATAATTGTATTTCTATTACATTAAAACTTTAATATGCAGAGAATCTCAATGGTTGCTATGTAGAGTATTCCTGCCTATATACATCTACTAAATAGGTTTGCTATTAATACCAAAGACAATTCCTCATTAATACAGGAGCTACCATGCTACTGCGTCTCCCTCCTAATATCTACATGTGTCTTCATCCCCACCAAATTTACTAAGATCAAACTAAAAACTCTACAAGTATGACAAACCTGAAAAACACTCACCCCCAAAAAGGAAGTGACTACAATTTCTATCCACAGCCTCTTTAAACCACGTAAGATCACACCTATTTCCAATGGCCCTTCAATCTCTAAAAAAGTAACTCAGAGTTAACGACTTGCTCAACTTTTGGCTACCTGCCAACCAAATGATGCTTTTTGCTTTTTTACAAGTTCCAGTGAAATATAAGTACACTTCATTCCAAAATTGCAATATAAGTATTTATAATATAAGTATGTCAATAAGAGGAAATCTCCATTGACCACCAGAAAGTCTTCAAACCAACAAAGATCCACTGATTACACTATGAGAACTACTAGCAGCTTGGCATGGTTCAATCCTGGGTTCCTGTACAGTCCTCTATTATTCTGTGCCTGAGTAAATCAAAATGATTTAAATTTTACACAAACATTTATTGGGAAGCAGTTAAACAGCAGCTAAAAAAAATCAAAAAAGAAACTAAATGCAACCATAGGTGATTAAATAAAGGACAGTTAGTTCATCTACAATGTAATATACTATACAGCAACTATAAAGGATAATGTAAGTGTAGCTATGACAGAAATTCTCAATATATTGGTAAGACATAAGGGTGGTCTTACCAATGTATTGTCAAGTGTGGCCAATTTGGTTGAGTGCTGTCCTATGCACCAAAAGGTTGCCAGTTCGATTCCTGGTCAGGGCACATGCCAGGTTACAGGTTCAGTCCCCAGTAGGGGTGTGTACAGGAAGCCAACGATTGATGTTTCTCTCTCACACTGATGTCGCTCTCTCTTTCCCTCTCTCTCTCTCTCCATCTCTCTCTCTCTCTCTCTCTCTTTCTCCCCCTCTCCCTTTCTCTCTAAAATCAATAAAAACATATTTTAAAAAGAAAACAAAAACAGGGGGGAGATGGCAGCATAGGTAAACACCTGTACTCACGTCTCCCACTACCACATCAAAATTACAACTAAAATTACAACCATCATCCAAAATCGCTGGAAAGCTGGCTGTAAAGAAGAAAGCACACTGAGACTGGTAGGAGGTGCAGAGGCGCAGAACAGGCTGTTCTGGCACCCATGTGTGCCACTTTTTTAATTGGGAGAGAGATTGTCTCTGCAGAGGCCACCGGGAGGAGCAAGGGGTCCCAGCCCCACACCAGACCCCCAGCCCAGGGTCCCAGAGCTGGGGAAAGAAGTCCCTACGGGCAGTAAGAACTACTGGCTGTAAAAACCAGTGCGGATTGGGGCTCAGTGACACAGAGGCTGCTGGAGAGCCAGCTGTTCCTCTTAAAAGGCAGGCACCACCAAATGAACTTACAAGGTCCTGCTTCCTCTGAGCTCCAGCACTAGGGCAAGGTTCTGGGGAACACAGACACATATGAGGAGGAACTGGACTGTCTGGCACCGGGACAGGAACTTGGGGTGGCTTTCTCCCAGATGGAGGTGCTTGCAGGAATCATTGTTGCTATGCTGGGACTTCCCCGGTGCAGGGCTGACTGGCAGCCATTTCTGTTTGCTCTACCCTGGTGTTTCCCTAAGTCCCCACCTCATCCAATTTACAACCCCACCCAAGCTGTGTGTGTGTGGCTTTTGCATATAAATGGCCTGTCCTTGCTCAGGCTAAATTCTCTCAAACAAGCAGCAGCTGGGTCAGGGAGCCCCAAATCTATAAATAAAAGGCCCAAGACCCAGCACCAGCACCAGCACCAGCACCAGTCTGCCTTGCTTCATAGCTGGGCCTCTTCTGGGTAATTCCAAACCCAATAAAAAAGGAGGAATCTGCAGATCTCTCTGTAGCTCCTGCCTGGTGGCCCCAAGCAGTGGCTGATTTTGCACCTCTCTGGAGATCCAAGAGCCAGTGTATGCAGCAGTGTCAGGCCATACCAGATTATAACTCTTCACATCCATAAATGACACACTCAAGGGGCAGACTCAGTGAGCACCAGAGTCCCACGGAAGCAAGTCCTGCTCACAGGGGTGTCTCCAGCACAGCAGCTCTCCCACTGTAGTCACAACTAGTCCCCACAGCCAATTGGCCTGGAAGTCAATTCCTCCCAGTGACACCAACAGCAATCAAGCCTCAAGTACAACAAGACTGTGCACACAGCACACAAAGGGGTGCAACTAGAGCTCTCAGCTCAGGTGATTGGGGAGGCTGAGACACTGGGCCCTATAGAACACCTACTACACAAGGCCACTCTACCAGGAGACATAGCAGCTCTACCCAATACATAGAAACAAATACAGGAAATCAGCCAAAATGTGGAGACAAAGAAACATGTCACAAATGAAAGAAATGGAAGAAAGCAAACTACTGGATATAGAGTTCAAAACCAGTTATAGGTTACTTAAGAATCTTCTAGAAACCTCCAAAAAATTGGAAAAGGGCCAGTCAGAAATTAAGCATACACTGACTGAAATAAAGAAATACAGGGATTCAACAGTAGAGTAGAGGATTCTGAGAATCAAAGCAACTATTTGAAATACGAGGAAGCAAAAAAACACCCAACCAGCAGAGCAAAAAGAAAAAAGAATTCAAAAAGATGAAGATAGTGTAAGGAGCCTCTGGGACAACTTCAAGCATACCAACATTCACATTATGCGAGTGCCAGATGGAGAGAGCAAGATATTGAGAACCTATTTGAAGAAATAATAACAGAAAACTTCCCCCACCTGGTGAAAGAAATAGACTTACAAGTCCAGGAAGCAGAGAGAACCCCGAACAAAAGAAATCCAAAGAGGATCACACTAAGACACATAATTAAAATGCCAAGGGCTAAAGACAAAAAGAGAATCTTTAAAAGCAGCAAGAGAAAAGCAGTTAGTTATCTACAAGGGAGCACCCATATGACTCTCAGCTGATTTCTCAACAGAAACTATGCAGGTCAGAAGGGAGTAGCAAGAAATACCAAAGTGATGAATAGCAAGATTACTCTACCCAGCAAAGCTATCATTTAGAATTGAAGGTCAGATAAGGAGCTTCACAGATAAGAAAAAGCTAAAGGAGTTCATCACCACCAAACCAGTATTATATGAAATGCCAAGGGTATTCTTTAAGAAGAGGAAGAAGAAAGAGGTAAAGATAAAAATATGAACAACAAAATGGCAACAAATACATATCTGTCAACAAATGAATCCTATATAATAAAAGACTAATATGCAAATTGACTGAATAGTGGAACGACCAGTCACTATCATGTGCAGTGACCACCAGGGTGCAGACGCACAATGCAGGAGCTGCACCCAGCCCGCAGTTCCCAGGCCAGCCAAGGCGGGTGCCCCCTGATTGCCCCACCAGTTGCCCCGCAGAGGGAGGCAACTGGTGGAGGTGGCAGGAGGCGGGGCCAGCGAGCGGGTGGTGCCAGGCTGGCCAAGGCAGGTGCCAGTGGAGGCCCCATGATCACCCCACAGAGGGAGGCAACCAGCTGTGGCAGCAGGGGGCAGGGTCAGCAAGAGGCGCTAGGCCAGCCAAGGCAGGTGCCAGCAGGGCCCCCCCCACCCCCGACATCGCCCTGCCAGTCGCCCCACAGATGGGCCCTGATCGCCGGCTAGGCCTAGGGACCCTACCTGTGCACGAATTTTGTGCACCGGGCCTCTAGTATAAAAATAAACAAATAAGAAATCTAATGAACAGAATAAACTGGTGACTAAAATACTGGTAGAATCAGAGGCATGGAAATGGAACAGACTGATGATTCTCAGAGGGAAGGTGGTGGTGGGGGGGCAGGAAGAGATTAAACAAAGATCTTATATGCATATATGCATTACCTGTGGACACAGACAATAGGATGGTGAAGGTCTGGGGCGGAGTGGGAACTGGGTGGAGGGGGCAAAGGGGGAAAAAAGAGGGACATCTGTAATAATCTCAACAATAAAAATCTAAATTAAAAAAGAAAGACATAAGGGTGGTCAATTCCCTAGGATTATGTACATTATGGTGACATTTTTGTAAAAAAATATATAAGTATATACACATTAATATATATAAAATATATAATGTTTTAAAAATATGTATCAAAGCCCTAGCCAGTTTGGTTAAGTGGTTAGAACATGGTCCACAGACTAAAGGGTCGCAGGTTCAATTCGGTTTGAGGGCATGTACCTCGGTTGTAGGCTCGATCCCCGGCCCAGTTGGGGTGCATGCAGGAGGCAACCAATTGTGTCTCTCTCACATTAATGTTTCTCTCTCTCTCTCCCCCTCCCTCTACTCTCTCTAAAAATCAATGGAAAAAATATCCTCAAGTGAGGATTAACAAAAAACAAAAGCAAACAAAAAATACACATCACAAATGTCACAAGGGGGTCAATAGGGGAAGTGGGGAGGGGGGGAGGGAGAGACGTATGTAATACTCCCAACAATAAAGAATTATTTTTTGAAAAGTCACAGAAATTAACACTGGGTAACTTTCCACCCGTATTTTCTAATTTTTCTACAATAAACATATTAGTAAAGTTATTTTTGTTTAAAAATCACAACCTTCATTGTACTTTTCCTTGCAAGAAACTACAACAGTTGTGCATAATCACGTAACTTACAGCACTTTCGAGGGGTGGTGAGTAATGTGAGAAATTTAAAGAAAATCCCCATAATTAAAACGCCTAATAGGGTTAATAACTCCATCCACGATGAAGATGAGTTCCAGAAACACTCTGCATTGTCAGGAACTTTGTTGCTGAAGAAACAAATGTTGCAGAGGACAGGGTTGCATTTCAAAGACACTACATATTAGAAGAGCAATTCCTCCTACAAGATGCCCAGCCACTCACTCACTTTCTTCCTGCACACCCAATTAATCACCTTACCTTGCCGCTGCTGCTTTGAAAGAGCCTATTGCAAGAATTTGTTCAAAATGTTCTAAACAAATAATACTTCTCTTTAAACACTTTCAAGCCTTCCTTGTAACTGACTATAATAGTATCAGACACGAGCCTATAGGCATAAAAAAACCATTTACTGAACACTGTGCTAAGCACTTTGCATGCTCTCTCTCTTATTCACCTTCCTCTCAACTCCATAAAGATGGTGGTGCACTATTTGCCCTCCTTTACAAAATTAGGACATGAATTACCCATGGACACAGAAGCAAAGATTTAAACCCAGGTCAGACTCCAAACCGAGTCTCCTACTCATGCTATTCTACCTTTTAAGTTATTAAACCTTATAATGAGATATAAGATCCTTCTCAACTGATCCTTTAACTTAAAGACATGATAGCATCTGCCCTGGGCTGTAAACTAAAGGCTTGAATGCTCTATGCTTTCCTTCTCAGGCCAACCAACCTCTTTGCTTTCATTTAATGAACTGAAATGAAAGTATCTTGTCTGATACTATTTGCCTACTGTGTGCAAAGCACTTAATGAAATACAAAATATGAGTAAAGCACAGCCTCCATTCTCAAAAAATTGTTATAAACTCCTAGGGACTAGGAGTAAACTACTAAACTACTAGTAAAACTAGTAAGCTATTAAATAAGAATGAACACGTCCATTAAAAAAAAAAATCGCCAAACATCAGGAACCCCTGAAAAGATGATTTTTCAAGTAAAATAGGTTTTACTCATTTAAAGGGGCAAATTTTTCTTAAAATTAAACATCTCAGATAAAAATACCTAACTTCTTAAACATAAAACACAATATAACAATAGAGAGCTAACACTGATTAAATTTACTGATGTGCTAAGTGTTTTACATATGCTTAGTATTTAGTCTTCACCAAAACCTTGAAGTACTATAAATGGCCCTATTTTAAAAGAATGTAACAGAAAACAGAGAGGTTACTAAGTTATTTGCCCAGTTAGTAAATGATTCAAATGCAGCAGTCTACCTCTCTATTCTACCTTTCTTTATTATTATTATTGATTTCAGAGAGAGAGAGAGAGAGAAACATCAACAACGAGAGAGAATCATTGATAGGCTGCCTCCTGCACATCCCACACTGGGGATGAAGCCGCAACCTGGGCATGTGCCCTGACAGGGAATAAAACTCTGACCTCCTGGTTCATAGGTCGACGCTCAACTGCTGAGCCATGCCAACCAGGGCTATTCTACCTTTTGATACATTTATTCATTGATTCAAACATTTATTCCCAATTTAAAAATGTGTCAAACACCTTAATATAGACCAGATGGCAAATAAGCATATTAAAGATGCTACATCACATGTTATCAGGGAAACGCAGATTAAAATGAGATGACACTATGCATCTATTAGAATTGCCAAAATCTGGAACACTGACAGCACCAAATTCAGGTGAGGATGTGGAGCAACGGAAACCCCTATTCACTGCCGGTGGGAATGCAAAATGGTACGGCGTATTTCCTTATAATACAAATCAGCAATTATGCACCTTGGTATTTACCCAAAAGAGTTAAAAACATGTTCACATAAAAACCTGCACACAGATGTTTGCAGCAGCTTTATCATTATTTCCAAAATTTGGAAGCAACTGAGATTCCTACAGTGAGTGGATAAATAAACTGTGATACATCCAGATAGCGGAATATTATTTAGCTCTTAAAAAGAAATGAGCTATCAAGGCATCAAAAATGATGAAGGAATCTTAAATGCATATTGCTAAGTGAATGAAAACAATATGAGAAGGCTACATACTCTGTGATTCCAATTGGAAAATCAAAACTATCTATATATATCCTAAATAATAAAAGCCTGATATGCAAATTGTCCCCTCAGGCAGTCGTTCGACCTGAAGACTGTGAGTTCAACAGCATACTATGACGTGTGCTGACCACCAGGGGGCAATGAGGAACATGGCAGGCGTTGGCAATACAGCGCTGGCAGCAGGGGGCAGTAGAGATGCTGCCGGCTCCGATGGGCCCCAAGGGGAGCGGGACCATGCTGGGATGGTGGAGCAGGTTCATGGGCGATGCCAGGTCAAGGCAGGTGCGAGTGGGGGCCCAATCGCCTTGCAGATGGCGACGAATGGTGGCGGCAGGGCCACCATCTGGCTCCCAGGCACTGAGGGAGCTGGGCAGGGGACCCAGCCCTGATCGATCGCCCTGCAGGCGGGATGGTGGAGCAGGTAAGGGGACGGCACCAGGCCAAGGCGGGGTGCCAGGCAGGGCTGCGGGATTGCGAGGCTGGGGGTACAAGCTGGGACCCAACCTCCACAGGCCACTCTGAGGGACCCAACCTGTGCACAAATTCGTGCACCAGGCCTCTTATCCTATATAATAAAAGGATAGTATGCAAATTGACCCTAACTTGGAACGACCAGGAACGACCGGTCGCTATGACGTGCACTGACCACCAGGGGGCAGATGCTCAATGCAGGAGCTGCTTCCTGGTGGTCAGTGCACTCCCACAGGGGGAGCTCCACTGAGCCACAAGCCGGGCTGATGGCTGTGAGCCCAGCGGCAGTCGGACATCATTAGCGCTGCCGCGGAGGCAGGAAAGGCTCCCACCACCGCTGCTGTGCTAGCCAGCCATGAGCCCGGCTTCTGGCTGAACAGCGCTTCCCCTGTGGGAGCACACTGACCACCAGGGGACAGCTCCTGCATTGAGCGTCTGCCCCCTGGTGGTCAGTGTGTGTCATAGCGACTGGTCATTCTGCTGTTCAGTCAATTTGCTTATTAGCCTTTTATTATATAGGATTTCTTCTAATTAACTTCCTTTCGATGTGCATGAATTCATGCACCAGGCCACTAGTGAAGACAATAAAAAGATCAGTGGTTGCCAAGGGTTGGGGGGATGGGAATGGATGGAAGAATGAACAGAGCGCAGAGGATTTTAGGGCAGTGAAAATACTGCATATGCTATTATAATAATGGACATATGTCATTATTCATGTGTCTAAACCTACATATTATACAACATTAAGAATGAGCCCTAGCCTGGCCGGTGTGACTCAGAGGTTGAGCATTGACCTATGAACCAGGAGGTCACGGTTCCATTCCAGGTCAGGGCATATGCCTGGGTTGCAGGCTCCATCCCCAGTAGGGGGCATTCAGGAGACAGCTCATGAATGATTCTCTCTCATCACTGATGTTTCTATCTCTCCCTTCCTCTCTGAAATCAATCAATCAATAAATAAATAAAAATAATGAACCCTAAAGACAGACTATGGATTTGGAGTGATTATGATGTGCCAATGTAGGTTCATCCTTGGTAAAAAGTATACCATTCTGGTGAGTGATATTTGATATTGATAATGGAAGTTATGCATGTTTATGGGACAAGAAATATATGAGAAATGTCTGTACCTTCCTCTCAGTTTTACTGTAAACCAAACACTAAAAATATTAAGTACTAAACAATTTTTTTACCTTAAAGAAAAATCATCTTTTGAATTTTTACCAAAATACAAATTTCACTATCCTGGTTCTTTAAAAAGAAAAAGAATGAACAACATAAACTGATGAACAAAAACAGAACCAGAGTAATAGAAGCATGGAGTAGACTGTCCAACCTATGAGGGAAGGTGGGGGGTGAGGGGCTAAGAGATCAACCAAAGGACTTGTATGCATGCATATGAGCATAACCAATGGACACAGATGGGGTCGGGGGGCATGTGCTGGGGGCAGCTGGGGAGAGGTCAATGGGGGAAAAAGGAGACTTATGTAATACATTAAACAATAAAGAATTTAAAATAAAAAAAATAAAGAAAGAAGAAGAAAAGAAACAGGATGATCCCACATCAGTATGCTGGAATTCGGCCAACATTTTCAGCCTCAGTTATGCTGTGTCACTTCTTGATCTCACCGACAGATCAACCATGTAGAAGGACAACTTATCAGGCACTCCATCAGAGGCATGTTGCTCTGATGGCAACAAGTCTGTGCTCATCCCTGAAATTTTCTTTATTTTGCTAGAATTTAAACTCCTAGGTCAAAATAGTGAACATTCTTAATGTTTTTGATACATAGCCTTCAATTTTTTTTCAATAAATGTACCTGTTAACACATTAAAAAAATGTATTGACCATCCACCACATACACGGCATTGTGTTAAAAAATGACAATAGGGCAATGAACAAGATAGCTTTATTCATGAAGCTCACCTAAATCAGAGATTGAAAGACAGATAAATAAGAAAACCAATTAAGATCACTAGGTTGTATAAATTATAAAGGAAATAAACAAGGTGGTGTGACAGAGCAACTGGGAAAGGCTCTCTTCTGTGAGGGCTTCTTGTAGTTTTATTCTCAGTTTATTCCCAAGATAAACTGGCCAGACAGCCAGGCTGGGGACCGGAGGAGCAAGAAGTAGAGAGAAGATACACCACTCCTAGTGAAGATAATCAGAGAAACGGCAAGAAAAAGCTCTAGTGTCATCACAGATGTGCAAACTGGCTTAGGGAAAGTTAGTGATTTGGTTCAAGTCTCAAGCTGGGACTGAAAGAATAGCTGTGATTTCAGAACAGGTGACATGTTGGGGGAAGGAAAGAGTAAATGTACTGCCTCTGGTTAGAGCAAGAGAATAAAGCTAGACCCTGAAGAGGTGCCCTGATTAGGGGCTAGCTTCCTGGAAGCAATGGTAACTCTACTTGCGATGGGTGGAGGGTACGCATAATCAGACTGTGCTATGCTGGGGGGAAATCCACTTCTTTAGGAAAGTTTTGTTCGGTTGTTTTTGTGTTTTGGGTGGGTGTTTGCACGGTGGGGAACTACACTTGGGATACACATTAAGAGACCACTACAACTGGCTTGGTGAAAAATTTTAAAAACTGACCCTAAGAGGTAGCAATAGGAATGAAGAGAGAGAGAGAGAGAGAGAGACAGTGTGACAGCAACTTGGAATATGTTTGACTGCAAGTATAGCAATGGTACCAGAAATATACCTGCAGAATCCAGCATGGCATAACTCCAATTCCACAGCACTAAATAAACCCTGCATGTTTTCACAAAAGTGCTGGAATGTTTCCACAAACCCCAATGAGCCCAAGTGCTTTCTACTGAAGAGTATCATGCCTAAGAGAGTATCACCTATGTTTGGTGAATGTGGTTTCATAGTGTCTTTGCTTAAATCTCAGCAGATAAATGTCTATACATATTAAGTAATTTAGCATTACAATTCCCACCTATTCTTAAACACAATGTAAACCACATTATTCTATTCAAATGGCACACAATTTCCAAAAGGAAACTATATGTTGCGTTTTTTTGTTTTTAAGTCCGGGTCCCACATAGGCCTCAACAAATAAGAATTTGAAAATTATTTTTAAAGAA